>NC_140961.1:27555662-27655662 GCF_056783735.1 Eptatretus burgeri
GCAGACATTGTTTTATCTGATTCGCGACTCGTTTCCTGCCACGTGCCAAAGCGTGCAATTTCTTTGGGTGTCAGGATCAAGCCATTCCATCATCTGGGGTTCTTGTCCTCTTTGTATCACAACTGTTGTGATGTAATATTTATATGGATGCATGCGAGCAGTCATGCAGCACTTCTCTGTTCACGCACTTACGGTCTCCTCTCCAGGTTCTCTGAGTGGTGTATCAATAGTGTGTGCTGGCACGCTGGCCATGTGCTTTGTGAGTGAGTGTGTGGGCTGGTGCGCCTGTATTGTGTGTTGAAGCGGTGCACTGGTGTAGCATGATAACCTGGGGTGGTGGGGGGGGGGGAGGAAGGCAAATGCTTTCCCTTGGCTTGTCATGGTTTTGGGTCGTCCGTCTGTCCTTCCAAGCCACCGTGATCGGTTATCGTTACCATGATAACTTAAGAATGGCTGAAGGAATCCAAGTAAAACTTGGTGCTACTATGTATAATGATGCAAAGATAAACTGATTCGATAATGGGCTCAGAGGACGAAGGTCGTGTCAGATAAGAATATGATACTCGAACGGCTGAAGGGATTTAAATCTAACTTTGTGCACATATGCATAATTGTGTAATGATGTGGGCAGAGGCATATCTGTCGACTGTGCGATGTCAGAGTGCCGTTCTAGTTTATATTATGATATTTTTTTTTTACCATGAGCTTCTGTGAGTTAACAATGCTTGGCTGGTTTGTGATTCACGTGGCAATTGAAGTTTTTGTGGAATCCTCCCTCACTCTCCCCCAGCACCATCTCCACCCCATCCCCACATGCATTGTTGCTTATTTGTTTTTGCAAACGAGACTGACAGCAGAGAAAAGACTATTTGGTTTTCTTTCTCTCTCTCTCTCTCTCTCTCTCTCTCCTTTTTTTTTTCTTCCAGTTATTACCGTGGTACTCACGGTGTCATCGTGGTGTACGACGTGACGAGCGCAGAATCTTTTGTTAATGTTCAGAGATGGCTGCAGGAGATCGGAGACAACTGTGACGATGTCTGCAGGGTGCTTGGTGAGTTTGCGGCAATTCTGATCGAAATTTTTTTTTATTATTATCAACTCTCTGGAACTTATTATCAAGGAAAGCGCGTGTATGATTACTATTGCTGAATAAATGAAGTGTTTTGAGTACAGGCATTCTTCATGTATATGCACGAAGGGAAGGTTCATGGGTATTTGCACTCCTGAGTAAATTTTAGAAAATTTACCAAAGTGAAATTGATGATTACCTTCATCATGAAAGGTTTGCGTAGTTCTTGGGGCTCACTTCTTATTGCTTGCACAAGCAGCTCCCAAATAGTGTTCGGTTCAATGAAAGGATCGTTTAGTCCACTCGTGTACGTCAATGAAATATTTCTTGATATTCTCCGAATATTCTTTTCATGTGTGTGGTATCCCGTCCAAATACCAAAATTGACCAACTTGCCATATAAGGACCATTTCTGGTTTTGGTTTGCAGCTCGGCAAACGCTTGTGGTTTTCATGACTAACTCGGTAACGAATGAGAGTAGGCATCGTGAGCTTACCCGAGTCGACAATTTCAACTCTTATTGACTTCCTCCACAAAGATGTTCGATTACAATCTGACGATTCACCAATGGAATAAAAAATTGTTTTTGAAAAGCAAGCGTTTAAAGACCCCCCACCCTTTCCCCCCCCTAAACAACATGCTTCTATTTATCAATGACTATATCAGAGGAACCTGGTATTGTCTGGTGCTGTTTTAATCCTGTTGGCACGTGGTGTGGATGGGGGAAGAGAGAATTGCAAAGTGAGCGGAGAGGTTTAGGGAGCAAGGTAGGAAGTGGACTGCTGTTAAGATGGGAGGATTGTGTGAG
Organism: Eptatretus burgeri; assembly: GCF_056783735.1. Classification (NCBI taxonomy): domain Eukaryota; kingdom Metazoa; phylum Chordata; class Myxini; order Myxiniformes; family Myxinidae; genus Eptatretus; species Eptatretus burgeri. The sequence goes on from NC_140961.1 coordinate 27,557,540, forward strand.
GAGGGATGTCCGTAAGGTCACGGTGGTTGGAGAGTGGAAAGAGTAGGCTGAGGACAGAGGGAGGTGCAGAGTATCGTGGTCAAGGCAGGGCAGAAGCTTGGTGCCATTGGACCTTACCCCTTATAAAGGGAAGAGGAGGGGGAGGATGACGAGGAGAATAATAAGAGGTCCCATCTCTCATTGGTGAAGAATCGCTTCAAAAAAAAAAAACATTTGCCTCTGGATATTCACCAAAATCGAATCGATTCTTCCCTGTCGCACACCCAACCTGTCCACCAAGTTTCGTCCCAATCTGTCCATAACGTTTTGAGATCGTGTTGTGTGTGTCGGTTTTAGCCGACATATAAAAGACAGACGTGCATACACAACCTCTGTCCACTTTTGGTGGCGGAGGTGATGATGAGAATCTCCATTATGGAGCATCTTTGATTACCTGGTTACATGACTTCTTGCCGATTTATGCTGTGCTAAGCAACACTTTCAGGCCTATATTAAAATGTCACACACATGTTGAGACTTGTAACAAAACAGCAGAGGGTGTAGGGAAATCTGATGCAGTCTGGAAAAAGGGGAAAACGGGAGGCCAAGAATGCTTGGATGCACCATAGCCTGATGGAAGGGGTTTAGCAGTTGGAATCGAGCACAAAGGTCAAAATGGAAGAGAGCATGAGCTGGTGATAGCAGACTTGAAGGCCTAAAGGGAAGATTAAGAACAAACTTGGGAAGATTGTTCCAAGTGAATGAATGGAGGTGGGGGTTCAACTTGGACTTTCCCCCGGGAGGAGGGCAAACAAGGTTTTCTGGTGGAATGTATGTGATTGGGACGGAGGGGGGGGTGAGGGAGATGTACAATCGGTGGTGTTTGAATCCAATAAATTTATCAAAAGTTACTGTTTGAAATGAGCTGCTTTTGCTTGCATTTTATCCATTCTACAAAACCTGGAATGTTTGGAATCCGTTGGTGGCCTTTTGATTTAAGAGGCTGCTCCCTTAAATATTTGCCATTGTACTTGATTTTTTTTTTTTCTGAATTGAAACATTTGCAATGCATTTCCCTCTTTGAAACTCCACCTTGCAACCCCTCCCTGGTTTATTTTGCGGTCCTCTTTCGCTCAGTTGGAAACAAGAATGACGATGCCTCAAGGAAAGTGGTGGAACCGGCGGATGCTCAACGTTTTGCAGACCAAATGGGTGTTCAGCTATTTGAAACAAGTGCCAAGGATAATATAAATGTGGAGGAGGTGAGAACAGCCTATTTATCCACCATCATTTTTTTATGCCTCTTTAATCGAAGGCCAGAGGCGTTATGTTATCGGGTTGTTTTTGTTTATGGTGATAGTTGGAGAATCACTGAAGAGGTTTCAACCAAACTTGACACCAGTATGGACTGTAATACAAAGATGAACTGATTACATTTCAAGTTCAAAAGGTCATAAGTTGTAGGTCTGCTGTCAGGTGACCTTCAATTGAAACTAGACGACCTGCGAACCTGTTGGGTTCACGTTATGACAGCGGTTGATGAAAAAAATAACATAGCTCCAGCGAACTATACCGATGAGGTTGTTTGCATTGATCAAATTCTCCCGAAGAGTAACTGAATCGGGAATCGATTTTTTTTTTTTTTTAATAATTTTTTTCATTGCCCGATTTTAACGAAACTTGATACTGCACACCACAGGCGAATGGCGAGTAAGGTGGCCCTAAAATTTTTGCACTATCGTGTACCATTTTGGCTGTATTTCAGGAACATACATACAAACAAGATGAGAGTTTTAGTAATATATGGATGGATAGATGTTATTGTGGGAACAAAAATTGTGAACCATTTCACGGATTTCTAGGGAATGAACGATTAGGAGGAAACGGTAACCAGCAGCAAGTAAGAGGGTTGAGTTCGGTCGGGTTAATGGGAGTAGAAATTAATGTGGGTAGGGATGGAGGACATGAGATGGTGGTGCACTGCTTGCTTGAGGCCCTGAAGGGAAGAGTGTGATTGAACAGTCTGGAAGCCATTTCCACAAATGAGACAAAAGGGGAATAAAAGTTGAGGTGAGGGTTAAAGCCTGCATTGTGGGAGTTGAACCAAGATGGAGTTAATGGAGGATTTTGGGATGGTTGAAGGTCAAAGAGAAGAGTGAAGAGAGAACGGGACCAGAGGAGAGCCAGTAAAAAAAAAAAAAAAACAGGGTCCCACTGAGATGGAAAGACGTTACATTCACCAGGCCAACAACTAATCCATTCCAGATCAATGGCGCAGAGCTGTCCTCTGCCTGTCATACAGCACAACACCATATCATCATCTGCAAAAATGGAGAGAGGGTATTCCAGAGCATTGGAGAGATAATTTCTGTAATGAGAAAAGATTGGGCCCAAGACATTGATGTGAAGCATTCCCAGCTCCATCGAGAGTAAAGGAAAAGTGTACTGATGTGATTCATTGCAAATATATTTTTGTTGTTCAAGTATTGCATTGTAATTTTGAGAAAGTATGCTGGCACAAAGTTATTTCTATTGGATGATTATGACTGGCTGTAAGCAAAGATGGTGGCGGAACCTTTTTTTTATCAACAACAAAAGATCTACGAAATGAGTCTATTCCGTGTGTAAAGCAGTATTTTGGGCAGTGAGTCGTTTTATTTCTATTTTCTGCAATTGTGTTCCAGATGTTCAATACGATAACACAGCTGGTTTTGAAGGCAAAGATGGATGGGAAGACGCGCAACAAACAAGAAGAGACTGTTCGACTTGGCAAGGGCGTCCACGGGAGGTCAAGGAAGTGTTGTTAGCCAATGTGGTGAGGCGTTTTGGCTTGACAATGTATAAAGTTGGTTCCTGCTGGGAAAACGCAAGGTTCTGGGGATTTGAGTAACCCCATTTCATGTTTCCCCAAAGGGTTCAGTGTTCAAAATCTAAAACTGCCGTAATCCAGCCTCGCCTGGTTAGCTTTCCCGACTGAGATTGCGATGAGATGGACATGTTTTTCGACATGTTGTGGAGTGGTGTTCACTTTGATGGGGGTAGGGAAAGAGGGTGCGTGATAAATATAACTATTGGGAAGGTGATGGTTGGTGATCAAAACGGACCGGGTGTGCAACTGTAAATGTGGGTTGTTTACTGTTGGCAAACTGGCATTTGCCATGTCCTCCTGTGCTTCTGAAAGGAGAAAATGAAACTTGATGGGGTTTTTTTTTTTGGTGTCGTCGTCGTCGTCGTCGTCGTCGTCTTCTGGGAAGTATATACAATCACACTTTTTGAGAGGGGTGGGATTTTGGTAATAGAAGTAATCATTGGAATTTTTTTGAAAAAGATTTGTTCTTTGTTATGGCCCAGATTTGTTTTCTTGTAAGGCACATGATTTTGTTGAAGTATTTGAAATGGAAGAGGCTAAAATGCAAGAGGTTGGGGGGTTGGGGTGATGTTGAAGGGGTGGGGTTCAAAAAATACTTATTGGCTGAACCATATGGTATTTGTACCAATAAGAAGCACTTTTGTTTTCTGCATGTTGGGCCAAAAATGTACTCTGCCGAACATACATCCAAGACGAGTGGTTCTTCTTGGGGTTTGGCGAGGAACCCCTTTGAACCTTGACCCACCCTTTCCATCCACATTATACAACATTTGAAAAAAACCATAACCAGAATGACTATTTTGTTTAGTTTTGATCTCCTCTCCTGGCCTTGATTGTTCTTTGTTGTTGTTTTCTCCCCCCCTCCCCTTTCCCCAATAAGTTTTTGTTACAGAAAATGTAAATGATGTATATCTTTATTTTTAATGGAATGCATACAGTAACATTGCGTGTTGAGAGTTCTCATCATTCAGCATCTGTTACGTTTACTAACTGGTAGCATGTAATATTTTTTTTTTTTGTTATTTTGGAATAAATTCCATTAATCTATCTTATATGTACTTATTTTATTGATGAACTTCTTGGTGTATTGCATTTTGCACTGCATTTTCTCCCATTTGTGCAGAATATTGTCACGTTTCAGGAAAGGGAAATTTGCTTTAAAAATAAAATGCAAAAAGTCGGGTTTGGATAATTTACCCTCAAATGTTTTTTTTTTTTTTCTGATCAACAATGTCACATTGGATGTTGAGGTAATTAAGAGTACATTTGAAAGTCTTTCTAATTAAGGTAAAATTGGCAGTTGTTTTGATTTCCCAGCCTCCTGCATGGCACTTGATCTCGGAGAAGGGTGCATGCAAGTCTCCGTCTCTTCCTCATCGCCCCCCCCCCCATTTCCCCCCACACACCTTGTACATCAATGGATCCCTTTATCAAATTGATTTTATTCATATTACTTTAACCTCAACAGCAACATCTGAATTGTGTACCATTGCAATATCTGTCAGAAATTACAATAATTGGTGTTCAGATTGCAGGTGAGCCAGAATGAGCAAGTGAACTGCAGGGATTTAATTCCATTGGTATCAAACTCTGTCAATACCACTGACTTGCATGTCCATTTATCGCGAGTAGATTATTGTCCACGTCAAATTAGAAACACCTTCTGCTACCATAATCGTATCGATCGCCATATTTGTTTGAGCCCTTTCTTCAAATCCAAAAATTCGTTGCTCGTTTGATGTGGAATTTTGGGTTTGACAAGGTCGCATTTACATAATAGATGAATTTGAAAACTAGGCTCTTAAGTTCTACATTTTTGTGTGATCTCTTCAATTTTAATCATCTGAGAAGCCAAGAGTGAAAAATGGAAGCAAGGGGTTTAAAAGCAGTTTTAATATTGAGAGAGGGGTTTTGAACAAAGCCCTGATTAAAAAATAATAATAATAATCACAACCACTTCTTGGCCCTCCTCATTTGGACTTGAAAAATCTTCTTCTTGGCCAATATCTTGACATCAAAATAACAAACATTAACCTGTTTCACTGGGTCAGTTAAACTTTTGAGTTGTTCTTTAAAACGCGAACATGTTCAAGTCTTATTTGTACCACTGTGTATTAAATCATACGAGTTTTATTTTCCCGCTGATTTTGTGATGTTTTCATCAAGTTTTGAGGACCATTTCTGAATATACATTTGTTTTTTTTTCATTGTGCCAAATATTCGATGCAATTACATTTAGCCAAAGTATACCACTTGAGCAAGTGATCATAATAAATTGCTCCATTCCACCTACATCCTTAATCACTCCACAAAGTTGAATGTAGAAATAAAAAGTTTCTAATGTTTTAAATCGTGGGAACAATTCTAAGGTTTTCCTTTTTGAAATGCGTATAAAGTACTTCAATAATGAAAAAAAGAAAGAAAAAAAACACATTCCACTTAACTTGAGCCAATTCTTTAGTAGTTGTGCTGTACCATATTCATTTTTGTAGGAATCTGTTCGGGGATAAATACTTCATTTCTACCAGGGTACCAACAAAACTTCAAATCATTCTCAACGTTATTTTCTGTTCATGAAATTACAGTGTGAGTTAAGTTTACCGTTTGCTTCATATTAAACCTTGTATGTGAATTGTTGTTGTTTTTTTGTTTGTTTGTTTGCCTTGTCAATTTTCCACATCTCCAAACGACAATTTGTGAATATGTTCAACTTCAGCATTCAAATTGCATGGGACAATATTGAAATTTTACTCCAAGTTGTCTTGCTGTTTCAGCCTTCAAGTGATTGTTAATCGAAGCTACTCTTGTAAAGTACTTTGTATAAAATGTCAGTTTAAAATTTTGTGCCATTTAATTTTGGGAAAATTTTAATTTTTTTACAAGTTGTTTTCACGACCAAAGGGGTAACATAAAGGTATGAGAACATCAAATTTACTGCATCTCTACCTCATATAATTTAAAGTCCCAATGGTATTCGAGTGGGAAATGTCAATCCGATAAACCTTGCAGACAATTTGTGGACTTTTTTTTTTCTTCTTCAGATATTTGTACCAAACTAAAATGTTGTATGAAATATGACCAGTTTTTTTTTTTTCTCTTTCAATCTTTTGGTAGTTTTATTTCTTCACAATACATTTGTCTCTTTTTATGAAAGTACCTGAAAAGGAGTTTGCTTTTTCACTGCCTTGAGCTCCTGTTGCCAACAAGTTCATGAGCATGAGCCTGAGGATGATGCATATACTGTATGGTGTTTTCAAAAAATATATTTTGTTGTAATGCTGCTTGTTTATTGGTCTTTCTTTCTTTATTTTAAGTGACAAAAAACCCTCAACCATTTATCTGGTTTAAGACTGAGCACCACTGATTTTAATTTTTTTCAAGGAAGATCATTCCCAACGTAAAAGCATAAAAATTGCATGTTTCATTTGATATACAACCTATTCAGAGTTGATTATTTGAACCAAAGTTGGCTTTTGGATTGACACTTCCTTTTGCTGGAAGAAGCCCCTTTGATGTTTGAAAATGTTCAACCTTTAAATGAGTAAAGAACCATTGTTCTTTCTGAGCAGCCTGATAGACCAATCAGGAGCTTGGTACAATTTCCAATTAAAACCTTAAAACTAAAGGCACCCATCGTCGTGAAATCGACTGATCTGCCTCCGCCCACATTACCACATAACTAGCAAATCGCTTCATGGACCAATATTAGGACTTGGAGTGAGGGGAAGGGGGTGTTCTGGACATGCATTTGATAAGGGGACTTAGGGGGAAATGGTCCCCTTATGCTGGCATAAGTACAGGATTGAACAAAATTGGGGATGTTAAAAGTGTGTTCAAACAGGTCCTACTAACTACCACCCAGAGATGGCTGTGGTAGGTTGGAAGAACTTTTGGAGGAGGTAAGCATGAGGGAAAGAAGTGTATTCCTTCAATTGTTGAAAAAGCAATATGAGGGTTCATACCTTTTTGGTTTCCACACATACGATAAGCTTAGGAATCTCAACCTGAAGCCAAATTGTGGAATTGATCTGAGCAGCAGTTCTGACTGCTTTAAAAAATGTTTTTTTTTTAAACACTTTGTCTAAAATGCAGTCTTTGACACCCTTTTCTTGACCTCTCAAGAGTTGGTTGATGGAGAAGGCAATGTGAGGGGAGGTGGATGGAAGGCAGAGTAAAGAGACAAGACGGCTTACCAGGGTGTTACCGGGGCAATTATACATGCCCAGAGCACACCGTTTTCTTTGAAACCAGTATTCAATATAAAACTCAGCTGGAGCATTTAAAAATGAAAACCCATGTTTTCTACCTCGCAAAGGTCGTGCACACGTACCGGTGATTATACTCATCCTTTCACTCGCACATGCATGGATTTTCCCACACCCACACTGCGCAGTGGCATGTTCCGCGTGGCTTCGATGCTGCAGCATGTCTGCTCCCCATGTGCCCAAGTACATGGTTCGCAAGAAGGCCACATAACCTCCTCCAGTACCACGCACCACAGGCCTGGGTGTGAATTTGAGTTCATATCATGTGCCTGTGAAACCTGCGCACCACATACATGTAACCAAGCATGCAGGCACGGAGAGTAATTTGTACCACATCAGTGTGCAGCGAATACGTACCTTTTTTCAGCAACTGCTGACTATATTGCAGCAACTATTAATATATTTCATTCATTGGGACCACACTGTGCAGAGCATTGGTGCTGCCAGAGCAGTCTCATTAGCTATTGGGCACAATCCTGGATAGGTCGCCACTCCGACACAGTATACCAGCATGCTGGCACTCATTTTGCTGACCTTGGAAGGATGACAGGTCGAGTTAACCCCACCTGGTGTCAACTCAACAGCTAAGGGATTTGAACTCAGGACCCTAGGATCCCAAGCCCACCACCCTAACCATTAAGCCAACACCAGGCATATTAATATATTTACTTAATATTTTGTCATGAGCCTGGTGTGGCTCAGTGGTTAAGGTGGTGGCTTGGGATCCTTGGGGTCCTGAGCTCAAGCCCCGCTGGCTGCCGAGTTAACATCAGAGGGGTTGACTCAGCCTGTCATCCTTCCGAAGGTCAGCAAAATGAGTACCAGTATCCTGGTAATTATCCCTGCAGGGTCGAAGGCGACTAAAGGGTTGGCGTCAGGAAGGGCATCCGGCTGTAAAAACATTGCCCCAAGAAAGGGTACCACAATTGGAGCCCGCAAAAAGCTGACCCTGCTCAGGGATAAAGGCTTTCAAATGGTGTGATGATGACTTTATATTTTGTCGTTAAAACGGGATCACACAAAACGGTTTTAAGTGATCGAAAAAACCCTCTTAATTTGCAGAAACTACCAATTATTTATATATTGCAGCAACTATTTTTATCAAGCCTGGTGTTGGCTTAGTGGTGAGGATGGTGGCTTGCGATCCGCTTGCGATCTGAGGGCCCTGAGTTCAAGCCCCGTTGGAGCCACTGAATTAATACACCAGGAGGTTGACTCAGCCTGTCATCCTTCCAAGGTTGGCAACTCAAAATGAGTACCAGTGTACTGGTAAGGGGGACACTGCATCAGTGGCACAGCCATGTCCCAGCCAATGATACAACCATAGGCTGCACTTGATAGAAAGAGATTAGTTATGTTAATTCTTCTCCTTCATTATCTATCTTTTGAAGGAGAAATTTTTCTGCAAGACTCACTTGGATGCACCTGGATAGGTTTGAGAGTTGAGTAGCAGCTGATACCCAAATCCTATCCACGTTCCTCCTGATGACTCGTCTTTGCTCCTTACTTCTTCGGGTTCCTTCTTGGTCTTTTGTTTCATTACATTTCCATAAATAATTTGTTGTGAAAACAGATTGCACAAAACGGTAAATAGAAAACTGCTGGGAAAAAGTCCCTGTGGACTGTATAGTCATGGCCTGCAAAAGCAGGTTAGAATGTGGTGTTGTGCTCAATGAAGTTCCACTTTCTGCACACACCTCCATCTTTTCATTCTAAAAATCATCCAAACAGGAGAAAAATTCAAGTTTAATGCTTTGCTGAAGTAAATACACTTGGTTATAAAAAAATCACTAATTTGGTAATCCTTTGAACCCTGGTGGCCATTTTGCGAGCTGTGATTCAAACTTCCGTGCACCCAAATTTTTCTCCAGGGAGCTCAGGGTGGGGGAGCTGAAAGTCCGAGGAGAGCAGGGTTCAAATTTCAGATTTCACTCCAGATTGACACTTAGTCCATGAGATTAATTGGATACATTCTCAAATAATGGGTATTTGATTACACCTGTAAAATTAGTCCGTGAGGGTAGATCGCGTTTTCAGAGGCGTATTTGAATCGGCCGAACAAAATGGCATAGAAAGACCTCGGCAAGGTGACAAAGGGCTATTAAAAAAAGCCGTGAATCATCTCCGAAATGGGTGCTTTAATTAACGCAAACACCTAATTTTCATTCATACACTCCGTTGGAGTCCCCTTTGTGTGCATGCAAGGTTTCAGGCTGCTCGGTTGCATGGTTTGAGTTATTGGACACACACAATTATGGATTACACATACTTGTACCAAGTTTGATTTAAATCCGTTTCAGCTGTTTAAGTATCACATTTTGATCTGACATGACCTTTGTGCCAAAATCTAATCGGTTCATCTTTGCATCATAAATATATACTTGTACCAACTTTGACTGATCCCTTAAGTTTTCGTAACTGCGATAAAACTCATCACGGATGGACAGCCGGACAACCTGAAAACAATGCCGCCAGCGACTTCACTGGCAGAGGCATTAAAAATATTTCCATCAAGGGAAATAACCTTTTTTATTGACGAAATGTTTGTGTGAAAGGGAAGTAAAAGCAAATGGAAGATGGAAGCAGATCTTTCATAAAAGCAAAGTTTCATCCGTTGGAGCAGAGGGTGGTATGATGCTTGGGGACTTGAGACGTTGGTGACGGTTCTGAACCTCTGTGAGCAAATCTCGGCTGTTTGGGTCGAGAAGTTCATACATTGCCTGCAATGACATGGAGGCCAGAAGGAAGTGCTTAAAACAATGAAAGTGTAACAAATGGATCAATAAGGGAAAGGTAGAAGAAATACTCATTGGAAAGCCTCTGACCAATTTAAATCTCACCATTTTGTAAGGTTTATCCTCTGCCAATGTAAACATGGAGAAGGTATGTCAGAGGAAAGGAAATGTACCAATATTTTGGGCAAGTTCCTATAAGACCAACCTTGTACAATGGCTGCTTAGTGTCCATCTGGAGTACGGAAAAAATGGCTGCATCACTGCAGACCCTGACAGCTGAATTCCTGTCCTTGGTGGCATCTAAGAGAGCTCGTAACAGTGGCTTTAGGGTAGCTATTTCGCTCGAGAGGGGATTGTGATCCGTCGTCGGCTGCCAAAAGGCCCAAGTGACCGCCTGTTCGGTTGCGAGTCGAACATCACTCGATGAGTGTTGTAAGCACTAGGGAAGAAAGGTGAGAAGAAGTATTCTCATGAATGACACGAATCTTAAACCATTTGGATCTTTCGAAAATAAAAGATCCTCAAACACCCAAGATGCATACATATCCGGAAATCTTATTTCCAGTCGAGACAAATAAAAAGTCCAACCTTGACGAGACTGGGGTAGAGAGGGACACACGCTGTGACCGAGTTGTCTGATAGCAAGTGCTTGATAAGGAAGGCCGAGGCACGGATGGCCACCATCACCACAGGATCCTTGTCGACACAGGAGAGAGGAATAATTTGAGGGAATTTGTCCTTGTTGGTAACAAATACCCATGATCATATACAGTACTTCCTGCATTTAAAAGCACGTGCTAAAAATCATCCTGCTGGCAAAGAGGGTGCATTAGAAAATAAATAAATTACATTTCTGGTCCAATAAAAATAGCCTGAAGCCTGTTTAAATTTGCAGACAGTTGACTGCACAGCGTGGTGACGATTGCCCGTAGAGGACATCTGCATTCGATTCAAGCGGATTACAGGTGGACGTGGGAATGTAAAGAACCAAGCGCATGTTTTAAGGCTGGCCACTTGGATCAACAAGCTCAAATGAGCTACGATCCTCGTCCTCTTAACGATGACGTCATAAAAACGAATATGACGTCATTGTGATGTATCAGGTTTGCAATAAATTATCTGTGCTAATGCCCGGCTTGATTCCCGCAAACAAAATTCAAGCAGCTTGCCTCGTTTCGGAGATAATGGTATAGGCGATTTCCATTTGCGGCGATATTATGACGTCAACCTTTTTTCTAGGAAGAACTTCCAAAATCGGAGATGGTTACTGCCTGCGCGTGGGCTTTCTGCATATACCTGGCAAGTTTCACGAAGATCCGATGAAAACTCTGGGTTGTGAAACAAAAATGTCAAAAAATAGGAATGACGTCATAAAATTGATATGACGTCATAGTGATGTATCATATGTGCGGTAATTCATCTCTGCTAATGCCCTGTTCGAGTCCCACAAACAGAATTCAAAAAAGCTTGCCGAGTTTCGGAGATAATGTTTTTACGCGATTTCCATTAGCGGAGATATTTTGACGTCATAACTTTTTTTTCTCGGAGGAATTTTCAAATTCGGAGATGGTTACTGTCTGCGCAGGGTGTTTTTACATGTATACACCAAGTTTCAGGAAGTTTCGATGAAAACTGTAGGCTGCGAAACAAAAAAGTCCACAAGAAGAAGATGAAGAACAACAACGTGAGTAAGACTTAGAGATCCTCCACGAGGATCTAAAAATTTATGCAAATACCAAGTGAGACGAACATAATATTGTTCTCATTGGTGAAACCATTCGTTTCTTTTCTGCTCACATGGATACCAGTTCAGAAGTGAGCATTTAGCTTCAGTGGAGTTGAAAAGATAATCACACACAAAATTGCAGATCTCATTTGAATCCCCGCTGTACCATGACTGTTCATCTTTCGGCTGCTCCCGTTCGGGGTCGCCACAGCAGATCATCCGTTATGATCCGCATACTGATTTGGCAGAGGTTTTACGCCGGATGCCCTTCCTGACGCAACCCTGGTCGCCTCTGACGACACAGGAATAAGGATTGGGTTTCACCATGATTCCGGGCTGCCCTACACCCTCCCATAGCGTGGCCCAGCGCAGAGCTCCCGTCCTCAAGCGATCCTCCAACCCAAGCCTCCAAGTAGCCGGATTACAGGCGCACGCCACTACGCCCGGTATCCCCGCTGTACCATGACTGTCTTTGAAAAAAAATCTTTTGCTTTCATGACCAATGGTGTACAAAAATCTGGAGGTTGTTTTTATTTTTTTCATTCGGTGAGGATTTTTGGATTGTATTTCCCTTTCTTCGGTGCAGTTCGAGTTATTAATGTGGACTTTTTATTGTACAACATGTAAAATTAATTTGATGCTGAAATAGTCTACCTTTGGGAAGTTATGCAGGAAGTGCTAACAATTCTGGTCAAAACTAGAATGCCACTCATCCATCCATTGGGACCATACTCCATGCAGAGCGTTGGTGCTGCTTAAGCAGTCTCCATGGCTATTGGACACAATCATGGACGGGTCACTACTCCGACACAGGATACCAGCAAGCTGGCACTCATTTTGCTGAACTCGGAAGGATTACAGGCAGTGTCAACCCCACCTGGTATTAATTCAGCAGCCGAGTGGGATTTGAACTCAGGATCCTTGGATCCCAAGCCCACCACCCTAACCATTAAACCAGCACCAGGCATCGAATGGCACTCGGTAGGCACATACATCGGTCAGGTCGAACACTACGTTTTGTATCCCACTGATGGATCGGATCTGGATCCGGACCTGAATCAAAATCCAATTGGCTTGTTCGCGTCACCAAACTACCTCGTCCACACAGTTTTGTCAGAAATCATCCACAACTTTTTGAAATATCATGTTATATATATATATATATAATTTGTGGCCCCATCTCTCAATGGTGAAGAATCACTTGAACTACATATATATATATTTTTTTTTTTGAAAACTCTTATCCGGATCCAGATCTTCACCAAAATCGAATCAATTCATCTTCGTCACACACACACACCCCAGTCTATCCACCAAGTTTCGGCCGAATCCGCCCATAACTTTTTGAGATATCCTGCTCACAGACAGACAAAACAGACAGGGGTGGAAAAAACAAAACCTCCGTCCACCTTCGGTGGCGGAAGAAATTATCATTTTAAAAATAAATATTGTTTGGGTCAAATTACAAAGACATTTTTACCCTATCAGAGGTCAGGAGAGAAGTCAACATGCTGAGTGTCCTTGTGAAACGCTCAGTCGGAGCCACCAGGTGTGCGGGAGCAGCTTGGATCAACACAGAGAGGGCAACGGCTCGGCTGTGCCGGATTGGCCAGTCCACAATCCCCTCAGCTGCAGCACAACAATAAAAAAAAAAAAAAGATGTGAAATTGTTTTTCAAAAGGGATCTGGGCTAAATGGTCATCATGTTTATCCCGTTTTTCTGTCCCCAAGGCACTTTCGATTTATTTTATTTTTTCCTCACCATCTCCATTTGTTGTCATCAACTGTATGTTGCTCACCTTCCTTCTGAAGACTTACCCAAGAGATGCTGATTGAGCAAACTTGGAAACTCTTCCTCCGGTAGAAAGGCTGCCAGCTCACCAAGGCAGGCGGCAGCTCGAATCCTGCACCCTTCCTTTGAAAGAAAATTAAATAAAACTACAGCACGACACGGGGAAACGGCTAAAACCGTAGGCACTCATACTATGGTTGGCTTTCTTGCCCCAGCTGAGAAAAGCCAACCATGTTCACACAACACGTACCTCGGTGTATCCGAGCATCCCTTGGAGCGTGGTGGCCATGGTTCTTCGAAGATTTGGGTCCAGACGAGAGGTGCATCCTTTGAGAACAAGACGCAGGGCCTGCAAGCTTGTTTCTCTGGTAAAAACACACAGGAATGAATATATTTAGTGATTATGAGACACACTGGATACTTCATAAAGTCGAATACCCAACAATTCGAATTCATCGATTTGAAGCACTCGACGTAGACCTAGACCTGACGACCTCGACGCAAACTGCATATATGTATGCCACTGCAGCCAAATGTGCCGCAGGCCCAGATTGTCGGGTTGTCCATCCCGCTGTGCGTATCAGATTTTGGTTACTGCGATAACTTGTGAACTGCTATAAAGGGATTTTGAGCAAACTTGGTACAAGCATGTATTATGATGCAGATGTGAACCAATTCGATTATGGGTTCAAAAGGTCAACCGTCTATGGTCATGTGACCTTTAATTGAGAGCAAACGTAGCAGTTGCTTGACATCTAACACTGGCAGAGGCATATCCATCGTTTTGGCTGCAAAACATTGCTAAAGGCGCCGTCACACCTTGATGATTTAGCCAGCGTATGCCGACCTATGGAAAATTTGCCGAACCAACCTGGCACACGTCGAATACGGTATGGGTAAGTTGTGTATACGTTAAGAGCACGCTGAAAAACGATGAAGTACGCTGTCATACGTCGTGAAATTTCAAGCATGCTGAAAATTTTACGACGTACTCGCCGTATGGCTCACACGTTCCGCTACGCTGGGAATAAGTTGTAGGCACGTTACGCGATCGTCAACACACGTTCATTGTAAGTTACTCATAAGTCGAAACACGTCGAGCTAATGTTTAGCATACCCGAAACTTATTTTCTCCATCAAGGCACATTTTCTTTTTTTTCTCCTTGGCTCCGTGAAGGCACGTGACGAAATATCTGAAGTTGTTGTTGTTGTTTTTTATTATTATTATTTTTTTTTAGTCTATCACGAATTTTAAAATATATTCGGACATTTGCCTTTAAGTTTCGACGTCGACATGACAATATCCTCAAACAGAAAATATTCACAGAGGAGGAACTAAGAATAAGACATGAGCAAACTGAAGAGGCAATCGGACGTGACGTAACGGCACGTGACGAAATATCGGAAGTTATTGTTGTTGTTTTTTTAACGCTGCCAATACGCCATTATGTTGTTGTTGTTGTTCATCTTTCGGCTGCTCCCGTTAGGGGTCGCCACAGCGGATCATCCGTTATGATCCGCATACTGATTTGGCACAGGTTTTACGCCGGATGCCCTTCCTGACGCAACCCTGGTCGCCTCTTACGACACAGGGATCAGGATTTGGGTTTCGCCATGATTCCGGGCTGCTCTACACCCTGCCCAGTGCAGAGCCCCGTCCTCAAGCGATCCTCCAACCCAAGGCTCCGAGTAGCCGGATTACAGGCGCAAGCCACTACGCCCAGTACCAATACGCCATTATATGGTAGCTGTAAATTAGAAACACGTTCAGTAAGTTCTGTGGTCGTCCGGAAGAAGTCAATCAAATACGTCTACATACGTCAATATGCGTTGGAGGTACGTTACTCATAGGTTAGAAATAAGTTTTGGGTACGCTAAGCATTACCTCGACGTGTTCCGACTTATGAGTAACTTACAAGTAACGTGCCTCGACGTGTGTCGACGATCGCATAACGTGCCTCGACATGTGTGCAACGATCGTGTAACGTGCCTATAACACATTACTCATAGGTTATAAATAAGTTTCGGGAATGCTAATCATTACCTCGACGTGTTTCGACTTATGAGTAACTTACAAGTAACGTGTGTCGACATGTGTCAACGATTGCATAACGTGCCTACAACTTATGGCCAGCGTAGCGGAACTTGTGAGCCATACGCTGGCATACGTCATAGAATTTCATGCATGCTAAAATTTGAGGACAACCGCAAAGTACAACGATGAAAGCCAGCGTACTACGACGTATGGCAGTGTTTTTCAGCGTGCCCTCAACATATACAAACGTACCCATAACGTATTCGACGTGTACCAGCGTTTTCGACAAATTTTTCATAAGTCGGCATACGCTGGCTAAATCGTCAAGGTGTGACAGCGCCTTAACGTATGACAATGTCAACCAAGTTTTGGCCAAATTCGTCCACAACTTTGAGATATCCTGTTCACAGATAGACAGACAGACAGAGACGAAAACATAACCTCCGTCCACCTTTGGTGGTGGCGGTTACAAAAATAAAAAAAAAAAAAAAAAAAATGTTTATCTTCAACTTGAGTGAACGGACGTACCTTTTCAGATGATCAACTGTAAAAGGTGAAAAGATTGTGTTTGCATTAAAACAGGGGGGAAAAACAACAACTAGAGATGTCATAGAACACCTCACCCCGCACAGTCTTGAGAAAAAGGGCATGGGAAGGGTCTTTTAAAGTCTTGCTTTGCGTTTCCGAACACAACAGATATTTCCTACGAGCTGCAATTTTGTCAGAATCAAAGCTGAGCACGAGCTCAGCGGTAATCCCCAAAGCTGAGAGCACGAGCGGAAAATTTGATTGCTCGAGATGGTATAAAATGATGTAATATTTTGTTCCAGTCTTGCTAAACTGGAGGGGTTTGAAAGTGCCAAGAAGGCGATTTGTGTTCTGTAGTATTGAAGTATATAATTCAATTGAAATAAAATAAAGATATTTATGGGTTGTAGGAAAAATAATAATAATAATAAATAAACTTTTTTCGGAAGTTTACAATCGTTGATGCAGAGTCTTTTACACCAACTAATTTAACACATTAAATTAGTTATTCGTACCCATTTGTGTCCTTTATGACGTCCGTAAAAACAGTAAGTTTCCTGTTTGGAATGATTTTCAATTTGGTTGACTGCCAGACAGGCAGAGAGACAGATAGATGGGCAGATAGACATTAAAAAATAAATTAATTAATATTAAAGTAAATAAATAAAACGCACCCGTGCCCGAAGGATGCGGTGCAGTTTCCCTTGAGAGCTCCCCCTTGTGTCATTTCAGCGTCTGTACCACTTAAGAATCACCTTACTCGTCTGTGCGCGTGAACACTTGGGACGAGATTCCATACAATTTGTCAAATTTAGAGCCAAAGTCCTGCTACCCTGCAGGTTCGTTATCAGAATATAACATTCAAATGAAATATAGTTTTTCCTCGATCATAAACTGAGACAGACATACAAAGTGAACCAACTGCTTCACTCCGCTTTTTGCACATGGCACACCAATATCGATAAGGAGGGATGACAGTTTTGTTTAAAAAAAAAATGAACAAAAAACAGAGAAGCATCGTTCACGATGGACTGAGCCACATTGTAAAAATAATTATTAGAGAGACAAAATCCTCACCAAAACGCAGACACAGAAAGGCAAGGAGAGATACCTGTATGCTATATCTTCTGCATTTCGACCAGACTGAGACAAATCATTGACCAAGCCATCTGGTTTGCTGTGGATCGGAGAAAGTTTGCCCAAAGCAGCAGCAGCACGAAGGCGGACGCTTCTCGAAGGGTCCTGTAAGGCTCTCAAGAATGTGGTTTGCAGCTGGGGCAAGAAAGCCTTGAGCCCAACTCCAACCTGTCGCCCACCCAAAGAGTTGCGTTGAATCAGAAAAACCATCAAGATCAGGTCGACATTCAAAATTATTGCTACGTACATTGTAATTGCATACTCAGACTTAGGTTGGTCCCAGCAGAGGTTGAATAAAGCAGGGGGTGGGGGAGAAATAAATAAATAGAAAAAGGCCATTTGAACCACCCTGCCTGTGTTACTTCCACAAAACACAAGGGTGGCTGTTGGGGCAGATGTGTGGAGATAGGGAACCCAAATTTAACACAGATTACAAATACTTATTACCTCACTGTTTTCATCAAAAACAGAGCAAGATAAAGAGATTCCTGAGTGTCCAGGAAACTAAAACCCATGGCTGTTAACGCGTGCCGAGCCAAGAGGTTTTGCTGGTTAGTTCGGAAGGAAGCTGCGTCTCTGACTTTCGACATCGGTCATGGAAACCAGAATTAACTGGAGGGGGAGCACTCGGGAGAGTGCAAAACCTCTGCCGCCAATACTGCTGGGTCACTCAAGTGAACTTTATATTAAATATGATGTCAACAGTGCTGACAGAGTTATAGTTCTTTTCTCCAACATTTTTTTGGGGTCGGGGGGGGGGGTTGGAAATCACTTAAAACATGTAAAAATGCAAAAAAAAAAAAAAATCGAAATTTTGTTGAAAAAAAAAGTTGCAAAAATTTTTTTTTCTCAAACAATTTTTTTTTTGGGGGGGGGGGGGGGTTGGAAATCACTTAATACATGTAGAAATGCAAAAAAAAATTTCTCTATTTTTTGGGGGGGGGGTAAAAAAAAATTTTTGTGGGGGGTTGGAAATCACTTAAAACATGTAGAAATGCAAAAAAAAATTGTTTTTTTTCTCTAACAATTTTTCTTTTGGGGGGGGACCAAGTCCAAAATCTAATGGCATGATCCTTGGACCATACCTAACCCCCCCACCAAGTTTCGTCGAAATCCGTCGAGGAGTTTTTCCGTAATACTGTTCACAAACAAACAAACAAACAGAAAGGGGTGAAAACGGTAACCTCCGATCTTCGATGGCGGAGGTTAATAACCACAGTATAACGATGATTATGATGGTAATATGGTGTATATATATATATATATTTTTTTTTTTTTTCTTATGTGGACCCTTGCTTATAAAAGCAGAGTAACGTATTGTATGAATAATTGCAAGCCGATTAGAATTTAGAGACGAGTGGTTGCGCAGTCTGGTGACGATTACCCGTCAAGGATATCCGCATGAAAAAGAGCACGTCGAATGAAAGAAATTTTTGACGAATTTGCCAATTAAAAATGATGTTCCGCACTCACGACTTGTACATCGAAAATAATTACGCACTGAATAAAGGAAAGCTTCTCCTTTGATGGGACATGTGCTGATGTGCAAAGCTGGAGGAACCATATTAAGGTATATACCATTTGTAAAGTGCGTTTGCTTTTATTTTTTCGAAACTGCTGCACAGAACGAATTGGACACTGGTGGATGTGTTGTGCATGGGAAGGTTCCAAGTGATAAAAACATTTAATAATGCCCTCCAGGTCGGGGGACAAGATGGATACAGAAGCAAACTCTGAGGAAGGAAAAGTGGATATTTGGAAGGAGGGCGGCTTCGGGTCGGGAGGGGGTGGGAAGTTAACGGGGGTAGGAAAGATCATGGTTTTGGATGGGGGGAGGATCTGAGTTGGTGGAGAAAATATATCTTGAAGACCTGGAAGAAGAATGAGATTGAAGAGAATGTGGAAGTTGGTTCCGGAGGCAGGGAAAAACGAGAGGAACGAATGAGTGGAGGTGAGCGGTGATCCTGAATTTAGGTCGTTTCACGAGAAAGGGGTTGATGGTGGACCCCGTGCACTCTGCAGATACCTGGAGGTGACAGAGTACAGAAAGAGCAGAGGGTGCGAGCCAAGAAAGGTGGTGGACAGACAGACCACTGACCTGCCTGTGATGGGAAAGTGATCGGCTGAAGTCATGATAAAATTATTTGTCTCAAGTCATAATAAAACAAGCCGTAGATATCATAGAAGTGCGTGAAATTAACCCATGCGTAAGGACGGGCTCTTTGCTTGGACGATGACAATCAAACGGAAGACCAAGAAGGAACCCAAAGAAGTAAGGAGCAAAGATGGAGTCAGCAGGAGGAACAAATAATGCAAGTATTGTTTTTACAACATATTATACATACAAGCTTCACAAATAGTGGGGACAAAAGTGCAGGCCAACGATGGAATACCTCGCAACAATCACAGCCACCAACAGCACCGACACAATAAGGGAACACAGAAGAGCGCAACCAAGACTGTTCCTTAAAATTGAGACAAATAATTGACACGCTTTTATGTCCAAACTCAGAAGACACAAGACAAGAACACAAGAAGAAGCAAATTCAGAAAGACCTTGTCAAGCAGTAGAGCCAACGCATCAAGCAACGCGGTGCGAGTCGACGGAGCAAATCTGTCGCCGAGCACGCGGATGAGTGGTCCAGCAAGATGCACCAGTGAGGGCTTCAGGGCCTCAGCACTGGAGAGAGCAACGAGAGACTGGAGAGCAAGTGCAGATTCCTCCTTCTGATCAGGGGAGCCTGAAAGGAGACCTTCACGAAGCACTGGAAGGACGCATGCAACGCCCTGAAAAAGGTAATCATGAAATGACCATCACCAAACCAGGATGGAGGAAACGTCAATATGTGTCAGAGATCCAAACTGGGATTGAACAAACCTTTTTTGGGAGACAGAAGCCTGGAAGAAGTTGGCCTGGTTGTAGGTCAGACGAGGCGAGTCGTAGAGCCGGTCGAAGCTCACGGACCAGCTGCTGCTGCTCTGCTGGCTCCAGCCGCTAAGTGGACAGGGCAAATGATTGGTTGTTTCAAAGTGCACAGGAATGTTATGATGGTGAGATCAATAGATGAGGTCAACAACAACAACAACAATAAAACCTCATCTTCATCTCAGCAATACTACTCTATGAAAGGAAATACGAGACAACAAGATCCACCTTTATTTCCATCAGGAGAATTCAACTTCGACTCGTCTTGAAGTTTCATAAACTAATATGATTTTTCTCGAAAGATTTGCACAAAATCTCAGCAACATCCCTAACCTCCGACACCCGTTTGTCAACCCAATTCCAGTGTGCTTGAACCGTGTGTTTGTCGCCATAAACTTGAAAATAAAACTTCACATCTCCACATCAATATGTCGGCTATCATGCCCATCTTCACTTCAAGGTATTTGATATATTATATGAATCACCTCCTCACAATAACATGCTGCAAAAGTGACACAAACAAGAACAGAAAGTCAAAACGAACCTTCACAACAGAGTGCAATGCATCCCAAGCATATCCCAAAACCTCCTGTTCCGAATCCCCGAAGAGGATGACAAGGCCTCGGAGGAGGGTTGGGGCCAACTCGTTCAAAGAAGCACGACCGTGAGCACAGAAGGCCGCGAGCAGGGCGGTCGCTGGAGATTTTCGGTCTGCCAGTCGCCCACGGGCAGCTTCAAGAAGAATTTCAGTCATTAATCGGGAACCAAGTTCGTCTTCCACAGCCAGGATGACTGCTTCAGCCTGAGAGAGCTGGGGAGTACGAATACAGAATAAGTGAAGACATATTCATCATCCAAGTGGTGAAAATAATGGCTTCTTCTTCTTCTTTCATATGCAGCAAATGGCTGCAGGTAGCATCATTTGCTTGAGGCACAGCTGTGCTGCTAACGCAGTGCCCCCCCATGCGGTTTAGAGCACCAATTTGGAATTTAGCCATGTTGCCGGCGATAAGTTGGTGACACTTCATGAAGGACACGGTGGGATCTTCAACGTCCAGCAACTAATGCCAGCAGATTGAGCACCTGGTTTAACGTCCATCCGAGGGACGGCACACACATCGTTGGTTTGCCTTGTCTGAGAAACCCACTGGTATGACAGTTTATAGCCGGGCCGGGATTCAAACCCCATTGCGAGACAGCTCAGAGGCGAGTGCATATACGTCTCGGCTCTCTGATCGTCCAAATTAATGGCTGATCTTTTCCCAACCCCACCGACCAAAGAGTCAACAGCCTAATCATGTTCCTAAGCAAACCTTTTCAGGACGAGCATCAGGGCCGAGAGATGACAGGGCAGTGAGCAGGGCAGGCAATATGACGTCCAGATATTTTGTGAGTGGTTCCCCAGCACCAGAGGCCAAGAAGGCCAGCACACGGATGTTTACGGGTGGAGTTGTGAGCTTGGGGGGAAAAGGTGGAGTGGAAGAACAAAATGAAGGCTTTTCTGTTGGAGAAGCTCGAGCGCTTAATATGTCGCCATACAAGACACTGATTGGCTGTGAACCATCGCATGATTTTCACAGCCGATCAGGAACCCCACAAAGATGAGCTGTGGCTGCCTCCACAGAAACTACTGCGATATCCATTGAAGCAGCATTTTCTGTGCATTTTCTTTTTCCAACAAAAAGGGGAAGAACATGAAAAATTTGGTCACGATTACACCGGCAATTCTCAGCAGATGAATTGCGATGCGTTTCCCTTTAAGACAAGAAACGAAACAACGTTACAAAGGACAGGAGGGAAGAGCGACAGCATGATGAAGGAAAGACACTTGAAAGCTGACGTTACCTTCGGAATAAGATATTGCAACACTGCGCGACTCCGAATTGCCATAACCTGCCTCAAACCATCCAGAGCAAACTCAAACAGCGAATCATCATCCTGTAAAATAACAACAACAATCATAACAATAATAATAATCACAAATAAATAAATTTAATTAAAGCACAAATCTTTGATGATCTTTTCATTTCCCGTGACCGCTGTCTCTCTGACACACCTCAAATTTATTATCTATTTGTCCATGATGTCATCAGCGCCAGTTTACATTTTCCAAACGAGCCCCTCATGCACTCCACCTGGCAATCGCTCTCACCAAGTGGGACAGCAGAGCTGGTAGAACGTCGTCCAAGGCCTGGTGTCCAACGGTCACATGGAGCTGTTCAAACGTCTTAGCTGCAGCTGTCCTTACAGATGGCAAAGGATCCATGAGTGCCCGACGAACCGGTGGGACCAGGTTCTCTGCGAAGCACAACACCTAAGGAGAGGAGGTGAGTTTTGACCTTTGACCGATTCTCATTTATCACATTTACTACTCTTACTCCACCCTTCATCATCGCACCCCCCCCCCATCCCCACAATACCGTTTCTCTACTTGTTGCTCTCATTGTCTCTCCGAGCGCAATGCAGACTCCCTGGCGCTGGCTACCATCAGGTGAGTTGAGCCCAGACTCCAGGATAGGAAGGACTTCAGGGAGAACCTTTTCTCCAAGTTTTCTCACCAGATCTCCCAAAGTTCTTGCTGCAATCTGAGAAAGGCTGTTCGGGTCAAACTCCACGCACTGCATCCTGAAGCCTCCTCTCGTTCAGCTTTTGCTATAACGCTTATGGAGTTTAATTTGTGGGTGTGAGGATGAGAAGCTTCATGGACTAAAGAAACCAAAACAAAACAACAGAATTACAAATGGTTTAAAATAAGGCAAAAAGAAAGTTTCCCAACCTGGCGTTTATCGTAGCTTTCGCTGGCCAAAAATCCCACCAGAAGGCTAAAGAGTGTCGGAAGGATCTCGCGGAGGGTTCTGGGTGTGTTGGACACGACAACCTTCCAGACATGAAGGGAGGCTTGCCTCACAGAGGCTGCTACATCTGATCGACCCAAATAAAGACCGGCAAGTACTCTATTCCTGCGTTCAACTCCCAGTGCTTCCAAGATGACCTAAAGGAGGACAAAACTAAATGAGTGCAGGAAATCGAGCAGATGAAGATCAAGTTCAAAAAGTGAGCATTACTACTCTTGTTAAGGCATTGAAGAGATTATAAAGTGAACAACACCAGCCTACCTGAGTAGAATGGATAGTGCCAAAGTTGTCATCATCTGAGGAAGACTCGGTTGTCATCTTTCCTGTTACTCCAGAGATGTGGAACAGAAGATCGCCCAGCAACTGCACCGAGCTAAACCTATCGGTGGATGGTTAACTTAATCAGCACAGTCAAGCGATGTCACACGACTAGATGATGATGCGAGTGAATACAAAGATTACCTTATACGCCAGTTGTCATGGAAAAGACCAAGCTCTAGTTCAGGCAACAACAAAGAAATGGCTCTCTCTGCGTATTGGGTAATGATGCCCTGCCCAGCACTCAGGGCTGTATCCCTCACAAACTCCGTCTCGTCTGCCAAACCCTGCATGTAGATGAGAGAGCTTACAGAACGCATGGAAAAAGACTGCAACCGGGCTTTGAGCTACAATTGGCTCCGGGTGTAGAGTCAAGGGGTAACAGCGACGAACCTTAAGAATAGCTGGAATTATCTGGCCCAGATAAGGGGTGAAATCCTCGCCAAACGTAGCTGGCAGATGGACGAACATGAGCAGGTAACCGTCTCGGACATGAGCGGGCAAGTCTGCCCGGCTCGCGCTACCGATGATGTCTGGAATGAGAGTCTGCAGCTTCTGAGCACCAAGGCTCACCAGAACTTCTGCTAAACCTGGATGATCAAAAGGAGAAAAACATCAAATTTGACAGAAATAGGTTAGCAATATGACATGTAAAAGAAAGAAAATGGCCATGAGCATTGTGTGCTCGCACCTTGAGCAGCTCCGGAGCGATCTACAGAACTCTGCTCAGAAGTAAGAGTTTTCATAAGCCAGGGCAGCAAGTCCTGGAAACTCGACTCGCCCATTCCTCTCACCATCGCTCCCAGAGCCCTCGCCGATACAGCTCGTACCTACCTCACAGCAAAATCCGTTTCAGATGCAGAAAATATAACCAGCGTAAACAGAAAATAATAACGAAAAAAAAAAAAAAGGGACCACCGGACTCATAGCTTATCTGGGCCCTGGCCCAGATAACCCAAATTTGGTGGCATTCCGACTGGTGGGTCTGGAGAAGAAGATTTTTGAAGGAATTTACTAAGTCGGCCATTTTGACCTACTCAAAGTCATGCGAGTGGAACGAGCTTTGCAATCCCCGTTTCCAATCAGGAAAGGAACGTTGCCGCCAAATTTCAGCCTGATCGGCCCGGCAGTTTGGCCGGAGAAGTCAAAACGGGAGACGGACGGATGGTGCGTGACGACAATACCTTATCTGGAACTTAAATTCCAGATAAGCTAATAACAATTATAAAACGACAATCGAAGCACACCACAGCAGCTTTATTTTTGTCATCAATTTGACAAAATTGATTTTAAAGACTTGATCATTTTTGAATCAAACTTTATATCATGTTAACAACATACCACCGTCTCCACTGACAGCACCATAAAAAAAATTACACAAAATGATATTGACACGTACCCAAGCAGGACAGAGCAATGAGGAGACAGCCCTCCAGTGCATTCAAACTACACAAGACAACCATCTAAGAACCAAAGTGGCACGCAATAGAGCAGCTAGATGCTGCTCAGTACCGAAATCACGCCTCTCCCAAGCACCATACAAGCCGGGAGATTCGAGGGCCGAGAGGGAGAGCTGGCGTGTCTGGGGAATTGATGAGCCAATACTGAACCTGAGAGGAGGAACCTTGCGATGCTGAACCATGCAAGGATGAACGAGCTGGGGAACGCAGTGCAGCGGAAGGCTGACACACGGACTAAGCAGTGGAGTTTCCCTGGATATGCCAGGCAGGACACCGATTTAAGCACCATCTCTTAGGGCCCTGTCACACCTTGACGTTTTAGCCAGCGTATGGCAAGGTATCAAAATGTATGTAAAACGTTGGCGTACGCTGAACTATTGATGTTTTTTTGCAGGTTTGGACGTATTCATAACGAGTTGGACGTATGCATAACGTATTAGTAATGTACACAGAACGTTTTGATAACATATAGATAACTTATATCAACGAATGCTGAACGTGTTGTCGGCGTTCACAACCTATGCCCAACGATAGTCTAACTTATGCATAGCACGCGGCAGCGTATCGCCGACGATCACGTGGCGTAGGCTATTAATAGGCTGCGGCTCGACGATTCAAATCATAACCGCACTAGACATCGAAGTGTCAAGCCGCTGTCACACCTTGACGTTTTAGCCAGCGTATGCCGACGTATGAAAAATTTGCCGAATACGCTGGCACACGTCGAATATGTTATGGGTAAGTTTTGATACGTTAATAGCACGCTGAAGCACGCTGGCATATGTCGTAGTACACCGAATACGTCGACAAATTTTCAGCATGTTGAAAATTTTTCGACGTACTCGGCGTATGACACACGTTCCGCACACGCTGGCCATAAGTTGTCGGCACGTTACGCGATCGTTGACACACGTTACTTGTAAGTTACTCATAAGTCGAAACGCGTCGAGGTAATGGTTAGCGTCAGTGTTCCAGATTCCATCGTTTTTTTTTTTTGGTTTTTTTTCTTCGGTATGACGGTGATGTTGACACTTCGATTTCTAGTGCGGTTATGATTTAAATTGTTGAGCGGCAGCCTAATAATTATATTATATTATAATCGCACTAGAAATAGAAGTGTCAACATCACCGTCATACCGAAGAAAAAAAACAAAAAACAGGGAGTCTGGAACACTGACGCTAACCATTACCTCGACGTGTTTCGACTTACGAGTAACTTACAAGTAACGTGTGTCGACGATCGCGTAACGTGCCTACAACACGTTACTCATAGGTTAGAAATAAGTTTCGGGTATGCTAAACATTACCTCGACGTGTTTCAACTTATGAATAACTTACAAGTAACGTGTGTCGACGTCTGTCAACGATCGCGTAACGTGCCTACAACTTATGGCCAGCGTTATGTGGAACGTGCGAGTCATACGCTGGCATACGTCAAAAAATTTCAAGCATGGAAAATTTGTCTAACAGCTCGGCGTACTACGACGTATGCCAGCGTGCTCTTAACGTATACAAAACTTACCTATACGTATTCGACGTGTGCCAGCATTTTAGACAAATTTTTCATACGTCGGCATACGCTGGCTAAATCGTCAAGGTGTGACAGGGCCTTTACTTCTGCTACATCGAATTCATTCACTCTGAATGCACAAAGAGCATTCAACGATAAAGCCCTCCTCCTTTTTAGGACTGGTTACTGACATGCATCTCACTCTTTCCTCAAAATAACTACAGGCATTCACCTGCACCTCTCTCTACACTACTCCTCTTCCTTTCCCTCCTCTCCTTTCATACATTGGGACAAACTTAAGCCTGTCGGCTTGCATTGGGTGAGCGAGGGGCTGCCAATATGTCCTGCCTTCTTCTCTTCTCTATCCCTCCTTCTTAACTCTTTTCCCAGAGTGACTGAGGTGTCTAAGTGTGTAGTCCCTGTGACTAAGTTGACCGATTAAGTGGGCTTCTGTGCTTAGGGGTAAGAGCTTTCTTGTGACATTGTTTGCCTTATGTATACACATGCTTTTTGCTAATAAGTCATAAAATGCTTTCCAAACTGTCCAATAATCTCTTTCAATTGGTAAAAAGTGTGTAAAGAGTGAATGGGAGTTCTGCCCTGCAGTTTTGTTATGGTTAGCCACTAGCCAACGTTCCGTTTATAGTATCGCTCAGCCATTTTAATGAATAGCAGTAGAGCGTTTGGAAGCACAGTCCTTATCTGGAGGTGATTCATTTGCCAGGAAGGTAAAGCGGGATTTGGATGCTGGACCCTATCTAAATCAAGTGTCCCAGATGGTGTCTGTGGATGCTTAGCAACCCGTCATGCCACAGATTAACTACGGTTCGTCGGCTTCGGGGTCACAGGTCGGGAAGTGAATCCGAGAACTGCCCTTGTGACCCCGATCCACACCAGAATCCGTGTATGTGTTTATATACAGTAGACTAGGCGTAAGTCGTCACCATCGGGACCGAGAAAAAAGTGACAACTTAGACATGTGACGACTTACGCGTATGCGAACATTCATGATGACTGTGGGGGTGAAGGGTGAAGTCGCGCGTGGCCTGGACACATACGTGTGAGATGGCGCAACAATCTCTAAGCCAGCTATTGTTCCAAAAGGGAACCACAATCCTCGGGGCATAGGAGGGGGTTCATTGGTGAGTTGGAAAGTGATCAAGCAAAGATGGAATTCATGAATCACTTTATCAAAAGTAAAGATAATGAACAACTGTAAGACAACTCATATACCATCGGTGATGGTATATGACCATTGATAAATGTGGAATGAAAGGCTGTTAGAATTCATTCATTGGAATGAATGTAGAATGAGTTTTCATATGGAATGAAAAATCATATACCATCGACAAATGTGGAATGAATGGCTGTTAGAATTCATTCATTGGAATGAATATGGAATGAAAACTCATATACCATCGACAAATTACATGACACACAGTCATCGTGATGACTACCACTCAATACCTATGTGTAAGTGTGTGCGGTGATGTACAAAACAAGCCAATATAAAACCATGATAGGACTTCAACACGAAGCTCGATCGATCCTTTACTCCTTCGCCAGACTGCATTGCGCAGCCTGTCTACCTCTTCAGATGCATGTGGGACGGCGGCGCGCTGACTGTAGCTGAACGCAGCGCAGTTATAAATAGCCTATCACTGGCGGTGTAAACCAATGAGGGCGCATCACGATTCAATGAAATCAGGCTTCTCACGAGGTAGAAGTTCCGTGCGACGAGTTAGACGTGGTAATTTACTGACGACTTAGATGAAGTGACGACTTAATGATGACGACTTACAGACTTTATTCAAAGGGATTTAACATTAGATAAATTCGGGACTTGTTGACGCTGCCGACTTAGGCGAAGTGACGAGTTACACGCTGCCGACTTACGCCTAGTCTACTGCATATACAGTGGGGAGAACAAGTATTTGATACACTGCGGATTTTTCAGGTTTTCCCACTTACAAAGCACGTAGAGGTCTGGAATTTTTATCATAGGTACACTTCAACTGTGAAAGACGGAATCTAAAACAAAAATCCTGAAAATCACATTGTATGATTTTTTAATGATTAATTTGCATTTTATTGCATGAAATAAGTATTTGATACATCAGAAAAACAGAACTTAATATTTGGTGCAGAAACCTTTGTTTGCAATGACAGAGATCAGACGTTTCCTGTAGTTCTTAACCAGGTTTGCACAGACTGCAGCAGGGATTTTGGCCCACTCCTCCACACAGATCTTCTCCAGATCCTTCAAGTTTCGGGGCTGTCGCTGGGCAACACAGACTTTCAGCTCCCTCCAAAGATTTTCTATTGGGTTCAGGTCTGGAGACTGGCGAGGCCACTCGAGGACCTTGAGATGCTTCTTACGGAGCCACTCCTTAGTTGCCCTGGCTGTGTGTTTCAGGTCGTTGTCATGCTGGAAGACCCAGCCACGCCCCATCTTCAATGCTCTTGTTGAGGGAAGGAGGTTGTTGGCCAAGATCTCACGATACATGGCCCCATCCATCCTCCCCTCAATACGGTGCAGTCCTGTCCCCTTTGCAGAAAAGCATCCCCAAAGAATAATGTTTCCACCTCCATGCTTCACGGTTGGGATGGTGTTCTTGGGGTTGTACTCATCCTTCTTCTTCCTCCAAACACGGCAAGTGGAGTTTAAACCAAAAAGCTCTATTTTGGTCTTATCAGACCACATGACCTTCTCCCATTCCTCCTCTGGATCATCCAGATGGTCATTGGCAAACTTCAGACGGGCCTGGACATGCGCTGGCTTGAGCAGAGGGACCTTGCGTGTGCTGCAGGATTTTAACCCACGACGGCATAGTGTGTTACTTCTGGTTTTCTTTGATACTGTGGTCCCAGCTCTCTTCAGGTCATTGACCAGGTCCTGCCGTGTAGTTCTGGGCTGATCCCTCACCTTTCTCATGATCATTGAGGCTCCACAAGGTGAGATCTTGCATGGAGCCCCAGACTGAGGGAGATTGACTGGTATCTTAAACTTCTTCCATTTTCTAATAATTGTGCCAACAGTTGTTGCCTTCTCACCAAGCTGCTTGCCTATTGTCCTGTAGCCCATCCCAGCCTTGTGCAAAGTCTACAATTTTGTCCCTGATGTCCTTAGACAATCTCTGGTCTTGCCCATTGTGGAGAGGTTGGAGTCTGATTGATTGAGTGTGGACAGCTGTCTTTTATGCAGCTAACGTGTTCAAACAGGTGCAGTTAATACAGGTAATGAGTGGAGAATGGGAGGACTTCTTAAAGACAAAACCAACAGGTCTGTGAGAGCCGGAATTCTTACTGGTTGGTAGGTGATCAAATACTTATTTCATGCAATAAAATGCAAATTAATTATTTAAAACTCATACAATGTGATTTTCGTGATTTTCAGGATTTTTGTTTTAGATTCCGTAATTCACAGTTGAAGTGTATCTATGATAAAAATTACAGACCTCTACGTGCTTTGTAAGTGGGAAAACCTGCAAAATCGGCAGTGTATCAAATACTTGTTCTCCCCTGTGTGTGTGTGTGTGTGTGTGTGTGTGTGTGTGTGTGTGTGTGTGTGTGTGTGTGTGTGTGTGTGTGTGTGTGTGTGTGTGTGTGTGTGTGTGTGTGTGTGTGTGTGTGTGTGTGTGTGTGTGTGTGTGTGTGTATATATATACCCACCCACATCTCTCACCTGGGATGGAGTGAATAGCCAATCAGCTCTCACCTAATCAACTAAACCCAACTGGCTAGGATTATACAAACAATTGACCGCTCCTACACTCCTCTTGCAGAAGAAGCTGCATAAAGCAACCCAAGAAGAAGCAACCCACAAGGTAAGTGCTACGCTGTTTTGAACCCTTCCCAGAGTTCCTCAACAACTATAAAAATGTTCATACACAGTACGCACAAGAGAATCCTAATGCTATACACCCTCTCACCTACCGGACCGGTTTCATCACTTAATGGTGAATCATCAGCGATAGCGCAGACAGCAATGCATACCAATGAGGCTCCCAGGCATGCACCACGTATAAACGTCAAAAGCAGTCAATATATAAATGAAGAAAGACCCACCCACATCTCTCTCCTGTGAATGGAGGGACAAGCCAATCAGTTCTCACCGAATCAACTAAACCCAGGTGGCTAGGATTATATAAACAATTGACCCCTCCCACACTCTAGCCGAAGACGGAGCCTGGTGTTGGCGCAGTGGTTAGGGCAGCGGCTTGGGATCCAAAAGGTCCTGAGTTCAAGCCCCGTTGGGCCACTGAATTAATACACCAGGGGGTTGACTCAGCCTGTCATCCTTCCGAGGTCGGCGAAATGAGTACCAGTATACTGGGCCGGTGTATACCCCGGTTAAAATAGGTGTACCATATCCCTGTGTCGTAAGAGGCGACCAGGGTTGCGTCAGGAAGGGCATCCAGTGTAAAACATGTGCCAAATCACTATGCGGATCATACGGATAATCCGCTGTGGCGACCCCTAACGGGAACAGCTGAAAGTAGAAGAAGAAGAAGAAGAAGAAGAAGAAGAAACTCTGGCCGAAGAAGCTGCATAAAGCAACCCAAGAAGACCAACACAAGATAAGCACTATGCTGTTTCGAACCCTTCCCAGAATTCCTCGACAACTATAAAGATATTCGCCAAAAGTACACACATGAGAATCCCAATGCTACACACCCCCTCACCTACCGGACCGGTTTCATCACGTATTGGCGAATCATCGGCGATAGCACCGAGCTAAGCAGGATATCAGATGAGCTAAGCAGGAGAGGAACCGTTAATGATTAAATGGGGGGGGGGGGGGGTGGGGAGTTAATATTTCAAACAAACATAGATAAAGAAATGTCTCATAGACTAGAGACACCCACCTCTGGTACTGGGTCCAGAAGAGATGTTTTCAGGCCTGGAACGATACTCGGAAGATATGGAGCCAAGTCCTGCAAGGGCCCACAAATCAAATAATGTTGAAATTAAATCAGAGTTCAGATGGGTATTTGGTGCAGAAATCAGACCAGAGAGGAACTTGTTATCAGATGCAGTTAAACAAATTCACAGATGTTATTCTCTGAACTGTCTCCCAACACTGCCCCCCCCCCCGACCACCACCACTAATAAAATTAAATTTAAAGAAAGAAAGAGATGCGAGGTTAATGATGAGGGAGAAATAGTTGGTTAAATTTGTTTGGGAAGAGTTGCATGAGAAAGCAAAGAAGTATGGTAGGCGATCAGAGTAACAGGGAGGAAAGAGGTAAGTGGTATGTAGAGAGTATTGTGGATCTTGGCAAGGGAGGGAGGGGGCGGGGAGAGGGGGACAGGTGAAATATACACCAGATTTGTATAAATAATAAATGAAGGCCCAATGTTGGGGAAAAGTCATGAACAAAGGACAGTTCAGATGATTGAACACCATAATGCTGGAACAACTTGAAGATGCTGCAAAACGTTTAATGTAATTTCCAAAAAATGCAGCTGACACTAAAAGAGCAGAATTGAAGTCACGAGAGAACGAAACTCACCTTCTGATCAGTGAGCGAGTACATGTTGCCAATTATCTGTGCAGCCATCTTGCGTGTATCAGTGGAACGGTCCATGAAGGCTCGCTTTACGATCGGCATAATGAGAGCCAGCGATGCCGCATCCACAAAGTGGACAAACTTTGTGTCGAGCAAGGTTTGAAGGCAAGTTTGCACCTGCCCACCAGGCTCGGTCAAAGCTTCCAGGATCACAGGCGTGATGGCTGTTCAAAAAGTCAGAGCCAAGAAGCAGTGAAGTTTGTTGCTCGTTAAAAATGGCAGGAATTTCTCTCTTCATCCAGCTACATATCAATCATCTCCGTTCTCAATTTACTTGATAGGACAAAACACCACCCTCCTCCATCACAGCCCCCCTCCCCCATTCCCTCTACACCTCCACTCTCACTGCCAAACTGCTACATGCACAGCCAGCTCCCCCCTCACCACTGCACCCAACAAAAATGCATTCACTCCCCTTGACCTACACAATAACAACCCATAACACCACAACACGACCGTGCTCCCACGACGCCCACATACCTTGTATCTCTGGGTTTCGGATGACGGAACTGATGAGGTGGAGAGCTTGAGTGCCTGCTCGTTGCACACGCGAGTGGGAATCCGTTAGCACAGCTGTAAGTTTTGGAACGATGCTGGGCAAGCAGGCAGAAAGCTGCTTTGGGGCACAGTAGGCCATGGAGCCGAGCAGTTCCACCGAACCTGGATGGAAACAAAGGAATAAACATCCAGAAATGCTCTCAGAATGTTGGAAATGCAAAGCAGAGAGATCAGGACCATCAAAAAATAAAAAATAAAAAAATATATAAAAGCAAACCTGTTTTTGTTCTCCATGAATCTTGATCAAGAGCAGCAAGGAGTGATGGTAGGACGAGCTTCACACCATGGGTGCTCAAATTCCTCATCACCGTCTTCGCGGTGTCTTCCGCTGCCTGAGGATTGATTTCATGAACTACGATTGTGCAAGTCAATATTTATTATTTAAATCTTACAATGTCGATCCCATGTATTGTTTATGTCTTTTATATTCACAACAATTTAACATATTTAGAATAGAGTGTTGCTGTGCCGAGTCATGAGGAGATGGGGCTCATTATCCTTGGTAGGCAGCTCATCTAGGAGAAGGAAAGTCTCAAACCAAATCCACCGCTGCCTTGCGATTCAGATTTTTTTTTAAAACCAAAGGGCTAAGGGTGTAACGGGGTAAAGGCAGAAATCGTTTTGAAAGTGGAGGTGGCCTTTGTATTCAGTAACCCATGAGCCATCCTTGGGCAAGGTGGCAAGGTGTACTTCCCCATTTTAGCCTCCCGATCAGGGTTACGTGAAACCATAGGATAGGTGGTGATGGTCATGCAGGCAGTTGGCACATATAGCCAATAATGGTTGGATTTTTTTTTTGTCACGTCAGATCAGATTAGATCTGTGACTTGCTACAGATACCATGTAAACCTGGAGCAACCCGTTCATAGTCGGGTTGTCGGTGATTATACCATCTCCCCCACCATATTTCTTGGTGATGAGGTTGTATGATATGGACACCCAGCAGGATTAAAAACAAAACCTGTTAAAGGGCGGAGGAGCTCCTTGTGAGCAAACGGCCATCCATATATAGTGCCCAACTGTGTCTGCGGATGTCCTCCTTCATTTGCGTTATTTTTTATTCGGAGGTTGGTGGCAGGATTTGCACTCCATCCACCATAAAACCGTTCATCCCGTAAAACATACGAAAAGCACCCAAAAAATAATCTGAAAAACACTCCGTGGGAGTGCCTACTGTGCGGCTTCCCTTCGCTGGGCAGCTCACCAGATGGCGGGATTGGGGCAAAGCCTTCGGGACCCCCAATTTTTGATGATAGGAGGGAAACCATGGGGTAACATTCCCGGAATAGATTGCGGTAGTGTGTGACGGGGTGGTGCTGACATGTCGTCCACCAGACGGTGGTCTCCTTGGGTAAACCTGAGGCGGTCCCTTTGGGTGGGTGCTTGGAATGTCCTATCCCAAAGAGAGGAGGATCACCTGTCTCTGTTATCATCTGAGCTCAAGCATTTGGACATCGATATTGCAGCACTCTCTGAGGTTCGGAGACCGGATTGCGGCGAGATCATGGCGCGTGGTTACATCGACTATTGGTCTGGTCGCTCTGATGGTTACCATGCCTAAGGAGTTGCTGAAGCTGTGTCCAATAAGCTGACTCCAATGATAATTGAGGTAACACCGGTCAACGAGCGTATTATAATACGAAGGATTCGTCACTCCTTGGGTGTCATTTCCCTGGTCTCTGTGTCTGCTCCGACTGAGGTGAGTGACCTCACCGTGAAGGACACAATCTACGCCATGCTCGAGTCTGTGGTTGATCAGTGCCCCAGGCGAGATACGCTTCTCATCTTGGGGGATTTCAATGGATCGACTGGAAATGATAGGGATGGTTATGAGATGTGTTGGTCCTCATGGGCCTGGAACTGTGAATCAGAATAGCACAAAGTTCCTTAACTTTGTAAGAGGTCATGGACTTATGGTGGCCGGTTCATGGTTTCAGCACACACAAGCTCATCGCTGGACTTGGTATTCAAACGCTGGCGGTGTGGCAAACGAGATTGACCATGTGCTCGTTGTTGGTCACTGGAGGATGATCCAGAACTGCAGGGCCTCCCGGAGTGCTCAGTTCCTCATATCAATACTGACCACCGGCTTGTTGCAGCAACTCTGAAGCTGCAGCTTAAATTCAGGAGAATGGTACCATCCCAGCCTTGGCAAGATGTTGGCAAGCTCAAGGATGAGAGGGTCGCTGAGGAGTTTGCGAACAAGCTGAGTGGAGATTTGGGGGGTCTGGGTGCTTTGGGAGATCCTAAAGAGTTGTGGAGTGCCTTCAAGACAATCACCCTTGATGTTGCCGGTGGACGTCTTAGAACTCATCGGAGGGCAAAGAAAAATTTTCTCTCTCAAGGGACACTGGACACCATTGACCGGAGTCACAGGGCCAGGCTGAATGGCAGAGCTGAGCTGTTCAGGGAACTGAGGCATAAAACTGTACGAGCGCTGAGGGTGGACAAGAAAAACTACGTGCAAGGAATCTGTGAGGGGGTCGAGCATCACCTGTGGTGAAGTGATTCTCGTCCTGCTTCCAGGGGAATTCACGCATTGCGTTCCTCCAAGCCAGTCCCTCGGTGCACTGCAGTTAGAGCAGAGGGTGGTGGGCTCTTGACAAAGGAGTCCGAAGTGAAGGCCCGCTGGGCCAGTGACCTTGAGTGGCTGGACCAGGCTGATCCACCAGCTATCTAGTTGGATTTCAGGGGAGTTACTATCCCGATTGCTGACCCTCCAATCAACTGTGGTCCACCTTCTTTTGTGGAAACACAGACTGCGGTGAATCAGTTGAACTGCGGTAAAGCTCCGAGGATCTGTGGCATCCATGCTGAACTTCTCAAGGCTGGTGGAAATGATGTACTCGTGTCATTGCATGCAGTTATGTGCTCTGCCTGGAACACAGGCATCATCCCAGGCTTTGTTGTCCCTCTCTGGAAAGGGAAGGGTGATTGCCAAAACTGCAACAACTACCGAGGGGTGACGCCACTCTCAGTGCCGGGCAAGGTCTTTGCTCAGATAATTCTTGATAGGGTTCGCCACCATCTGCTTGAACACCAGCCTCCAGAGCAGTCAGGCTTTACACCAAAGTGGTCTACGATTGACCGTATCCTTTATTCGTGATGCCCTCTGGAGGATTCTTGGTCTTCGTGGAGTGCCACCAAAACTGATCAATCTGATGTCTGAACAATACTCTGGTACTGAGAGTGCTGTGAGATG
Source organism: Eptatretus burgeri (assembly GCF_056783735.1). NCBI lineage: Eukaryota > Metazoa > Chordata > Myxini > Myxiniformes > Myxinidae > Eptatretus > Eptatretus burgeri. Next base: position 27,593,008 of record NC_140961.1, read on the forward strand.
TGGTGATACCATCTCTAACTTATTTCCAGTTGTTATTGGAGTTTGTCAGGGGTGTGTATTGGCCCCCCCACACTTTTCAGCACTTGTATGGACTGGATTCTGGGGAGAATGTCAGAGAGATCAAGCTGAGGTGCATCGATTGGGAATGTCAACATCTCTGACCTTGATTTCGTAGATGATGCAGTTATATTTGCGGAGACTCTCGATATCCTTTTGTGGGCTCTCGGGGTGCTGAATGAGGAGTCGGAGCTCCTGGGATTAAGGGTTTCCTGGGTCAAACCTAAGATCCAGGCTTTCAATGACATCTTGGATACTGCTATCTTGTCTATACCAGTTTGTGGTGAGGATGTTGAGGTCACGGAGAGATTCACTTACCTTGGCAATGGTATTCATGTCTCCGCTGGCTGTGAACCAGAGGTCAACAGACATCTGGGTTGGGCCTGGGGTCATGGATTCACTGGATCATGGGGTGTGGCGCTGCCATTACTTGTGCGGGAGGACGAAAGTCCGAGTCTTCAGGTCCTTGGTGTCTCCAGTCTTGCTCAATCGATGTGAGATCATCGATGTGTGTCGATGTGAGACCAGAGATCTGAGACAGAGATTTAATTCCTTTGGTACCAGGTCTCTTTGGAGAGTCCTTGGCTATCGCTGGTCGGACTTTGTGTCCAACGAGCGGTTGTTGAGAGAGACTCAAATGAGATTTGTTACCTGCATAGTCTGTGAGCGTCACTTGCAGCTGTATGGACATGGCTCATTTTCTTGATGCTGATCCTGCTCACCAGATTCTTTCAGTGAGGGAGCCTCGTGAGTGGAGGACGCGAACGGGCCGACCACGTGCCTCGTGGTTGCAGCAGGTTGATCAGCATCTCAAGGAGATGGGGATGGGCCTGGCATCTGCCTGGGGGATGGCCAGACAAAGGCCCCTGGAGTACCGGCGGAAAGTGGACGCAGCGGCATGCTGTTCTGGCGCATGCTCCCATACCTGACCTGATCTGGCCTTGATGATGCTTGGCAGAGGATTATGTTATGGAGAACAATGGCTCGGATCACCCGTCTAGTGCAGACACTGCACAGAGGACAACGATGGCAAATCACTTTGACGCATGGCAAGAAAACAATCATGATCAGAAATACAGAGTGGAGAAATCTGATCATGAATGTCACTGGAAGTCAGGCATGACTTGACAGAACTAGATAACTAGGTAGCTATCCTTATCATTGTATGACGTTGTAGTCAATATCAGGTGTAATACTTAACCATTTCCTCCTTTGGAGCAAATACAAGTTGAGTGGTGGATTATTCTCTGACTGGCCCTCAGACGACATTCCAAGAAGTCTCAGAGCAGTTCAATTGTGTTTAAATTGTTGTTCTGTGCTGAACAACGCACATTTTAAAAACTTTGTTGTCCTTGAAACAATTCCTTTCAGATAAGTTAGAATAACAAGGTGCACCCTCAAGCTAGAAGACGTAAGGGCACTCAAGATTGTTTCATGAAAAACATCTGTGGTGCAGCATTGTCCAAAATATGCAGGTTCGAGTGTGCCATTGAAATTATTTCACTAATACAGGTGTGTGTTCCCAGTGCCAGAATTAATTCATATCTCGTATATAAAGCTCATTCTAACCACTGATTCACTGACTGATATTAAAGTTCGGTATCTTCCGGGTGACGTAGAAAGCTGAAATTTCGTGTGCCTATGGACATCGAAGCCGATACACCAAGATTTTTTTTTTAAATCACAGAACCGTCAGAAAGCGTCCGGAAATGAACATATAAATAAATTTAAATAAACAAATGAAAAAAAATGCAGGCGACCGACCCGAGACAATGGGGGAAGCATGGTTCGTTATTGCTTTCAATGTGTAAGCGGTTTTAACGGTTCCTGATAAACACATGTTCCTGGACAGTGGGTGGTTGTCCTTTAAAATCTGAAGTTACAATTAAGTGCAATAAACAAGGAAGTTGAAAATGGAAAATTACTCCGGAATGGCGGAGATCACACAAGAGGTTTAACAAATGATGGAATCGACAAGTTAGGAAGTGGTTGACCTTACCTCTCTCACGTACTGATTCCCATCTCCAAAGCACAGGAGGAGATGTGGTAATGCATGAACTATGTAAGGCTCAAAGAGACGTCCAAGCATGGAGCACAGCGTCTCAAAGGCAAACAAAGCACCTGAAGTTGAAAAACAATCGGGGAGTGCAAAGTGAGTAAGAGGTAAACATTCAAAAGTCTGCAATTTCATCATTTGCACTGCAATTAATTGGTATGCAAATTATATGCAGCAACTGGAAACGACATTTACCTTGGACCTGTTTGCCTTCATGGGTTTTCTTTTCTCGTTCTGTCTTTACTTGTTTTCTAAATTGTTATGAAGCCTCCCCCATAAGGATAAGAAGCTTATGGGGTTTGTTTCTGCAATTAGTGTCCCCAAGTTTTAATGGTACATTAGAGTTTCTTAGACCCCTAAGAGTACTTAGCCACCACTTGAGTTTCATATATATATATATATATATATATATATATATATATATATATATATATATATATATATATATATATATATATACATTTTTTTTTTTCTTTTTTTTCTTACTTCTTTTGCTGCCTCTCTCCGAGCTGCATCTTGGAGCTGCCTGGGACTTTCAGAATGAAATTTTGCTTCAATAATGGCATACAAAGTATGAGGAGATGACATAAAAATGTTCGACCTTGACCTAATCCGATCATAACGAAATTGCCCTTTCAAGATTGGCTATTTACGTGAAATTTATATCATACCCATCCGAGTTAAAGAGAAAGGTCAAATTGCGCTCTCAAAACAATAAAGTATTTTTTTTGTCATCGCTCAATTTTGCCAATGCAGAATCTCAAAGACTGTTTGGCCTTCCAAGATGTTCTGGCATCATAATAGTGTACCTGCACTGAAGTTTTACACCTGATATTTGATTTGTGTCCTTGACCTACTTTTTTATGATTGTGATCTAATTAACTGAAAACACTTTTTTGATCAGAACTTGAATAATTTTCCTCCAATTTTCATGATGTACGTTTTATGTTGAGATTGCAGATGGGGATACAATTTCTTAATTTGCACTCTATCCCGAAATGTTAAAGGTCAAGGTCATATGGCGGTCCAAAAAAAATATGGCTATCACTAGATCGTGGGCGCTGGGGGAGGCTTATCCTTGGCAATCTCTTTGTGATCGCAGTTATCTAGTTATAATTTATACTTTTATTTCTCTCGATGCTTCTTTCTATCAATGCATAACAATTTTTGTGTTTTCAGCACCCATGCATTGTGGTAGTGTCCTTTCCTTTACGTCAGGCAAGGGTTTGTTTTTTTTCACAAATTATATATTGATGCGGTTTTATAAACTGCATGTCGAAATTGAAATGCACACACAGTATGCAGCCTCATAGAATAGTTATTTCCGTAATGGACATCAAGAATAGCACCTTCCCTGTAAGGGTTATTATGTATTTAAATGCATTGGGTTGGGTAGTTAGCGTCCCCTGTCATCATGTTGGGATAATAGCACCATCGGTGCGTAATGACGTGTGCCGTGACGGCTGTCATCACGTTGGGCATGCATTGTTTTCCTGCCATGACTGTTCAACATGTGCGAATAACACCAGTGTTCTGGAAGCATCGCCAAAGCCATGGCTTTAGAAGAACACGCCAAATACACATTAATTGTTTAAAGCTACACAAAGTCCTTGTTTGTCTGTTTGTAAGCATGTCTATCCTGTAATGCAACTTATTTCCATCTACCTCTGTACTGTATTTTGTTTCCCTCATCTCCGTTCATTCCCCTCCACTTGAACGTGACCAGTAAACGACCAGGGCACGACCCAGCCTCCCTGCAATAATTGCCTCATTCCCTGGCTTTGTGCCGTGGACACTTTTGGGCATGTTGGGTTCGTCCCGGGTGCATGTGGGTAAAAAGGGATTTCCCCATGTTAAGTGAGGAGCTCCACTCTTGGCGATAGCTGGAAGAACCAAGTAGGTGAATATCCGGGCAGGCAGCAGAATGGGTGGGGCTGCGGGGGAATCCCCCAATGGCTGTCATGCGGCCAGCTCGTAAGATCTGAGATGGCCCAATAGCTTGTCCCAGGCCGCCTCGGAAGATTCGACATGTGGCAATTTGGCCCCGACTGCAATCGGGGCTATAAACCTGTGCCCGACGTGCTGATTCTTTCTCTCTCGGTTCTGGTCGTCCCACTCGTCAATCTCTGCACTGGTCGTCACACTCATTTCTGTCCTGGTCCCGGATGCTCTACATCGCCCTCGCTTCTTCCCTGGTCCCGGATGCTTTGGCAGAGATCTGTGACGCTTGTGGCTGTCGGCTCGCAGCTCCCGACGGAGCTAGTGGACCCTCAGTTGTGGAGTGCAGTGTTGGGGCCGTTCCAGTGAGCGGCGCAAAGCTGGGGAGGGCGATGGTTCCATGTATGGTAGGCTAAGGCTACCCTGCCCCTCCCTCAATTGTCTCTCCGTGTGTGAGGTCTGATGGGTGCCCCGTCTTGTAATCCAGTAGGTAAGGAATAGGTTAAGTTTGCGACTTGTGCATTTTCTTTGCTTTTTGTGAATACACACCTTGATTGCTTTTTATTGCATTTCCCCTTTTCCTGCCCCGGTTACGCTTTGACTCCATTAAAGCCCTTGAGTTCCCTTCTGTCCTTCCCTACGTTGCCTTGCTTTAAATAAATTGTCTTGCTCACATTTTCCTTTCAATCTGCCCGTGTCTGTCCTTTGTTCCATTGGTCCAGCAATGTCTGTACGTAGATTAGCCAGGAGATTATAATTCCCCAACTAATTGGCTCTCATCAGTCTGGCGTTGTGCTAGCGGTATGCTCGGCTGCATTAATCAAGATCCAATAAAGATAAGAGCAGCACAACGCCGAGGGCACGATTCCCTGATAAGGGAACTGCGTGTTCCCAATTAAACGGTAGTCAGACAGAGGACACTGAGTCACGTGGTTAAATTGTTGGCGTTCGCGGTCGATTCACGACCCACCACGACACGGACTTATTGATGCGTGACGGCCTTGATTCCCAGCGAGTCCGGGATACATCCACCCTCGTACCCCCGCAACTCCGGGTCCGCAACAATATTAACCATCTTGTTCTGTTCTGTTCTTGCATACGACAGCTTGGCTGCCGGGTAGCTATCATTTCTTGAAAGCGCGGCTGTGCTGCTGATGCTGCGCCCCTCTACCAGCGCACCAGTACTCATTTCGCCAACCTCAGAAGAATGATAGGCTGAGTCAATCCCACCTGGTGCTAATTGAGCAGCCAACGGGTCTCAAACTCAGGACCCGAAGATGCAGCCACCCTAACCACTAAGCCAACACCTGGCTATATCTTGTTCTGTTGATGAAGCTGGAAAGACAAAAATAGTGCTTCCTAAAACGAATATAAATGCGAACCTGTGAAAATTTAGCACACTGGCCCTTTTGGGTGGTCGTCCATTGTAATGATATGTGGAGATGTAATTTCCTCTATAAAGCTATCCCTCCAAATCCTCTGAAATTATTGTGCTATACATCACTTGAAACCGATACTTTGATTGTATTCCTTTGCTCTCACCCTCTCTCCGCCTGTAGCCTTTCTTGTCCTGAATGGCATTTGTGAGGGAGCTCATAATGTCCAGTTGCTTCAAAGACAGGATGCCTAGGCCCTTCACCAGACCCGCCAAGCCATGTGCGGCTCCTTTCCTATCCCCGTAGTTCCCCGAATCAAGCAGAGTTGCCAATAAACTCTGAGCCATTTGTGGAGCCTGATCCTTCACAGCAGGGATGAGAGGTGGCAGGCAGGTGGAAATGGCTTCCTGCACCTGAAGAAAGACAGCATGAGGAATTATACGAAACAAATTGAAAACAAATGCAAAGGTGTAGGCTAAGGGGAGTAATACTGCAAATGTAAGAGCACCTGTTGAGATGGGGTAGAAAGGGCTGACATCAGATTTTGGACGATTGGAGGAACACGGGGATCTTTAGAATCCAAATGCCGTGCCAAAGAACCTGTGAGGACTACAGCAGCATGGCGAGAGGAATCCAGCTCTGGGTTTTGTGCTCCATGAGCAGACAAAAATCCTTCCAGAAGAGGCAGTACGAGGGGCATGCACTCCTTGAAGAGATGAACAAAAAGGACATTCAATGCATGGACGACGACAATAGCACTAGAGGAAGAAGAATCATGACGTTTGAAAATTGCGGAGCTTAAAGAAAAAAAAATAATAACTTTATTATGCTTAAAAATACTTGTTGCATAAGCAGAACAAAACAATAATGGACTAGCCGGGAGGCGACGATGGTTCGCAGGCATTATTGAACAATGCCACGATAGGTACAATTGAGTTAGTGGAAGCTTTTGAGGAAGCCCTACCGTAAAAACCTATCTCTTCCGTCAAAATTGACCAAATCAAATCGGATTTTTTATATTTTGTACTTATGGACATTACGCACAGCTTCTAGGAAATGAAATTGCGAGAAAAAAAAAGGGAGAGAAAAAAAGAGAATAAATAAATAAATAGTTCAAGTGGGCGCGGCTCCGCCCACAAGGGGCGTGGGACGCTCCTCATACAAAAAGACAACTAGACCACGATATCTAACTTGTGTCCAAGTTTCATCAAGATCGCATCAAACGTTACGGAGCTATGCTCTGGAGAGAGTCACAAGCAGACAGACAGACAGACAGACAGACAGACACAAAGACACAACGAAAATAGTGGTCACTGCTGGCGCCCAGAAACCAAAAATATGAGAGAGAAAATATTTTTAAAAGCAAAAAACAAACATCCGGGTGGGGGAAGAGGGGGTTACCTTTCCATGTTGCTCAAGTGCAGAAAGAGCAGCATTAAGCATTTCCTTCCGAACCTCGGAGTGTCGATCACCCAGAGCTCCTGCGAGTTGTTTGGAGTGCGACTGGGTTGAAGGCAACAAGAAGACGACGAACAACGAGATGAGGGATGGTGTAAGGTGAGGAGCCAGGGAGTTCATGGCAAGTGCAACTCCACACCTGCAACCAACAAAGTTAATAGATGAGCTTCGCTAACAATTACGAAATAAAGCCAAATTTAAATAGCTCATGTAAATTAAATATTGTACGTCACAGCGATGTCAAATGCTATTATTGAAAACTTGTGAAACAAAGATATCGGTTCAAGAAAAACTTTACCTGGCTTCCCATTGGTCTGGAGGGGATTCGACGATAACTCTACCCAGGGGATCCATAACAGGAGGAGCAATCTTCGACAAGAATGCAAAAGCACAAGAATGTAAGAGAAAGTAGAAACTGGTTCAAGCCAATCCCAAATTATTTTATAGCCTCTAGAAATACAAACTTGGGCTTTAAAAGCTCTCTCCACCTTGAACCTCTTAATTTCATTTTATCAAACCAATTACTTCCTCTCGTCCCATCATCAAACGGCATCATTTCTCACATGCAGCTTATCCTTGTATGCATCTTTCAGCGATTCCAGCGCCGTTTCTACCAGTTCTGGGTACTCGGTGATCACAGCGGCAATTGCAGCTGCACCGGCCAAACGAATAGCACCAGTATGTGAATGCACCATGGGCAGGAGCGAAGGTAAAATTTCAGGAGTCGCCAACAGGCCCAGCTCTTGCCACAACCTTATAACCAACCACAAGTGGTACAAGCATTACGTTGGAGACAAACACTTTAACCTCAATGCCGACACAATAAAAAGTGCAATGTCCATCAAACATTTGCCATTTACACTCATCATCATTGAGGATGTTGTACCACAGCAACTTTTGTACAACTATAATGCTACACTTATATAATCCTTACATTTATCTATCTATATTACTAAAAGTCTCATCTTGTATGTATGTATGTATGTATGTATGTACCCGAAATACAGCCAAAACGGTACACGATGGCACAAAAATTTTCGGCCCACCTTACTCACCATTTTACTGTGGTGTGCAGTATCAAGCTTCGTTCAAATCGAGCAACGAAAAAATTATTTAAAAAATCGATTCCCGGTTCAGTCAAGTACTCTTCGGAGAATTTGATCAATGCAAACAACCTCAGCGGTATAGTTCGCTGGAGCTATCTTTTTTATTTTGCTTGAAATTATTGAATAAAAAAATCTCAAACATTTCGTATAGACAAAGAAAGATTTATTTTTACGCATAAAATAAACATCGCCATTTTGATCTCATACTTCCGTCTTCATTCATAAATAAAATTGTGTCGAGAAGATTACGCACAATAATTTATTCGACTTTCTTTTCTCCGTTTTTTTTTTTTCACATTGATGCGCAATATCAAGTTTCGTTCAAATCTGGCAACGAAAAAAATTATTAAAAAATCAATTCCCAATTCAGTCAAGTACTCATCGGGAGAATTTGATCAATGCAAACAACCCCAGCGGGGTAGTTTGCTGGAGCTATCTTTTTCCTTTCTTTTTTTGAAATTTTTTTTTTTTTTTATCAGCCGCCGTCTCAACGGGAACCCGACGGGTTCACGAGTCGTCTCGTATACAATAAAATCAGGAATGAAATCCAGTGATTTTTAAATAAAAGAAGATTAAATTATTTCACATGTGTGAACACGTAAAATATAGCAACAAATTTGGAGTGATAACTTATAATAAAATGAGAAATTAAAAAAATCCCTTCAACTTGAACATTCATTCCAAAACAAGCCTAAACAAATCTGGGTTGCTAACAAAGTATTACCAAAACTAATAATGAGAGAAACTTTTCTGTTCAAGTTAATCTTGTTGCAGTTTTGGAAAAGCAGAAAAGGACAAGTAGGAGACCCGAGGATTAGTTATTTCATTAGTCTGTGTGTAGATAGTCCTTGGCCCCTTGTCGAAGGGTTGTTCGTGTGGCATGCATTGGGGTTGGTTCATACTTTCCCAGTGCAACATCTTTCCTCCCCCTCTCTGCCCTCTGCTACTTTCAATACCCTATCGGTCTGTTCAAACCCTCTGATCCTTTCAACAATCCCTCTACCCCATTGGTCTGTTCCTCACCCCCCCAAAAAAAATTCTGCTCCTTTCAACAATTCCTCCTCTGCCATTCTTAATCCATCGATAATCCCCTTCACGAAACTTCATCGCGACAATCCAACCTTCATCCTCATCGGTCTTACCTTCGGCCCCACAGCCGAAGGAATTCCCCACAGAAAGGACTTGCCTGCCGAGTATGGACACCTTAGGGGCGTGGCTGCGTGTCCCATCTTCCCCATCCTTCTTTCCCCCGCATTCTCCAATATATTTGGATTATGGCGCAGCCCCGATGGGTTGTGTGAGGTGAGCGAGAAAAGAAAAGAATTGACCCGACTTTTCTTTGTTCCATACTTTTCTTTTCTTCTCACGTTCTTCTCCCCTGATTGAATGATGGCCATGCCTCTTGGGTAAATAAGATTGTATAAGAAATAATGTGTTAGTTAAATCTGCTCTAATGTGCCTTTTGCTTTCTTGCCAATAAATACTCACTTTTAAATGATTGCTTGTGTGTTTAAATAAATAATTGTTGGTTGTTATTACCTCCACCACCAAAGGTGAAGGAGGTTGTGTTTTCACCCCTTTCTGTCTGTTTGTTTGTGTACAGGATATCTGAAAAAGTTGTGGACAGATCCAGATGAAATTTTGTGGACAGGTTCGGTGTGTCATAAAGACGAACTGATTAGATTTTGGTGAAGATCCGGATCCGGATCCGACCACTAGAATTTTAAAAGTGATTCTTCACCATTGAGAGAAGGCCAAAAACGATATACGAGGTGTGTTCAAAAAGTATCCAACCTTAATTTTTTGTGCGTAAACAAATGAAGCCAGAGAGGCGTGGTTTGGTGCACGTATGTAGGCGATCCTAATTCGTATGCGTGAATATTTTCCCGCCTGCAGAAGCTGTCAGTCGCCGACAGACCGCCGATGAGTGAGGAAGTGTAAGTGAGCGCCGTCGGATTTTCGTTTTTGACCAAATGGCGGAAAAACTTGAACAACGCTACTGCATCAAATTTTGTGTAAAGCTTGGCGATTCCCAAGTGGAATGATCCGCAAGTTTCAACAGGCCTTCGGGAACGAAGCAATGGGCACCACACAGATAAAAGAGTGGTACAACCGCTTCAAAGATGGTCGCACATCAGTAGAAAGTGAAGCACGTTCTGGTAGGCCCTCAACATCCCGAAATGAGATTGTAATTGACCAAGTGAGGACCCTGCTGATGCAGGATCGTCGAATCACGATCAGATTACTTGCAGACAAGGTGGCAGTCAGCATTGGATCCGTTCATTCCATTGTGACTGAGGATTTGGTCTTAAGGAGAATCTCAGCGAAGTTCGTGCCAAAGCTGCTAACGATCGAGCAGAAGCAACTCCGTTTGGAGATCGCACAGGACATGCTGGAGACTGTGAACAGCGGTCCCAACTTCTTCAACACAGTGATCACTGGCGATGAGACCTGGGTTTATGGGTACGACCCAGAAACCAAGTTCCAGTCATCACAATGGAAGCATCCAATGTCCCCGAGGCCAAAAAAAGCAAGGAAGGTCCGCAGCAATGTCAAAGTCATGCTGACCGTCTTCTTTGACTCCAGTAGTGTGGTTCATCACGAGTACGTACCACACGGCACAACCATCACCAAATAGTACTACCAAGAGGTACTGCGTCGCCTTCGTGACGCTGTGCGACGCAAACGGCCGGACCTGTGAGCAACGGTCAATTGGCAGCTTTATCACGCTAACGCACCCACCCATTCTTCACATTTGATAGAGTTTCCTGGCCAAACACAACACACCTGTGCTTCGTCAGGCTCCCTACTCTCCGGACACGGCTCCGTGTGACTTCTGGCTTTTCCCCAAGCTGAAAATGCCCCTGAAAGGGACCAGATTTCAGTCCAGAGAAGACATCATGTGGAAATCGACGGACCAGCTGCGCACCATCCCAAAAGAGGCGTTCCAGCGCTGCTTCCGACAGTGGAAGAACCGTTGGGAGAAGTGTGTAGCAGCCCAAGGGGACTACTTTGAAGGAGATTAGTGTAAGTTTGTTGTATCTGGATACGAGTATTTTTTATGAACAAAGGTCGGATACTTTTTGAACACACCTCGTATAGTATGATATCTCAAAAAGTTGTGGACGGATTCAGCCAAAACTTGGTGGACACGTTGGGTGTGTGACAAGGATGAACTGATTCAATTTTTGGTGAAGATTTGGATCCGGATCTGATAATTTTTTAAGTGATTCTTCACCATTGAGAGATAGGGCAAAACTGATACATAGCACGATATCTAAAAAAGTTGCGGACATATTCAGATGAAACTTGGTCGACAGGTTCGGTGTGTGACAAGGAATAATTGATTCGATTTTGTTGAAGATCCAGATCCGACTACTAGAGTTTTTTTAAAGTGATTCTTCACCATTGAGTGATCGGGGTAAAAAGGATATATAGCACGATATCTCAAAAAGTTGTGGACGGATTCGGACAAAACTTGGTGGACAGGTTGGGTGTGTCACAAGGATGAATTGATTCAATTTTGGTGAAGATCCGAATCCGGATCTGGAGATTATCATTATTTAGTTTTTAAAGCGATTCTTCACCATTGATAGGGCCAAAAACGATATAGTACTGTATCGCATGATATTTCAAAAATGTATTGGACCCGATATGTTCTCGTGGAGCAGGCATTACGTGGCGGAGGTGTGTGCTCTACCGAGTGCGCTTCTAGTTTCCAATCTGTCTCTGTTGTCCTTTTCTTCATTGGTCCAATACAGTGTACAGGTAAAGTTAGATGGGAAGTTGTATCCCACCTGATTTGCTCTGTTAGCCAGTGCTGCACCTATCTGTTCGGCTCAGCAGATCACCAGGTGTGGCGTCAAGGGCATGGTCACTAGTTTGGTTGCTGTGCCAATAGAAAGGTATCACGGACACATCGAAGCATAACCCTGCTAGGTCGGTGGTCTCAGTCAAGCGGCTATGGCTGTATGAGAACTACATCCCATTGGACTGTGGAGTTATCTGTGGTTGGCGGCCTCAGAACCGGGTGTTCGGGAGAAACTAGAGTGCTTCCCCCCGTGGCGAGCCCCCGAACCCTGGGCCGTAACAATATCATTGAATTTTGAGATTTAAAGAAAAGTGGAAATTCTTTGATTGGCACAACTCTGGCATATTTAAGATAATATGGAGAAGTTGTGATGTCAGGCCACGACTGTAATTAGTGCGACTGGTAAGCAAACACCACATGCATTCAATTGCTCGTTATCTTCAGCTTTACATTCCCAATGTTAATGAAATGACATGTCACGATTCATAGTCACAATACAGAGGAATTCATTGGACGTGGAATTATGATATTCTCCACCCCAGCATATGGCAAATTCTTCCTAGCCACAGAAACGCTCTTGTTCAAAGTTCTTATCATGTAAATCAATTCTGACTTGAGAGCAACTGCTTTGTTCTCTGGTTCTGGGTCGTGTGTCGCCAACCAAAGTCCCCACGTGAGACTCTCCACACAAGGCTCATCATCTGGACCGATCAACACGTCACTCAGCTGGACTAATCCCTGGTTGAGGGAAAGGGTGGATGGTGGGGGCAGTGGAGAAACAGGAGTTGAATGGGTTTAAGAACAAAACGAATGTTTAATGAATATTCATTCCCAAAAATTAGAAATTTACAATTAAAGAAGCTGGACAGTAAAATCTAAATTGCTCCTCAAATAAATAACTGAGAGTTGCCATTGTGGAGTTGTTATAATGAATTTTTTTTCCTTTTCTTATCAAAAAGGTGAAATTTCAGAATGGGAGGAAAAGTTGATTGAAATGAAACAATTGTGCGCGGAAAGGCACAGGAAGGAAATGTATGTACCATTAGAGCAGCATGCCGAACAGAATGGCCAGGGGATTCAAGAGCCTGGAGTAGAATGGTGACTTCTCCTGGCTCAAGGCAAACATTGCTCCCATCAGATACCTCGTTCCCCGACTTAGCGATCAAAGAGCAGAGATCTGAAAGAGTTGAGATCGCTTGCACCTGGAGATAATGGGTAAGTGTAAGGAGAGAAGTATATTTAGCTGGGAAAGGATGAATAGTTCAAGTAGTTCAAAGTCAATTAATTGATTCATTTCGAGATGAAAAGTTTTTCCTGTAATCTAGAAGTGAACTGACTCTAACCAAACTTTTCCTTTTCACTTTAAGGAAATGTCTGTTAGTTTCAATTACTGACAATGAACTGAGGGATCATTACGATTAAATAACTAGCAGAAGCCCATGGTAAAACACCACAATATATATATATATATATATATATATATATATATATATATATATATATATATATATATAATTTTTTTTTTTAAGGAAGTCTTTTATTCTTGCGGTGGTTGAAAGAGCTTGAAATAGGATGTTATATATTTCTTCTTAACAGCTATAATGTACCAAAGACAAACTCAATGCACTGTCGATAATCTGCTTTGTATTCCAATATTCAGTCGTTACAGTATTTCCAAATCATTCAGCAGTATTCAAAGCATCTAGTGATTGAGGGAAATCCATACAAACAAAAAAAAAGTGTCATATTATACAGATTTACACAATGGAGTAATAACTTTCCCAAGAATTGACGTACTGAAAGAAGACGACAAACGATTCTTTCACAAGAAAAGGAGCAATCCGATTGCAGACCCTCGCCAGGACTTGTTTTGTGTGGTGTTTGTGTACTGGTGTGTTACGTAATTAACTAGAGGGGGAGCACTCGGTAGAGTGCAAAACCTTCGCCGCCAATACTGCTGGGTCACTTAAGTGAACCTGATATCCGATTCATTGTCAAAACGGATTAGACTCTACTGAACCATGATTGAATAAACTAAACTAGATCGACGCGCATGTAGAAATGCCCAAAAAATAAAATCGAAATTTTTTTGAAAAAAAGTTGCAAATTTTTTTTTCTCTAACAAATTTTTTTTTGGGGGGGGGGGGGTTGGAAATCACTTAAAACATGTAGAAATGCAAAAAAAAAAATTCAAATATTTTTCAAAATGGCCGCCATAGCGGCCATATTGGATTTTGGACCAAGTCCAAAATTTAATGGCATGATCCTTGGACCATACCTCACCCCCCCCCCCACCAAGTTTCGTCGAAATCCGTCCAGGAGTTTTTCTGTAATACTGTTCACAAACAAACAAACAAACAAAGACAGAAAGGGGTGAAAACAGTAACCTCTGATCTTCGATGGCGGAGGTTAATAAGAGATACTAGCCGAAACCCAGTCACAGACGGATTCCGTTCATTCAACCACCCTCACCAGCTCAGCCACACTCGAGGAACATGGACTGGACAGGGCGTGCTTGCCCCCGCCTACTCATCCCCCGCCCCTGCCCCATTCCCTCCCGCCTCCCACCCCCCGGCTTCAATTTCCTTACCCCCGCCGAAAAATTGAATTACCCTGGCCGCGCCTCTTCACTCCCTGCCACCCGTCTCTTGATTCCCCACCCCACTTGCCCCCGCCCCTTGTCCACCCCTTCACACTCAATCCCGCCTAATTCACCCCAGCACCCGCCCACTCATCCCCCACCCCATTCCCCCCGTCTCCCGCTTTCAATTTGCTTACCCCCGCCCAAACATTTGCTTATCTTGCCCCCCACCTCTTCACTCCCTGCCCCCGTCTCTTCATCCCCCGCCCCCGCCTCTTCACTCCTCGCCCCCGTCTCAACGAAAAGTGTTTATTCTGCCTCAGAGTTGAAAGTTGACTATTGCCACGATGTGCAATGCACTCTTACAGGTACGAAGTTTCTTTCAGTCCAGGTCACAGTACTGAGAAAAACGTGACGTGACCGCGAGGAGGAGCACAAAATTGGTCCTTCAGTATTAATATATAGATTATTAGAACTGTCACTTTATAACTGCTGGCAGTGATGACCGGGTAACAAGACGTCCCGTTTTGATGCAACCCAGCTTTGATTGGACACCTGACCCTGACCCATGACATTTATTATTATTATTCAATTGAATTTAGAATGGGATTGAAATAAATTAAATTCAAATTAAATGGAAGACCAAATAGATAGTTCTGCATTGCAGGAGGAACCCAAACAAGCTAAAAGCAAAGATGAAGTCATCAGGAGGAACCTGGATACAATTCACATTTCAGCTGTTACTCCTCTACCCTCAAACCCATCCAGGCAAGCAAAGTGAGCCATTAAAAAAAAATTATATATATATATATATATATATATATATATATATATATATATATATATATATATATATATATATATATATATCTAAAAGAAACCAGATCAAAAAAGTTAAATAATTCTGGCTGTTAGACCATGAGTCTGCTCAGGTTGAAATTTAAAACATATATTCCCCATTAACACTCGATCATAATTGTGAAGTTTCATGTTGATTGATTAAGCAATTCAAGAGAAATATTTTTTTAAGATTTTCGCTCAATCCAATATGGCTGCCAGGCCATGTGACTTTTCAATTATTTGTGAATGCCTTGGTATCCCCAAGGCTTGGTGGGAAACATGTGTGAAGTTTCCCCTCAATCTGTCCAGCAATTCTGGAGAAGATTTTTATAGGTTTTAGAGTGAATCCAATATGGCTGCCAAACCATGTGATCTGTGATGTCATATGTGTGAACGTTTTGTTACTCATGGATAGGCAGTCATACATGTAAAGATTCGCCTCAATCTGTTCAGCCACTTCAGAGAGGATTTTTTGAAGGTTTAAAAAAAAAAAAAATTTTTTTTTTAAACAATATGGCTGCCGAATCACGTGACCAATGATGTCATCAAATTTTTTTTCTATGGACCATTTTATCCTACGATAACCCTCAAAATTTTTCATACTGATCAGATGTAGCGTTCTACATATGCAATTATGACGTCATAACAAAGGCACCTATGACGCCATTTAAGAAAAAAAAAAAATTGCATTCCCCATGAGGAGTACTTGCTGTGTGCCAAGTTTAAATTTTTCCTTGGTGTGGTTTCAGAGATAGAGGTCCAAAGTTTTTCCGTTTTACCAACATGGCAACCACACCACGTGACCTGTGACGTCATAATTATCAATAAAACATTCGACTTGAGTAGTCGCTCCCATGGTGAAAATTGTCTCAATCTGACAAGTGGTTGTGGAGAAAAACACCAAAGTTCTGTGTGGACAAACAAACAAACAAATGGACCCAAATGCAATACCCTCTCCTCCGGCGAGGGTAAAAAAATCAATGTATGCATTAAACATTACTCTGAACAACTGTTCAATGCTTCTTTGTGTCTTTAGCTCTGATTGCTCCCGTAATATAACAGGATATGCATTAATTACCGTTTATAGACCTCGGTACATCAAACACATCTGTCTAACTGTGTGGAAGCCGTCATCTTGAGCAATGAAAATAATGCTGATGAGTTGACGCCGACGTACTTGACTAAACTATATAGAATTATCTCACTGTGCCCATGTTCTTGTAATTATATGTACTAGTACGGCCCGTACGTGTGTGGCTGTACGAGCAAAAAATATATATATATATATATATATATTTCAAACCGCGAGCCAGAAACAACAAACACACAGGCCGTTCCTTCGCTCTCGCGTGCCCGTACGTGCAAACCAAAAAAAAAAACAAACAAAAAAACTTTCAAACAACCACACAGGTCATTGCTTCGCTCTCGTAAACGAAGACTGGATTGGGGCATTGTGTTTATCTATAAATGCGGATAAGAAATCGATAAATTATTAGAATACAGTAAGTCATCACTCTCCGGAAGCCCGTACGTTGTAACCCGTAATGGGGAACGCGGCTGAGCTTCCCTTCCCCATCGGCCACGCCCACGCAACAACGCATCTTGCCATTGGTTTGGTAAATAAATGGCCATAACTTGGGAAGCACTTGTCCGATTAATATCAAACCTTGAAAAGGCACATACTCAGGTCCCCAGCAATATATCTGGCAAGTTTCAATTAGATCGGACTAGGGGTTGTCGAGAAACAGCGGACACACACACACACACACACACACACACACACACACACACACACACACACACACACACACACACACACACACACACACACACACACACACACACACACACACCTGGAATTATAGATAGATATAGTTATACTCAATGTAACTTCATATGTAGTTAGAGATTGCTTGAGTTTTACAAGAGGCTTTCACTCTGCACGTGTGTCTATGCTCACAATAAACAATCATAACTGGACCATCAAGTCTTTTCCGTTTTATAGGTATTCAAACGTCCACGACAGGGGGTAGGGGACGGGGAGGGAGGGGACGCAAATTCTCCATGTAAATGTGTATCATGTTGCACCACCTCCAGGTGGGGGAGGGTATTACAAGTCTCCACCATTTACAGTACAGTATTCCTGTCCCCACGTTTTCCAGTACAGCGAGATGATCTGAATTCGAAGCAGGAGGTATGTTTTTGTTTCATGCACGCAAGTCTTTTTTTAAATATTTTTTTGCCTACACAGAGCTGTCAGTTGTCTATACACTGCCGAAATAAAGATACGAGTCAGAAGAACGTGTTGCATGCATGGAACAAGATCGCCTGTAGGGCGGGTACTCTGCTAGTTCTAGTATATGTATATATATATATATATATATATATATATATATATATATATATATATATATATATATATATATATATATATATATATATAAAAGAGAGAATAGCTGCACCTTTTCATAAGATGGAATGTACTATTCCTGCTGAGCCCTATTTTCAAATAGTTTAGGGAAAGAATACCTGTAAGGGACGAGAGGCTGTGCCAATGACCCACAGCAGAACATCCATCATTTTTTGTCTTGGGAGGAGTTTCAGATAATCCTGGAAGGAAAACAAAGAATAAGAAAAGGAAGGAAGGAATGAGTGTGCAACCACGCACTCACATAACATTTTAACATTTGAAGAGTAACTGAAAAATTGCAGCGCACAAAACAGAAAGTGCAAAGAAAACCTGAAACAAAACAAGGGCATAAAGTTATAATTTGAACGATAATGTTAAAATCACATCTTCTCACTACAAATGTCCACGAGTTAAATGGAACGAATGAAAATTTAGGGCAGATAATTATCAAAAACAACTATAAGGCACTCTGCATACTCTGTCATGGCAATAAAAGTGGGATATAGGGTGTCCTTTTGGGCTGTCAGGATAGCTGAGAGGTAAGCACACTCACCTTTAATCCAACTAGCCTGGGTTTGAATCCCGACATTACTATAAACTGATTATAAACTGCCATCCCAGTGTTTCACAGGCAGGGTGATTCATCAATGTGTGTGCCATCCCTCGGATTGACGTTAAACGGGAATCCAATCTACAGGGGTTAATTGTTGGATGATAAAGACCCAAAGGTGTCTTCGTGAAGAGTATGAGAGCTATCACCGGCACCATGAATAAATTCCAAACTCCTGCCCCAAATACTGCTGGGAAGGCAATGGCAAACCACCCAGTATAACCCTGGCACGGGATGCTGCTTCAACGGCACCAAGACTCTGTGAAGGGTATGATAAACCAGAGAGAAAGAGAGAAATTTTTTTTGGGGGGGGGGCGGGGGGGGGGGTCCAAAAATGATTGAACCACAGATTGCCATATTATTTGAGCCCATGATCATTACCCTGTGCACACAAAGCAAAGAGCAGGGTTAAGCAACTGGTTCATATCTGTCTGTGTGTCTATCCGCATCATCAGTTTATGATAGAGGAACATCTTATTTAAACCGAATGTTATATTTTGAACATGGATAGGAAGACAAGTTTGCCGTTTTCCAATACAATGGCTCCGAATTTGTCCCAATCGTACATGCGCAGATAGGAGTAAGATGATTTTTCTTTTTCTTTTAAATACTATGTCTGCCTTTCTTGCCATCAAACAAAATTGAAAATCATTCCAAACAGGAAACTTACTGTTTTTAAGGACATCATAAAGGACACAAACGGGCACGAAGAACGTAACGTGTTAGATGTGGTGGCGTAACAGACACTGAGTAAATCGGCGATAAAACCAAGAATTAAATTTATATGACTTTTACAATCTTTATTTTATTTAAATTGAATTATATACTTCAATACTGTAAAACACAAATCGCCTTCATAATACTTCCAAGAACCTCCAGTTTTGCAGTACTCGGTCAAGTTCTATAGGGTGGTGTATGTAATGGGAGTTGTCAAGCGCAACCCTTGGGAAGTGGGCGTGGCACGTGAGATGGTGCTGTATCGGGGTGAAGAAGAGCCCGCCGATATGGCTATGTACGATGCCGATGTACGCTGCATTCTATGGTGATCATTAAAGCTTCAATCTCCAAAACTGTGACTAAACGTCGTCTTATTACAGTGTTGTATAAGGGTGGTGGAAAAGACTGCTTCGATCGTGCTAACTTCAGGATTATTTTTTAACGATCTTTAAAATCACTATTTTATGAAAATTGAAGTATATACTTTAACACTGTGTGGGCTATCGTGTTCTATGAACTCTAGTTCATAATAAGCAATCACTGATGGCAAATGTCCCAAAGAAGGTAACAGCACTTCATCACCTCTTTCTCCAGGTGTAGACCAGCAATGCCCTTGCAGAAACAGGCAGCTCTGGGTTGTAAAGAGTACACAAACCTCACATTGATGTGAAACACAAAAGAGACTGTGATGTCACATGAGTGACAAAGTTATTTCCTTAGCATGACCTTGCATTGCCATAATGGGCTCCATTAAAGTGTGGACATAAAACAAAAAAAAAAAAAAAAAAAAACACGGACATCGAGATTTGCTTCACAGCACTTAATCTTGAATCAAATTAAAAGGTGTAAAAAGCTTTGACAATAAATTAAAACTCAGTCTCTGCTTAACACAAATGTTGCAATACTTAGTATAATCACCCCCTATAACCTCACCACATTATTGATTTCTGTGCTGTCGTCTGACCCCGAATCCACCCTCTTATCCTGACAGTGTGCAGCTAAAATATCCAACACAGCTGCTTTTGACACATGAGATGAATCTGTTTTATCTCTCAACACTGCCTCGAGTAAAGGGAAGCAGAGGCAGAACGCTGGTGATGAAAGAGGCTTATTATCTGTGTGGTTTGAGGGAGGAAGAGAGAGAGAGAGCGAGAGGTTAATAAAGTACTCCATGACGAAGATTCATATTTGTGTCGAGAATAAAGTAGTAGAGACAACGTCAAAAGAACAATTGACATTCGAGGATGAGGAAATGGGAGGAGTGGAAGACATTCGAAACCAAGGTGATGGGCAGGGAATTGATGACAACATATCGAGGATGAGTTAGAACTTGAGGAAAATGGGGGAAAGAAGACAAACAACATTCTACCTGTAACTATGGCCTTATGTAGTGTAGTTATGAGGTTTTGCAAATCTTTAATGCCCTGAAACTGCTTTCCTTTTCCTTCTGCAAATCCCTTACGATACAGCAGAGATAAGGTCAACTGGGAAACAGATTCACCTGGGAACAAGAGATTCAGAATGAATATTGCGGAAACAGTAAAAAGTGAAGTCACACATGACAAGAGGGACAGAAAACTTGAACAGTGACATGTATAAAAAGGCCACTGCATATAAATGGATCATTCCTCAAAACCCTCTCATCTTTGTATCTGGTACTCACCCAACCCTCTGGCATGAATCAAGGCTCTTCCCATTGACAAGTACGTGGAAACTAATCGAGGACCTGCCAGTTCAGTGGCCAAAAGAGGGGTCATGACATCCAACATAGCGGGGAGGTGGTTGTTCAACCCAGGCAAGTGTTGCAGTCTCCGGAATCCTCTGACATTTCTTTGATCGGCAAGCAAGGCTTCCAAGATGGACACTGATTTGGAAACCTCTTTATCCATCTGTGTTAGTGGGAAGGAAATGGAACAACAAAGGTTATAAAAACCAGTAAACGGAGTATGATGGGATATGGAGGAGAAGGATTATTAGGAGATTGTTGCAATGTGGTGAGTGCCCTTCTTCGCGGAATCAAGAGCTCTCGCACACCTCCAAGAGCCGGTGCCGTATTGCACTCTCCTTCCTGAGCTCCTCTTGCATAATTTCCTTCTGTTTTGTTGTAAGCTGTGGCTCTTTTTCTCCCTTCTTTTTTTTCAGCTCCTAGTTAAGAACAGAATATGATGCTCTTTGTAAATTCTTTCACACAAATGCAACAACAACAACAAAAAAGACAACAAAAATCTTTCTTCTTAAACATCACCTCCTTGAGCTCCAGCTCCAGTATTTGCTCTTGATAAGAGTACGCGCGATTCTCCCGGCGAAGGTTGGCTGGCTTTTTGGTACTGTCAGGCTGTGAGCTGCACATGGAAAGAAAGAGAAAGTCGACATTGTTGCGGATCAAGAAATCCTTGCTGCTTCAAAGCATCATGCCATTTTTATTTCTCACAACGACCTCCAGAAAATTTCATCTCTATCCACATATCCTCCTCCAATTGCATTGCCAGCCTCAAATTAGCACTTCCTTCAATCTCATCAATTCAAAAGTCAAATACACATTCTGCATCAAACTGCATTCTTCTCCAGCACCCGTCCATACCTCTTGAGGATTTCCTTGTTCCAGAGCTGGCCGTCTGGTGTGTTCATGATTTTGACGTCTTCTTGAGAAACCAGACCCAATTCAGGGTTCGATAAAATTGAGGTCACCACATGGACAATGGCAGGGAACACATGGCTTGGAGAGACCAGAGCCATGGTCACCATAGCTCTCAAATGAGCCTGCATTGAGAACGATACATTTCACGATTAGAGGAAAAACAAACAAACATGATGGAATGAGACTAAATTTGTGTTTCCTTTAGACAGTAATCTCATGCTTTCAAGGTATAAATAGTCTTGTTTGAACATGTCAAGTATGAATGAAAGTAGCCATTATAATAACACTAAAACTTGAGTGAAGTCAATGGCACAATGATTGCATATACAAGGTTTCATTAAAAAAAAAAGTACCATAATTGGATTTTCTGGGGATTTGACCTTTTAACTTGACCTCAAGCTCATACTCCAGGAGTGGACCCAAAAATTATACTGCTCTTGCACCTTCGCGCCATGTGGTGATCATAACTACCAAGTTTGGTGAATTTCTGCACAACCGTTTAGGTTTAGGAGGAGGTAGTGTGATGGACAGACAGAGAAAGATGGAGCCAGATGGAGCCGATTACAATATCCCCCCTCCCCATTTTTTTTTCCAGAAAGCAGGTTGATAACGAGAGCGAAGTCAATGGCATGCCATTGCAAAACCCCATGCTTCCCACCTAAGGCAAAGTTGAAAGATGGCAAAAAGTTCCACCAGGAATGACCAAATATCAAATTTTTGATTAAAAAAAAAACAAAATCATCTTCTATTTTGACCCCTGTGACTCCAATTCCCCAGCCCATGGGGCATGAACCGGTGGTCAAATCCCAAAAATAGTTACATATTTCATGCGCTCCCTAATGTTAATAGCATATACAAAGTTTCATTAAAAAAATGTTTAAAAAAGTGCCCGTAATTGCATTTTTTTGGTATTTGACCTTTTAACCGTGCCATAGGGGAGGGGGGGGCATAATGACACTGCTCTTGCACCTTTGTGCCAGGTGGTGATCACAACTACCAAGTTTGGTGAATCTGCACAACCGTTTTGAAGGAGATAGCGTGACAGACGGATGGACAGACAGAGGCAATTACAAATTTTACCCCCCCCCCTCTCAACTTCGTGCTATTTTTTATTCCCTGAAATGTGAGGATAATAACAAACTTCTTCAGCATACAGGGAACAGTTTCCATTGTCACAAAAAGCACAGCTCATGTGACAATGCAAGCACTTTGCAGTCTGGAAGGTTGACACGAGCATTACCTTCAATGTTTAACCTTCAATGCAAATAAAACTAAATTGTTGTCCATGTCTCGCTTTAGAAACAAACATGTCTTTCACTTCTGTGCACAAGGGTCTTCAACCTTAACAGAATCATCTGACCTTCAGCTTCCTGGTCCGGACATCCCCTCTCACCTCCGATGGGATAAGTACATTTCTGGTATTGCTAAGAATGCTTCCAAGTGAGTTGGTTGTCTTTATCGAACGCAGAGGTATTTACCTCCTGATGCTGTTTTGCACCTGTACAAGACGACTATACATTCCCTCATGGAGTACTGTTGCCACATTTTGGCTGGAGCACCGGCCTGCCACTTATCTTTACTTGATCGGCTACAGAAACGCATAGTTAACCCGGCTGGTGCAGAGCTGGGTTTAACTCTTCAACCACAAGTCAATTGCCACTCTTAGTTTGTTCTGCAGATATTTTCAAGGCAAATGTTCTGCTGGACTTTCTAACTTGGTTCCTCCTGTACGAGTGTTTGGACGCAAGACTCAGTTTGCCATCTCTGCACACCCATGCACTATAGCTGATCCAATGCGCGGAACGAAAGGCTATGCAGATAGTTTTATCCCTCGTGCTGTCTCGCTTTGGCATTCACTACCTGTA
Source organism: Eptatretus burgeri (assembly GCF_056783735.1). Taxonomy (NCBI): domain Eukaryota; kingdom Metazoa; phylum Chordata; class Myxini; order Myxiniformes; family Myxinidae; genus Eptatretus; species Eptatretus burgeri. Next base: position 27,616,471 of record NC_140961.1, read on the forward strand.
CCATGCTTCCCAATATCCTACAATCTACCCAACTGGAAGAGGAATGTCAATTCCAACTTCTTACATATTTGAAGTTACATCGCATTTCACCAGACTTCTGCTCCTTCCTGTGTCATGGATGTTTTATTGTTGTTTTTATTTCTATTATTTTATCTTTATCTAACCTTAGCCCCTTACCTGGAGTGGCTTTCTGCCTTGTTTGGAGCAATTTCCATTGAAAAAAAAATTACTTGTTTATATACAGAACCGACATCAATACATCATGGAGAGTCAATACAGTATATAGTATTAGAACGTGGGATCCCAGCATCGTAAGATACGTGCTCAGATAGAAACGTCAAACAGGTCAGCCTTTGATGAACTACTTTTGATACGACTGCAGTCAATGAGCACAAGAGATGCAAAGGTTACCTGCTCCATCTGAGTAGGAGAGAGAAGGTCTTGCAGTATCTCCTGACATGCATTACTGACCAGTTCTTTGGGGTTTAGCCCCCAACGGTGCAACATGGCTAGCCACATTCCAGGTCTTTTGCTTTCTGAGGAGATGAGCCCCATGAAACAAAGGAGGAAGACAATAAGAATGGGTTTGTGAAAGGAAAATAAAGACAGGTTGGATACAATAATATAACATTCATTCTAACACTTGCTGTTTGTTTAATGGTTGCTAAATTCATGAGGAAGCAATAAGGGCTGACCGCTTTACCTTGTTACGATTTCCTGTTTCATAACCATTGTGCCAACCCCACAGAGCTACATTATTGGTGAGCCTAAAATGGTGAGTGAGGTCACAAATTTAGTCGGACAATGTACGCAAAGTTTGTGGCTTCAGGTCATTTAACGACTAATTGCAATTATTTGAATTCAAACAACTAATAGGTGGCAACGTCTTTGACAAAATGTTTAATGTGAATTTGATTCATCACGGTACAAAGAATTATTACAAACATACCAATGCAGGGAAGGTGAGAAGGCAAGATGGCATCTCTGGCAACTAATTTAGCCACAGCATGATCAGATTTGAGTGACGGGATGTCAGACAAGGCCCAGAGGGCACAAACTGCACTCGGACACTCGTCTTCATTCTGGGGATTAAACGGAATAAGAACTATTGAAGTGTTAAGGTGGAAAACATTCAGTCAAGACTCCCAACAACTAATCAAAACGAAAAAAACGGAATGCAAGATCATCAAAATGGAAAGATAAAGCTCTATTTATTCAGTTATATTGATGCTGTTGTTATTTGTCGTCGTCGTCGTTGCAACAAAGTTGTACAAAAGGTAGTAGGCAGAGGGTGACGTGGAGAAAGTACGGGTGTAACAAATGAACGCACTCTAAACTTTATGACCTCCCATAACTGGGAGATCAAGTCCCTGGCAGCCTCGACACCCTTTGGACCACCGATCAACCGACGGATGACCTGCAGGGCTTTCTTCCTCACTGGCCATGGGCGAGATATCAAGACCCAAACAATGATTCTGTGGAAGGAACTGGGAGAGAGGGATAGAGCATCAGACAGAGAGAGAGAGAGAGAGAGCAAGGGCAGACAGCGACTGCAGACACAGCGACTGCAGACACAGCAAGATGCTACAACCTGGCTTTTCCCCCATGAAGGCGCTGTGCGTGTTGTAAAAACAAACACTCTGATAACTGCAGGAGAGTACAGATCGCTGTGGGAACAACATAATAAAGCAAATTTACATTCTCATATTTGTTGTGCAACGAAAGCAAGTATAAGAACCTCGATCAAAGCTTACCTTCATCAGAAGCTTGGCTGAGGAATTTATCAGAAGTGAAGAGTTGCTTATTCTTATCAAAAAGTATCTCCCAGAATTTTCCCAAGTTGGAATCTGAAAGGAAAAAATACCACATTATGATGCAGTCGAAGGGGATGGTGATGGCCTGGCGTGGAAGTGGAAGGGAGAGAACAGACACGAGAAACCAGGAATTACCGACTTCCGGTGAAGCCGCTGCTAATCTGATCAAAAGAAGCACAGCTGGCAGGGCTTCCATCACCATGGAAACTTGTCCTGTCTGGGCCACAGCCCGCTCAACGATAAGGAGTAACGAAGGCACAAAAGAGGACAACTCTGCAGGATCTTCGTCTAAAAGGGGTGGGGATGGGGGGGACATATGCAAGGGACAGCAGATGCCACCATCAATGTGAATGGATGGAATGCCATTCATTCGGATGGGAGGGCCAGAGAGCAACAACAACAATCCATGACGACCTGAATATATGAAGAAAACAACAATCTCTTGACAGTTGGGCATGAAACACTGCTTACCAGAATGCTCTGATGTCAGTCAGCACTGTGAATGTTTGACAAAAGCCTACTTTCAACTGGACCAAACGTACATTGTAAGACTGCTAATTCTGCCTACAAAGTATGGTGATGATGCATGCAATGATGAGAAAGGAGACAGCAATTGTGACAGACAATGTCAGAGTATTGATATAGATATGTTTGAAAACTAGTTTTCATGCTTACCTAACTCTCTTCTGTCAAAGAGTCTGTAAATAGGAAAAACACCAATGACTGAGAAGAGTGCCTCACCACGCCAAGATAATCCAAGGCACTGCAAGCAGGCCAACTGGGTAAGTGGTCCCGCACCCTTGGGTGCCAGCGCTTTGGATGCCCAAGATAGAAGCCCTTCGCTTGGCCGTAGCGCTGGCCCACGTGAGCACCAGGCAGACAAGGTACCAACAGCATGAGTTTGAGTGGCACTGTAAGCTAAGGAAACAGGATGGTGTCAGCAAAAGTGGTATAAACAAATACTTCCCAGAAATTATTCGTCTTTGTTCAACAGGAACAGGTGTCATTCAAACAGACACTTCAAGATTAATCAATTATAAATGCAGCCTGTGGCGGCTGGTTTGCATCATTGCTGGGAGTGCTGATGCAGTGCCCCGTTTCGGTTAGGGCACAAATTTGGAATTTGACCAGGGTGCCGGCGATAGCTCACCTTCTCTTCACAAAGGACACCGTGGGATCTTCAACATCCACCAACTAATGCTGGTAGACGTAACGCCCTGTTTAACGTCCAAAGGGACAGCACACACTTTATGGCTGCTATGAGCACGTCACCACTGCTTGCGAGACACCAGGCTGACAGTTTATAGTCGGGCCGAGATTCTAACCCAGGCAAGACGGCTCAGAAACGATTGTGCATACCATTAGGCCATCCTGCCAGTCATACTTTGCGATGGTGTTTATGTCTCAAAATCCTGTCAAGGTACCTTCTTGCTGGATATACGAGAGCAGCATATTGATGACGTTGTTCTGCAGCGTTTGGCTGGCCTTTCCCGTGACAGCATGATGGCTCAGGCTGGACAACCCTGCACACAGCATCAATGGCAATAAGACTTTCCAGAGCACTCCACAGAGCCGCAGGCACACACGGGGCGAATACATCAGGTGAGGCAACCACACTCCTTACCTGATAAAATATTAATCTTCTGAGTTGCCATTTTCAGCTTTTCCTCTGATCCTAATGCAACAAAGGAACATGTTTTAGATGGCGTGTATCCAGGAATGACGACGACGATAAAAGCTGAACATTTTCGCTGTCTTACCAAAAGTATTGGGGACATGAAAAATATTCAGGATTATAAACTAACAACCAATTATGCCATTCAGAATACAATCACTGTCATTAAGACTGGGCAAAATGTTGATAGTTGGTGTCGTACAACGCCACTTCTTCAGAACAAATTCAGGTTCAGTGATGGTTGGGCTCTCAAGGCTGGCCCACAGACTTTAACCACCTTCACCCGACACCTCCCCACCACCACCACAAAGCTCCACCTCCACACCATCATAACCATCCATCTCCCCACTACCCTCACTTCTCCCTCCCCCCTGCTTTTTCCACCTCCCACCATCCTTTACCCCTTCCTCCTTCTCCATTCCCCTCCCATGCCCCCTCGCCTTCTCAAACATTTGAATGCAATTGTTCTCAACTGGCGATTGAAAGAGCAGCTTATGTTTCTCATCGTTTTTGTTTATAAACTTCAACTTTATCTCCACCTTCATTGTATTATTGTTTAACAATAATGAATCGCAACTTTAATGCATGTAATTAGCACGCAGATCTACATCGACACAAGCACGACTGCCTGTCTGTGTCTCTGTCCCCTATGGATGTCCACATCTTCAAAGTTACAAACTTTAAACTCGGGGCACAGATACAACTTTGTGCGGGAAGTAACACGGGCTATGTATCCGTGGCCTCAGAGGCCATTTTGAGGCCACAATTTGTGGCCAAAAGGTCTAATAAAGCGACTTTGGGCAAACAGGATGACCAATTGGTGTCAAATTGAAAATGGTGGATTTTTTTTTGAGTGCAACATAATTAACCTTTTTAAAGTCCATGAAACAATTTAGATTGATAGATCAAGTTAACTTTTCCCCCTCACTGGGGGATGAGTAACTGTTGCTGGTGTGCAATAATTTCCCTTTAACTTCATATCAGGAAAGTAAAAGCTTTGCTTCCTTTTGTTACCCTTTCCTGGGATAAAGATCATCAGCATATAGGCCGCAGACTACTCACTGACGTGAATTTTGGATTTCAATCTGAAACGATTGCATTTACAACAGTGGCGGAAATATTTCATTCTCAAATGCCACCACTGCAGCGTTGGTGCTCAAGTACGTTGAAAAACACTGCTCTAGGCCACGGTTTCAAAAAACAAACACCCATTCTGAACAGAGATGAGTAACAGAATGATAACCTGTTAAAACACTGAAGTGATGTTTAACCACTTTGTCCAGCATGTCTCCGTTGCTGCACTGTCTGGCAAGAGAGGACAGCGCAGACACAGCACCCTCTGCCAGCTCTGAACTGTTGGACAACAACTGGACTGCAGAAAAATAACAAAAATAATACAAGGAACTGTCAAAAACTGGATTACACCATCACCTTTAACAAGTGTGCATAAATGGTTATATTGCAGTCATCTTCATACAAGACAAACAGTCTTTGAGATGAGTTGTGCAGAAATAACAGCAATTATACTTTAGTTCTCACTGACATAATACTCAATGAGACAACAATGATTACGGGAAGCACAAAGCAGAAGAAAATGAGAAAAATAACCTTTTAAAGACTTGCTGATGTCCAGAGCATACTGGCTTAAGTCCAGACTCACAGAAGCAAAAAGGATGTCCACAGCTGTCAAAGAGAAAACACCGATCATTAAAACACCACCATGGCGAGAGGACTGCCTCACCACGGGGTGAGGACAACCCTACCGCAGCCCACTGCGGCACACACCAACCCCGCCGTGGCAGGAGACCTGCCCCACCGCACCCCGTTACGGCAGGAGTCACCCCCGACTGCGGCACGAACCTTTTAAAGAGAGTTCTGGACTACGAAGAAGTGCTTTGAGCAGAGCTGGAAGCAGAAGAGTGTTGAAATCTTTATGAGACAAAAGCTTCAACAGGGGAGAGAAGTGGACCTGAAAAAAAGATGCAGAAAAAAAGATGATCTTTTAAAGACAAATTGGATCAATATTTTGCAGGCGTGATAGGAAAAGATAACAGGTTAAAGGAAGTCTTTGAGAAATATGATAAATTATGAGGAAAAGAGGTATTGGAGAAACAGTGTTGAGAAAGCAAGCATACCAGCAAATATTCTGGTGGCTTGGTCCTGGTCTGGAGGATGTTGCGAACATACAAGTGGGCCAGCTGCGTGACCACCCCATTTTGTAACGTATTTGGATCCATGTGCCGAGCCAGAGCAGCAGCCATAGCCACAGAGGCTGGGCCTCTGTCCCGTTGAAGAATAGTCTCCAACATCTGCTCTTCCAGATGGGGATGCTGTGTACACAGGCATGATTATGCACAACTGTGTGAAATAACGTACGGACTCGCTCAATGAGCAAAGACTGTCACTCCAGAAGTAGTACCTCATCCCAAAGTTTCTTTAGACTCTTGATGGCTGCTCGCCGGATGCTGTGTTTGGGGCTTCCTTGAGTTTCACTGAATAAGTCAGCCTGCAAGTCAACCTACCAGAATACCAAAATAATGCAACACAACAACGGCTGAATAATTGGCAACGTACTCACATTTTGTTAACATTAAGGCTGAGGAACTGGAAAAACAAAAAGATCATCAGTACCAGCCTCGACCACAGGTCTTTATTGTGACCGACGAAGGCCGGAGCAAGTATGCACGTCCAATTGAGCACGAATGCTGCACTTGATGCACTGCTCTTACTGCAACAAGACACCAGCACAAACGCCTGTGAGCAATGAGCAATGTTCAATGGCCGCAACTTCCAATGATGTCAAAGTCGAGTGGTCGAAACTACCGACGGACTAAAACATCACACGGCAATCAAAGACCGCAGTCGTGGAAGGAAGCACATGCACGCCCATCAGCAAAATGTGTCAAGAGAAACCATGAAGATCAACAATCCCAGCGAACCTTGGAGATCCCGAAGACGTAAGAAGACCAGGAAGATACACCAACGAAAGCAAGCAGCGTACAGTTTCCTCTGGTTGAGTCTTTGCAAGGATGCGAACAACTTCCAGGACAGCTCGTCGAGAAGTTGAATCTCTGAAGGACGCAAGTGACATGTACAAGGATCATGGATTCACATAAAGGAAGAATAAAACACTGTTGTGGAAATGGCTCCAAGGGGTTCATAATGCCTAGTATAGAGCAGTTATTTCCTTAAAATGAATGTTTAGCGTATTATGAGATATGCATCGTGTATATAGCTAGTTCGACGACGTCCACCCATCCCATGGGTTGCAAGCTGATTTTTTTTTATTTTTTTTATTTTTTTTACACGATTTCAGTCACACTCAACTTTATTGTCACAAATTTATGAACGAGCACTAGGAGCCCACAACCATCCTTGACCATGTTGTGGAATGTCGAGGCCCTCTTTTTTTTTTCGTTATCGTTTTCTGCCACCCTCACCTTTTCACATTTCATTCGCTTTTAAATTTGTTTTCTCCGCAACCCCTTGAGCGATTGTCACACCACTTTCAACATAGGAGCAGCGCGGCGTTCCGAAAAAAATCCGTTTTCTACAGGCATGGGTTGCAGGGTGTTCCACGTAGCAGGAATAAACGGCCTCGACTTCGATTTGATCGGCCTCGACCAAATAATTAGAAAATCAAATCTAAAAATTAAATACAAAATAATTCTCACGACAATGCGAAGTTAATTGCAGCAAAAGGAAACCTTGTTACAGTCGCAGGACTATTTTTGGGCTCGATTCAAGCTCAAGTAACCACTGCCAAGCTGCGGAAACACAACGTTTCCAAAAATGGTTAACTGTTTGTTTGTAGGCTAGAAAAGTGATACTTTTCCCAATACCTCATGACATAAAGTTGGAAAAACTACCAAACAAAACAGCAGATCATTTGAGAAATCATCACAGTAGTCGTGGGAGATGCACCGGGAAAAGGAAACGAAGAAAGAAGAAGCAAGTTTTGAAAATGGCTACAAATGAAAAGGGACGATTCCTGACCTGTAACGAAACGGTGTGTAACACAGGATCTTGCAAACCACTTTCACCACGTTTTCAGAAACTGCTGTAGGAAATAAGCGAGTTTTTATTGCAATTCAACAAAAGGAGTTACGTTAGCTTCATGAAAAATAACAAGAGGACATTGAAGCTTCATGAAAAATAACAAGAGGACATTGACAGAGGGATCATAATTATGAAGAGATTGTGTACCTAAACAATAGGATTTTCTGTTGCCAAAACTGGTACTACTACTGCTACTACTACGAATACTACCACTACTACCACTACCTTGTGGGGTTGCCTGGGGAACGTATTTGGTCCAAGTCTTTCAAGAACTGGCTGGTCATGCCTGGCGTTAGACCGATGGTGGCAATAATTAGACATTTGTTCACAGTGTTGGTGATAACTCACGTTAGCGTTGAGAAAGACACCGTGGGATCATTAACATCCATCACCAACCACTGCTGGCAAACGGCTCATTCAGCTTAGCTTCATGATGTAACACCACCAAAACGCACGCACGCACGCATGCACGCACGCACGCACGCATGCACGCACGCACGCACACGCACACACACATCACCACCCCGACGATTCGTCCGCATTTGAAACACCAGTACTACAGTCAATTTAGGCCTAAGTCACATTTGCCACGGCGGCCGTGGGGTCTACAAAAGCTACAGCCACTAGCAATTATCGGGCGGCTGCAGTTTTTCCACGGTCACACAATGTAGCAGTCACATATGTTTTTAATTTTCGGGGAGCCGCACGGCGTATTTATAAATTGTGGAGACCGAAAACGTGGGGGTGCCGTACGGTCTTTGATTTGATGTCGCATGGTGACCTTAGGGCGTCCCTGCGGCGGCCATAGAATTTTCAAGGCAGACGCAAGGTGCCCGCAAGGCGACCACAGGGGGACCGCTGGGGGGGCCCTAAGGCGACCGTGCGGCCAGACGGACGGTAAGGAGTGGGGTTTTTTTAACCAGTTCTTTTGTTTCGGCTTGTCGAATTGCTACGGCGAACATAGAAATGAAAAAAGTTACAACTCCGCGCTATAATTCCACGGCGACCCCTACGGCCTGTAAAAGATAGCCAAACGGCGTAGGGCCACCCTGAGGCCACCGCAGAAACTCTGCGGCCGCTGCACGTTTCTGTCAATTCAGAGGGTGGACGGCCGCCGTATCCTCGCTGTAGAGCAAATGTGACTTAGGCCTTACAGATGGGCCAAGATTCAAACCCAGGCTAGACAGCACAGAGCCAAACAGATATCCTGCCAGCCCAACAGCTCCTAAAATAAATATTAACAAAAAGAGATCCTCAAAAAAAAAAATGTAATTTCCCCATTTCATTGGAAAGAGATGGTTAAACACTGCAGCATGTGGTTCCAATTATAAGAGCACTTGACAACAAACAAAAGATCAAAATGATGAGGATTTGGAACAGAAAATCAATCCAAATACGATTAAAAGAAGTCTTTGTTATGTTATTTTCTTGAAGGATAGGATAATTTCATATACTAGTACGTGCCCGTAAAAAAAAAAATAATAATAAATAAACCACACAGGCCGTTTCTTCGCTCTCACGTGCCCGTACGTGCGTAGCCCGGAAGTTCGATATTATTCGCAGTTACGATTATTCGCAATTTAGTTTTAATACCCAATTATTCAATTAGCGTCAACGTATTTTACCTTTCGCAATGTCGTGGCAAGGAAAAACAAAAAGAGAAGAGAAGAGAGAGAAAAAAAATTTACTTCCTGGTTCGGAGCATAACAGCACTCTGATGTTACCGAAATTTATACACCGTCTAATATGAAAACGATCATAACTTGGGCCATTGTGTTTATCTATAAATGTGCATAAGAAATCGAGAAATTATTAGAATACACGAAGTCATCACTCTCCGGAAGCCCGTACGTTGTAACCCGTAATGGGGAGCGCGGCTGTGCTTCCCTTCCCCATCGGTCACGCCCACGCAACAACGTGTCTTGTCATGGGTTTGGTAAATAAATGGCCATAACTTGGGAAGCACTTGTCCAATTAATATCAAACCTTGAAAAGGCACATCCTCAGGACCCCAGCAATATACCTAGCAAGTTTGAATTAGATCGGACCAGTGATTGTCGAGAAACAGCGGTCACGCGCGCGCACACACACACACACACACACACACACACACACACACACACACACACACACACACACACACACACACACACACACACACACACACACACACACACACACACACACACACACACACACACACACACACACACACACACACACACACACCTGGAATTATAGATAGATGAGCTGGTAGGATGGCCTGGAGGTATGTACACTCTCCTCTAAGCAGTCTAGCCTGGGTTTGAATCCTGACCCAGCTATAAACTGTCATCCTGGTGTTTCACAGGTGTGGCGATTCATGGGTAGGGGCATCCGCGTGTGTGTATGTGTATGTGTATGTGTAAAATGGGCGTCCTGTATGCCGGCATGAGCTAAAGACGTTAAATATCCCCACGGTGTCCTAAGCGAAGAGTAGGCGAGCTATCGCCAACACCATTGCCAAGTTCCAAATGACTGCCCTAACCTTAGTGAGGTATGGCCAGCTGGTTAGTGAAAGACTTAAGCCAAGCTTTCCCCTGCCAAACTCACAAGAATGCGGCTGTTTTACCTCTTTATATTTATTTATCTTCACAGGACGTCAATAATTATTAAATCTCCCCAACAAGCAAACAAGCAGGGAGTTGCGAAGCTGCAAATTCAATGGAAAGCTACTGATGAAAAATGATTTCGCAGCTTGGCTTTAAAGTCAATTTTTCAGAAACATTGTCCGTTCTGCCATCGGTGCGAGGCGTATTCAACCAGGAGAGAAATGCACAAGTGAGCCCAGAGGAAAATCATGTTGGAACAGTGGTGTGTGCGAATGTCCAACCCACCGGTGTTGGAAAGTGCTGAGACAGACCCTTGGAAGATCGATACCCTCTCTGTAATACTGGAAGTTGTGACGTTATTGGCCAGCCGCCGTAACGGCTCGGCTCCCTGAAATAGACACCGGACATACAAGCACGTATTACACAATGAACAAGGATTATAAAATAAAAATAAAATAGAGGGCTGTGATTGGAGATCGCTGATGGTTCCCAGTACAGCCAAATTACTTGAAGTTCTGCCTCGTAATGGGAGGGGTGGGGGAATTGCACCCATGTCCGAAGGAAGCGGTGCAGTTTGGCGGTTCCTTCTTGTAATGCGAGGCAGCTAGAGCCACACCTAGTGTCAATTCAGCGTCTCCGCCGCTTAATTTGTTTTTGAAGGACCGACAGATGAACATATCAAATATTTAAGCGGCTACACCGCTTAAAAATGTGGAAAGTTACGGGAAAATTATATTTTAAAAATAATTAAACAATGTAAAATCAGAAAAAATGAAATAAATTGTATCAAACTTAAACTGTGGCATCCATTGTTCCTCCCCCACCCATTCAAATTGTATCATTGTATTGCTGCGGTTATTTGAAACCGGAACTCCCCCAGGCAATGGCACACAACATATAGTTGTTCCCAAGACAGTTATTTCATGAGTATTCGTTTTGGATAGCCATTCCCTTATGTATAGTGGGTTTATGGGAAAATATGCGTTGCGTGGGCTTTATGTCGTGTTTTCCTTTCCATTCTTTACATTATTTGGCTTTGCTGTACACGTGAACCTCTCCTTCCTTAACACGCGCATGCATACCAAGGACCATAGTAACAGGGGTCGGCCATTTGCATACACGCTCCATTTCCCATTCAAATTGTGCGCCATTACCCAAAAGACGTTCCAGCTCAAACTTCACCAGACTCGAACCCCAACGTTGCAACATTTCATACACTATCAAGATTTGTTTATAAAATTCATCACACCATCGGACCACAACCCAAGCTCGCTTAACTTCGCCATTAAAAGGCCACAATGAACAACCGACCACCTCAATCATGAATCACCACATTGCTACTGTTAAGTAAGGCCACCGCTGCCATTGCTCAACCACCGTCACCACCGACGTTCAGCACCTCTCTCTGGATGGGCAGGAGACGGGGAGCCCCACGCACAATGCACATAATCGGGTCCGGACGTTCTAACATCTAACTTGGGGCGCGAGCAGGCACAAGATTCCGTTCGATGTCGTGTGGATAGCCCTAACGCTCCACTCAATTACAGCACTCATTGGATGTCGAGTGCATGTTCGTGGCCATAGAGTGCGACCGAATACGCCGGTGGCATCTAAATCTCGGAGCTGGAGCACGTGGCAGAGCGCAGAGCGACTGAGGCCATTTCCGCTGCCGAATCATCACATGGACGGAGTTGTGCCGACACGCCAATGAGCGGGCTGGAAAGCTCTGTCGGCACCGCGTGATCCGCTCCCAAGCGCTGCCCCCAGCAGGGGAATACAAAGGGCTGCACATCCTGCACATCAAGTTCTCTGTTCACTGGCTCAAGCTCGACTCGATTCTCTGGCCGCACATTCTTGGGGTCACAGTGCGGTGAATGGAGCTTGACGGAGCAAGCGCAACGGAGCCCATGCTGTGGAGCGTGGAACAAGCGGGAAAGCCAGGCGACAGACCGAGTGTAGTATTAGACAACCATAGCATTTCCATGTACAGACCTCTTTACACTTCATCTGAGGACTACCTTCTCACACATTCTTTGCTTTGTTCCAACTCTTCTTGATCCACATATTTGCACCTTTCTCTCTGCACCTCACCAAATCCCTCACCGCATCTCCCTCCAATAACACAGCTCCCTCCCTCCTCCTCCTCCTCCTCCTCCTCTTCCTCCTCCTCCAGCCTTCCCCATTCTCAGTGACAGGGTTTGCATTGATGCATCGACCGCGCTTGGTAAAAATGGGTCGCAAACATCTATCTCTCCATCTATCTCTCTCCAGGCCGCAACAGTATCAAACTTCAATAAAACTAGGTCGAAACCCTCCACCTTTCTCTGCACATCCCGGGATCATAAAGAAGCTCCCAATCGAGTCTTTTACAAAAAGCAAGAAGTACTTTCTTTAAAACTAAATTAAAGAGCACATTCTTCCGAAGAAAGCCGAGCATGTTACGATACGTACACCAATTACCTTCTTGGTCTCTTCCCTCCCTCCATTCTGTACATTTATACAAATCGATGTGAATGGTCAACATCCAAGCTCGATATAAAACATTAGACATTGTACATACACTCATGCATCTTTAACTATAAACTTTAATATTTTGTAAAACTCGAAAGCACCTCTTTTAAATCTATTGCACTTTGCAAGCTCGCACCTGTGGGAATTGAAGCCGCACGAACTAGTGAAGAAAGAAACAAATAGTGAACCGAACCATCCTCCTCTCTGACAAAGGGAAACCAATCAGAAATAACCTTGGAATAATGTCACAAACACATGTGAATGGTGTTCATTTCGTCTTTAGAGAGAAACACTGTCATTCATCCATAATTGTGCTTTATTGTGACAGCAACCATGACGAAAGATAACGGCGAGTGTATCACAAACAAGGAGGAGGTGAAGAAGGGGGACGGAGAAGAGGGGCGGATAAGAGGGGGGGACGAACAGGAGGGGGCGAACAGTAGGCGAACAGGAGGAGGGGAACAAGAGGAGGGGAACAAGAGGAGGGGAACAAGAGGAGGGGAACAAGAGGAGGGGAACAAGAGGAGGGGAACAAGAGGAGGGGAACAAGAGGAGGGGAACAAGAGGAGGGGAACAAGAGGAGGGGAACAAGAGGAGGGGAACAAGAGGAGGGGAACAAGAGGAGGGGAACAAGAGGAGGGGAACAAGAGGAGGGGAACAAGAGGAGGGGAACAAGAGGAGGGGAACAAGAGGAGGGGAACAAGAGGAGGGGAACAAGAGGAGGGGAACAAGAGGAGGGGAACAAGAGGAGGGGAACAAGAGGAGGGGAACAAGAGGAGGGGAACAAGAGGAGGGGAACAAGAGGAGGGGAACAAGAGGAGGGGAACAAGAGGAGGGGAACAAGAGGAGGGAAACAAGAGGAGGGGAACAAGAGGAGGGAAACAAGAGGAGGGGAACAAGAGGAGGGGAACAAGAGGAGGGGAACAAGAGGAGGGGAACAAGAGGAGGGGACATCTTTGCTGGCCGGTGTGCTCTCCGATGCGGCACCCTCTCAGCAACAGAGGCAGATCGTTGTCGCTTGAAAGCCGTAAAGGTATCATATCATGCTCGTGTCCATAAGAACACTCTTTAATGGAGCTGAGTTACGTTTCTTTTCCATTCCATTCCATTCCCACAAGGAACCACACTGACAACAGTGTGACAAATACAAAACGAGATAAAGTGAATCCCACAACAATTTCGATGTTTCTCTCTTCGCACGATTACATCCTGTCCTGTGAGAGCGCCTCTCGCCACACTCGAAATACGCAACACTTTTTCTCAAGGTATCTATAATCTGTCAAACACGTTAACTCTTGCCTCAAACTCCGCCATGCTGCGCCGGCGTGGAAGACGGAGAAATTTCCTACATGTTCTTTCACGAATTGCTTATCGAAGAAAAATGTATACAGTATATATGTATCGATATATCATTGTGGAAAACAACGATTTGAACGATGAGAAAATTAGAAATAAATTTCATACCTCAACTTCCGCCTTGTTATTTCCGCTCGAATAATGAACATTTTTTTTCGCTTAAATTTCGATGTCGTAATAGCTGTGGCAAAAATCTGTACCTTGCAATGCACATTATTATGTAAGAATTGGCATCAATTAAGGAACATATTTGTAGAGTGGGAAATTGGTGGAGGTACAGAAAATGTAAAATGACGACAGAGCTAACACAACGTGTATAATACACCTTAAAACGTTTCCTTTATTAACAGCGCAGAGGAAGGGTCGAACCGAAGAATGGACAGGGTTCTTTGTGTGAAAAAGCAAGGAAAGAAGATCGGAAATATATAATTAGGATGGGGGGCGCAGATGATGCTCCCCGACAGTAAAACGAGGGGCTTCAGGGAACTGCAGACAAAGAGTCATTAGATTGTTTTGAGTAAAAGAATATCTTAAATACAGGTTATAAATACTAAACATATAATAATGACCCAAGTCAGCTGCTTTTGATTAAAAACGAAAGTACCATTCTCTATAGATCGTATATAACCTCGGGCAGCGCAGCGATCGCTCGGTCTTACGACCGAGTCGCTACGGTGTTTTTTTTTTTTTTTTTAAACCTACTATTTATTGTTGGAAGCGCAACATTTATCGATAACGTAAAGGTTTTGATATTTACTGCAGATTTTAATGGCTTACGGAAGCCGGAATCGTGGTCGCGACACGTTGCGACACGTTGCGACACTTTGCGACACTTTGCGACACTTTGCGACACGTTGCGACACGTTGCGTCACGTTGCGTCACGTTGCGTCACGTTGCGTCACGTTGCGTCACGTTGCGTCACGTAACGTGTGACGTAACTACGTTATCATTGCAATGAATCGCGTCGTTTGGAGTTTCAAGATGGACGTCGTGCTTGTAGCCTCTGAAACGTGCTCCTATGACGTAACGTGACGTAACGTGACGTGACTATGTTATTGCAGTGAATCGCGTCGTTTGGAGTTTCAAGATGGACGTCGTGCTTGTCGCCTCTGAAACGTGCTCCTATGACGTGACTTGAGAGATAACACGGACACACAGACCCTTCATTGTGCGGTACAGCGATCGAGGAACACGTGACTGTGCGCGTCATCTCTCCATCTGAAGCATCAGCCATTGTGATTACATCGGTACATACCTGTTGATTGTGATTTTTTTTTTATTATTTATTTATTTATTTATTTAACTAATTAATTAATTAATTAATTAATTAATTAATTAATTAACTAACTAACTAACTAACGTTTCTGCATATCTGTTCTTCGATTCCGCGGAAAATAAATATAAACCCAACTCGTAAGGGGTCGACCATCGTCCTCTTCTCGATTCTGCCATTTCCTGTATATTTATCTCACCTGGAAGTTTAGTCTGTTGACCTGACGCCGTCGGGCGGTGTCCCGCAGGTGAGTTAGTCAATGGGTTTGTGAACATTTCAGTCATTATCGCTTGAGCCAAACACTCGGTTTTGATGAAACTTGGCCGCAAGTTTCATATCCGATGTTTAACCAAGTTGTTTTGAGCACATCGAAATCTGCGCTCATTTAAACGGGTTAAATCGGGCTTAAAACGCTCAAATAAATACCTGTGCTCACCTTCAGGGGGGCGTGGCATCACCAACAAAGCCTCACCTGAAGCCAAAAAAAAAAACATGCCCTGTAACCTGTATAAACATGTATCGCTGTCATCAGCATCGAGATGGCTTCATTGAACCACGTGACCAGATTTTGCAGATGAATAAAATGTCGATATTTTATGACGTCATTGGCTGTTGCTCCTGATCCAGGTGAGCTTCAGGACCCGTGTTGTCTTTTTTTAATTAATTAATTAACTGACTAATTTATTATTTTTATTTTTATTTTATTTGAACATTCCCTCCATTCCCCACATCCAACTTTCATGGCACCGACCTAGTACCTGTATGTTGGTAGCCCCCAAACTATATTTGGTTGTTTTCAACTCTAACTTTAATTTATAACTTCTGTGCAAGAGATTAAGGAAGAGGAGCTATAAGTGATAATTTCATTCATTCCACATTGCATGGATAAATGTTGCTAAACCTCACAATTTATGAATTTAAATACTGCACTGAAAGCTTGATTTGATGACATTCTGACCCTTGACCTATATTTTCCTCTGGTTTTTCTGTCGAAGAGGATTACAAGAATGAGAAAATGAAACTCAACTGTAACCTTCTAAGAAAGTTTTTTTTTTTTTTTACCATCAGTGCAGGCAGAATATGGTGGTATTGCGCCAAGGTCTTTGTTCCGGGCTCGATGCTGAACTTGTGGCTTCGTTGAAGGCTCGAGGAGTCACCACCGGTATGTCTTTCACTGTGATTTGTGAGCTTTCCATTATTTGCACCCTGTTTGCCTTCCTCAATCATATTATACAATACTGTCGGACCCGTACATTCACAGCTCCGTTGTTTGCGGTTCATTGAATGTGACCTGCTTCTACATTCGCGGCTCTGTGCTTCGTGTATTCACGGGGTTTTTTTCCACCTTTTCATGGGTGTATTTTCGGGCTTTTCCCCCCACTTTTTCAGGGGCGTATTCATGCTTTTTTCGCCTTTTCACGGGCGTATTTGCAGTTTATCGTGGGCGTATTCACGGTTTTTCTGACCTGCTTCGACATTCATGGCCCTACCAGTGTGTCTTTTTGGCTGTGATTTGTGAAGTTTCCAATATTTGCACCCTGTTTGCCTTCCTCAATCATATTGTTGTGGGCCGGGGATCGGTGGCGAGAACGACCGCAAGGTGGGGAAGTTTACGCCGTCTCCCACCAGACTCCCCGGAATTATGGGCTGTCACTCCGATAACTCCGCGAGCCGGCGGGTCGATTAATCGACCGTGAAATGCCAATATCTCGACCGCGTGGCATAGGGTTAATTGTCTAGATCCAATATACCTAAGTAACCAGGCAGTCTTGACTACCGGAGATTCACGCCCTCAGAACGTCTGGCCGAACCGGATCACTCTACCAGCTACAGTAGAGTATCAACTTCCACCTACCAACTCCGGCTCGGATGCAGTCGAGCGGGCCTGCCCAGGACGTTCCGGCTACGATGCACCGATTACCGGGGATGACACCCCGTGTAAACTCAGATACGAACCATGCTGGACCAATATAAGGAGGGATGGAAACAGACTGGGTTCATTTATACTAAATTTATTCACAGCAAAATCAAAAGACAGAAGAGGTGAGACTTGAACGAATATGCAGGAATTTACAATGATACAAAAACACATACAATTCTACTTCAAGACGGGCCCACACACAGACACACACACACAAAATGAAAACAAACCCCAGTCTTTATTTGATCCCTCGCAGCCATGAGGATAGATGAGTTAGGGGGCAGAGTTCATGGGTACCTGTCATCGCAGGAAAGCGTGCTCGGTAACGCAGCACCTCACGTGGCTAATGGTCGTTGGGGCATGGTCCGGGAGTTTGTGCCAGGCTCGTGGCTCATGCCGGGAATTGCGTGGCGAATCGTCGGAGCTCCCAAACTCCTCTCCGTGCACGTACCGACCACGACTCCTTTTCAGACTCCTGTCCGTGCACGTGCCGACAAAACCTCTTTTCCGTGCAGCCACCGTGACCCAACTCTGCCGCTCCGCCACCGCGAACAAACTCTCCCAGTGCAAACGCCAACCACAACCACCCTCTGAGTCTCCGAGATATATCTCCTCCCACCATGGGGAGGGGCCTTGGCGAGAATCATCTCGCTGTCCATCCCTCATTGGCCTACGGCCGCACCCTACCGGGGCGGAGCAATGTTAGCTACTCGTGAAGGTTTTATTTTATGAAATACAGGATCTTCTGTTGGGATTGATATGTAAATTGTGACAGTAACAGGACCAGGGTCCACAGCCTGAGAGTAAAGGAGAGGAGAGTTGGAATAGTAGTAAGGCAGGGGTCTTTCACTCAGAGTATTTGATGCATGGAATGGTCTTCCTTGGAAAGGTAGTGGCACCACAAATTGTAGGGAGAATTAGTAGCTGTGGTATGGATCGGTGATTGTGTACATGTGTTGTGATGAGTCTGTGAGAGGGTCTCATCAAAAGGTGAATGTGCTGTCGATGTTTGTTCATCCCTTACCCAACAACTAACCTCCTTTGTGCCAAGAGATAAGAATCACCCTGATGATGTCCCTGTGCCCCATTGAAACTGAGGAGATACGCTGCTGGTTTGAATTAACATGGTATTGATTGAGCCAATTTTCCTGTATGGAGCAATGCCTGGGCCTTGAGAAAGGAAGAGGAGAGATTGCTGCAGAGGACGGAGATGGGGATCTCTCTTCGGGAAAATGAGAGGAATGAGGATATCAGGAAGTGGACAGGAGTAAAGGACATTAGCGAAAAGGCACGAGAAGACCATCTGCGTTTGTTGGGGCATGTACTCAGTAGGGTGCATGTCCAGACAAACGCATGAGGGTACATGCCCCAAATTGAGGTGTAAGGAAATGGTGGTGTGCAAAGAGAGAGTCCTTGGGATAGAGGGGTGTCCAGAGGAACGGCTCGTGTGACCGACCCCACAAGGTGGGATTAATTATGGTCACTAGGGTATTGGTAGCAGTTATAGAGCACAGGCATAATGGACCAACGGCCTTCTCCTGCGACCATGTTCCTTGTTTTTCTTTTTGAATGGTGTGGTTTTAGAAAATAACTTCAGCTTTACTTTGCTTCACACCGCAGTCAGCACGTACCTTTGTCAACTTCCAGTTTATACTTTATTATACTTCACACAGCATACACCTTTGCTGCATTTTCTTTAAAATAAAATAAAATATAAGCACACATTGCCTGAAAGTGAATTTGTAACGAGCAATTGCTGACCAAAATAAATTTGCAGAATTCACCCAATAGTGCGTTTTCCCATCTCAAGACAGGCCTAATCTTCTTGTTGACATGCTTTGCTTTTCATCCATTTGTAAACTTGTCTGTGATTTGCATGATTGTTTCACGTCTGGAGCTTCCAATGCCTCTAAAATATTCAATTCTGTTTCTTTTCACCAACACAAGTTTCTAACAGTCTGTGTGTATTCCTAGAAGAAGGTAACTACGACTACTTAACTGTGTAGTACTCATTTAAGAAAAAAAAAAGATATTGGTAATTGTGTTATCATGATATTAATAAAATGTTTTGTTGGTGTGGAATGCAGTGCAGGATTTAGTTTGTGCCAACCTTGCCCAACTTGCAATCGATGCTGATTTGCCTTACAAGGTAAGTCAAGTTTTAACAATTGAGCAGAAGCCCGTGGTAAAAATACCACGATATGAAATGGAAGCCTTTTTTTTCTCTTGTGCTGGTTGAAAGAGCTCAAAAATGGAAGGTTATATTTTTCTTCACAGGAAAGAAAAAAAAATTCTGGAGTGATTGAGGCAGCGGTTTGTTGCCTATACACTGCTCTAGTTCATCTTTTTGTCTGATTGAAAATTTATAAAATTCTTGTGGATTTGGATTAATTTGAAGCAACTTTTACTCAATTTTTTTTCTCCCCTCGGAATGTTTCCATGTTACAGGGTGGGACAGACAGACAGCTTGTGGTGTTGTGCATATATTTGAGGCAAGGGGGTGACAGGACGAAATAGGTTTCTGGGAGGAGACTGGGAAGAAAGTGGACCTGGAGAAAGGTGGCAAGGGAACGTGCCTCGTGTTTTCATGGTTTTGGAATAAAGAAACCTGTTGAATACCATTGAATTGCTCACTTTCGGAATACTTTTGATACAACACAGTAGTAGCCTATTATATATACAGTCATCCCCCATTTATCGCGGGGTTACGTTCCAAACCCCCCCGCGAGAAGTGAAAATCCGCGATGAATGGACACCTCCCCCAAAAATGCCTAAAAATGCCTATTTTTTTAAATAAACGCGGTGTATAAACACGATTGGGTTTGATTTATATCGAGTGCATAATAAACACTGGGTGGTGTATTAACACGATTGGGTTTTATTTATATCGAGTGATTATCGGGCTGTGACCCTTTGAGATAGTGTTTTTCTTTTTATATCGTTATTTTGAACCAACATATCTCACCCACCATTACAACAAACCACCACGCCAACAACACAACCACCACCAACTACGCCACAACGCCAACCACGCTACGATCGCCACAACAACACCACCACCATTTAACCATCTTCGCCACTACGCCAGCTTGCAAACGCCATCCTCCACAGACCACGCTACGACCCTTTCCGCGTTCAAAAGGGGTCCGAGAACGCGGGCGTAAAATAACGAGGAAAAGAAACCTCCAATGGTGCGTGTGGGTTTCTCCCGCCTTTTTTTCTCCGAGGCTGGTGTGACAAGAAGGGCGAGGCGGCTCGCTCGCGATTGGTGGATACAAGGAGTGAGGCGGTCGGAGTTGAGAAACGCCCCTTTTTGAGAAACTTCTCAAAGGCCCGAAGGAGGGTGGAGCCAAAAACGGGGAGGGGCGAAGGGTGGAGCCCCGAGTTATATAAGGCCGCACGAGACGTGAGGTCTTGTCTTTCGTGTGGTGGTCGTCAAGTCTTTGGTGGTCTTTGGTGGTTTCGCCATCGGGTGGTCCACCCTACGTGTTGAGCAGGCCAATGAGGAGCAGGCAGGAGCCAGGAGTGGGTACCCTGGGCACCGGGCTAGTCGGCCGCGGTAGGCCAAAGGCCAATGAGGGGCCGGGATAGCGTAGTGGGCACGGGTGACCCGTATGATGCGGGGCCGGTGGCGCCAAATGCCACGGGGGCAGTGTACTGGGCACGGCGACCCTCGGAAAGGGACCCGGGGCACCAACACGCCACGTGGGCATCGAGGGGGTGTCACCAGAGAGGGCACTCCCCAGTTTTAGGGAGCTGGTAGGCTCGGAGGCAGTGTAGTGCCCGGGGGTGCCATCATTGGAGAATCGGCAGAGGGTAGTTCCTGCCAAGGGAGCCACGCGTCCCAGCCACGAAACCGTGTGAGGGCACGGGAGGAAAATTGGAGGGAGAGGCCCGAAATTGTGAGGACACCAACACAGGCAACGGGAATCTGGGTTGATAGAACCGATAGTTTAAGCGAGAGGCGCTTTGGAAAACCCCGGGGTAGTTAACAGGTAAATGGTTAGGGTAGATTAGGAAGTGTACCCCTCCGCACCATCCATCCCTTCGCTCCCGTTGTGGGCCGCTGGACCCACCTTGGGTTGAGATCGCTGAAATCTGAGGAGGCCATTCTGAGGCTTGAATTGGGCCTCGACACAGGATGCTAGGTCTCCTTTATTCCCCTCCAGGAAGAGAACGTAGTGGTTGGGAGTAGGCTAGGGCAGGATAGGTTAGCCGAACAGAGACGATAAAGGGGGTAAGGGGACGGATTATAGTGAGGGAAGTAAAAATAAAATAAAACAAAAAAATAAGTTGGGGCTAAATTGGTTTTTGCAAATTAAGGGAGTGGGTATGGACAGAGACAGGCAAAGGCGATAGGTTGGGACGGAGACCGTAGGGTAGGTCCGAGCCCGTCTTCCGAGTGGCCAGCACCACCGCACTCCCTCCACCAACCTCCATTTCAAGGCAAAGGCTGGCCAACTTCATCTGCTGGCTGTTTGCTATAAGGCCTGTGCCGGTCGTTCATCTGCTGGCTGTTGCTGCAAGGCCTGTGCCGGCCACTACACCTACCGGCCCGTTTTGCTATAACGTCCTTGTTTTGCCATGCGTTGCCTGCCTGCCTCTGCCATGACCCCATGCCTGCTGCCCTGTTTTGCATTTGCCCCCCCCCCCCGTTCATTACCATGTGCGCCAGGATCATCGCGCAAGCTGCAGGGACTGCCCTGTTGGCAGCCGCAACACGGGACTGCACTGGCGGCCCATGCAGCGCTTTTGTTCACTGCGTTCATTTAAAAGGGGGGAGGCCTTGGACTGCGTATGAGTAGCCTGGCTCCCTGCTTCTTTTTTCCGCAGAGTCCATCGATCCTGGGCCATGGTTTAGTGTAAATTTTGTAAGTTAAGATGTAATTGTAAATGAGTTGCGCCCCCCTGCATGTGTGTCATAGCGCCGGCAATTTATTTAAGTCGTCTGTATGAGTGGGTTTGTTTAGTTAGTTACTCAGCCCGTAGGTTATTTATTTTTGGGACATGAATACCCTGAATGTCGCACTCAGGGATCCGAAGGTAAAACGTATTAGGGGAGAACTACACATGTTGGCACACGAAAATTCGACGACTCGGGACGAGTCTGCAAAAAGGGGAGGGGTAGTGTTACTGCTGTGGAAATTCGCAGAACACCATAAAGGTTCCTTAGATCAGTTATCCCGGTAAGTGAGTGTTCAGATAGGTTTCCCCACCATTGTTTAGAGGGAATTCTTCATGTTCATCGGGCTGTGACCCTTTGAGATAGTGTTTTTCTTTTTCTATCGTTATTTTGAACCGACATATCTCGTCCACCATTACAACAAACCACAACGCCAACAACACAACCACCACCAACTATGCCACAACGCCAACCACGCTACGATAGCCACAACAACACCACCACCATTTAACCATCTTCGCCACTACGCCAGCTTGCAAACGCCATCCTCCACAGACCACGCTACGACCCTTTCCGCGTTCAAAAAGGGTCCGAGAATGCGGGCGTAAAAGAATGAGGAAAAGAAATCTCCAATGGTGCGTGTGGGTTTCTCCCACCTTTTTTTCTCCGACGCTGGTGTGACGAGAAGGGCGAGGCGGCTCGCTCGCGATTAGTGGATACGAGGAGTGAGGCGGTCGGAGTTGAGAAACGCCCCTTTTCGAGAAACTTCTCGAAAAGGTTAGGAGGAGGGTGTAGCCAAAAACGGGGAGGGGCGAAGGGCGGAGCCCTGAGTTATATAAGGCTGCACGAGACGCGAGGTCTTGTCTTTCGTGTGGTGGTCGTCAAGTCTTTGGTGGTCTTTGGTGGTTTCGCCATCGGGTGGTTCATCGCTCTCCTGGCTCTTGGTCCTGTGGTTCATGCACTCTTGGTCCTGTGGAGTGATCTGTTCGTTGGAGGCGTGGGACGCTAGAAAGTCCAGGCGACGCACCGGAGACGTGGACTGGAGGCGCAGCTCTGCCGGCTGGGTGGCGCGAACCTGCGCGTTCATGTGAGGAGTGCCGGAGGGAGCTCGCCGGCCACGCGAGAGGCCCGGGATCTGGCACGGCCACGCTAGCTGCCGTGGGGACAGGGCGACGTGATTCGCCGACCACCGAGGGGTGCAGGTAACCTGCCACGGTCTCGCGGGACCCGTTCGGTCCTCCAGGTCCCACGTTATAAAGGTCCACGGACCCTGTCTGCCACTCCCATCTTTGGGGGTGGCCATTCCTTTGCTTTTGAGTGAATGTTGGTGGCGCCGTGTCCGACAAGATAGAACTGAGTAAGTGACTGTAAATAATAATCATATTCGGTTGAATTGCTTTTTCTTCTCGCCTGAATATTGCATGACTGCCTTGGCTGTATATACGTGTGCTTGTAATAAATGTGCTTTGTTTGAATCTATCCCGTTCATAGCGCCCTCTTTTCCCTATTGAAAATGCCATCTTGCCTCGTGGAATAATTAGTTGGGTTTGGAAATACCCGTTAAATAGAATCGGATCCGGCGAAGTCGGCGATAATACCCTCTCGGTTATCATTGCAGAACGGAACGGACCGCTTAAGCGGTTTGTGTCCCAAGCCGACCTGTGTCGAGGTACAGCTGCCCGGTCGGTCCCCGCGCAGGTACTTAGGTATATCGAGTTCGGCGAGTGACCCTATCTTGCGCGGGTAAATAATTGGCACGGCCGTGGTGAGGTTGAAGACCCACCTGTGACAGGGTTCCGGCGTTAGCTCCGAAAAGTCACGACTGAATTGTCCGTCCGGTGGGCGACGCGGTTGCTATTAGTGGAAAGCGGCCGATCCCATGCCGGCGGGCGCGAATTCGTAACAATATATATATATATATATATATATATATATATATATATATATATATATATATATATATATATATATATATATATATATATATATATATATATATAATATTCTGATGAGCCAAAACATTATGACCACCTGCCTAATGTGCTGTTGGTCCTCCATGTGCCGCCAAAACACCGCCGTCCCACCGAGGCATGGACTCTACAAGATCCCTGGAGGTGTCCTGTGGTATCTGTGGCACCAAAACATGAGCAGCAGGTCCTTCAAGTCCTGTAAGTTGCGAGGTGTAGCCGCCGTGGATCGGACTTGTCGGTCCAGCACATCCCACAGATGCTCAATCGGATTGAGATCTGGAGAATTTGGAGGCCAGGGCAACACCGTGAACACTTCATCATGTTCCTCAAACCATTCCCGAACAATGTGTGAAGTGTGGCAGGGCGCATTCTCCTCCTGAAAGAGGCCACTGCCATCAGGGAAAACCATTGCCATGAAGGGGTGCACCTGGTCTGCAACGATGTTTGGGAAGGTGACACGTGTCAAATTGTCGTCCACATGAATGGCCGGACCCAGGGTTTACCAGTAGAACATTGCCCAGAACATCAAACTCCCTCCACCGGCTTGTCATCTTCCCACAGTGCATCCTGGTGCCATCACTTCTCGAGGTAAACGGAGCACACGTACACGGCCATCTGTGTGTTCTAGAAGAAAACGGGACTCATCGGACCAGGCGACCTTCTTCCACTGCTCCAAGGTCCAGTTCCGATGCTCAAGTGCCCATTGTAGGTGCTTTCGACGGTGGACAGGGGTCATCATGGGCACTCTGACCGGTCTGCTGTTACGCAGCCCCATATGCAGCAGGGTTTGATGCACTGTGGATTGTGACTTATTCCTCCCATGACCACCATTAAAATTTTCTGTGACTTGTGCCACAGTAGACCTTCTGTCGGTTCGGACCAGATGAGATAGCCTTCGTTGCCCTTGCGCATCGATGAGCTTTGGGCGCCCAACTCCCTGTCACCGGTTTCTGGTTTGTCCCTCCTTGGACCACTGTCGGTAGGCACTCACCACTGCTGACTGGGAGCACCCCACAAGCCTTGCCATTTCAGAGATGCTCTGACCCAGTCGTCTGGCCATAACAATTTGGTCCTTGTCAAACTCGCTCAGGCCTTTACTCCTGCCCATTTCTTCTGCATCCAACACATCAACTTCAAGAACTGACTGTTCACTTGATGCCTACTATATCCCACCCCTTGACAGGTGCCATTGTAACAAGATAATCAATGTTATTCACTTCACCTGACAGTGGTCATAATGTTTTGGCTCATCGGTGTGTGTGTGTTTGTGTATGTGTGTATATATATATATATATATATATATATATATATATATATATATATATATATATATATATATATATATATATATATATATATATATATATATATATATATACTGTATAGATTTTCTATACAGAGTGAAGATTCATGGAAGAGCAAAGGTGGAGAGGAATTGCACTGACATTTGGTGGTAAACGGGACAACGTTCAAACTTACAGGATGTGGTTAAAAAAAGAAAAGCATTGCAAAAATGAAGGCACTGCGAGCAAGTATTTTTATAAGTATTGACCAGCTATCGTAGTTGGTGGTGCCTTCATTTTTTTTTTTTACATGGATCTTCCAAATGACCACAATTTTTAAAAAATATTACACACATTACTTACACATAAAATTACACACATTACACACACATAAAAAATATTACACATTGCATGTGGCATGGTGTGACTTCTGAAGATGTATGTTTGAAACACCTTCAATTGACTCCTAGTTGCTGAGATTTTTTCTGCCATTTATGACCCCATTATTGACACTATAAGCACCCACTTGCTATGAGAGTGGCCAGGGGGGTTATGTTCTGATATTTCAAATATGTAATTCAAAATACCCCTTTAGAATACTTCTCGCTGTATAATTCAAAACACCTCACTGCACTGCAAAACATTTGGAAAGGAATACTGTGAAGGGTAGGGACTTGTAATACCCTCTCCCACCTGGAGCAGCACCACACAATGTACCTTTACATAGAGAGTTTGCATTGTCCCCACCGCCGCCCCCCCCAAGACCACCACAAAAGGTGATACACTAATTGGGGTCATGTTGATCCTATATAGCAAGTCTGGATGGAATTGGCCTAAGACTGCAGACAAACGCACACAAACAAACACAAAGGGCTTGAAGGACAGGTTTGAGGTTTGCGCACTTACCTTTGAACTGTCTAGTCTGGGTTCAAAACCCAGTCTGGCTATAAACCATCCACTTCGTGGTTTGCATGCAGGGTGAGGCATCAATGTTTGTTCATTCCGTTGGAAGGATGTTAAGCCAGGGGACCTGGACGAAGCCATCCACCCCCTTTTTTGCTTGCCTGCCTCGCCCTCTTTTTCGCCTGCCTCCTTCGCCTCTCTGCTCCGCCCTCTTCTTCACTGCTCCTCATGGTCTGCCCATCGCTGGATCTACACTCGGTTGGTGTATGATGGACGTTATTCTGGGACCAGTGCGGAGCACACATTTCCATGAGCCCCGGCAAAGTGACTAAGCAGGAGATATCACGCCAACTCTTGAGGTGGAAACGTTCAAGGAGAGCGTCCTACGGAGGTACACGCCACACTCACAGACCTATGCATGACTAGGGTAGGAATCTTTTGCCTCACGCATCTTTTCTCGTCTCTCTCTTTCCACCCCTCTATCTCATCCTCTTTTGACGCACAAAAGAGCATCCCACTGATCTGCAATCAGTTTCCTCTGGCACGACACCGCACCCCCACACCGTAGACACCATTATTTCTCCCTCCTACCTCCCCCAAAGCATACTGGGTTGCGTTGGTCGGCCGACCATGCCAGGTATTGCGAGGCCGTTCGTCCTCATCTGCTCTCTTTCCTTCTGGCTATCTAATCTTCCGTGTGTGTGTGTGTGTGTGTGTGTGTGTGTGTGTGTGTGTGTGTGTGTGTGTGTGTGTGTGTGTGTGTGTGTGTGTGTGTGTGTGTGTGTGTGTGTGTGTGTGTGTGTGTGTGTGTGTGTGTGTGTGTGTGTGTGTGTGTGTGAGAGAGAGAGTGAGAGAGTGAGAGAGAGAGTGAGAGAGTGAGAGAGTGAGAGAGAGAGAGAGAGAGATAGAGATAGAGATAGAGATAGAGATAGAGATAGAGATAGAGATAGAGATAGAGATAGAGATAGAGATAGAGATAGAGATAGAGATAGAGATAGAGATAGAGATATATGGCGCCTGTCGTAGCATAATTTAAGATTGTGGAAGTTCTCATGGGATAAGTCTGCTCTGTGTCTGCTTTTGTAAATTGCTTTCCTTTCGTCGCACCCCACGAATTCCTTGCTATCCCTGCTGTACATACCAATAAACCCAATTTACTGTGCCACATACCTTACCTTGCTTGAGTGTCAATAAATGTTTTGTGTGGAAATGTTCCCAGCTCGTTTTTGTCTTTTCCTTTATTGGTCCAACATGGTTCGTATCCGAGCCTAGCCGAGACGTTATCCCCCAATGATCTGTTTTTCTAGCCGGTACGTTCTTGGACAGTTACGCTTGGCTGCATCTGATCCGGTTTGCACAAGGTGTACCGAGGGTGTGTCCCCCGATAATTAGATTACGTGATCATTAGGTAACCGGTATTCATTAGACAGAGGACCCTTAGTCACGTGATTGAGTTATTGGCGTTCACGGTCGATTCGCAACCCGCTGCGTCATGGAGTTATTTGTGTGCGACGACCTGTGATTCTGGAGAATCTGGTGGGAACCCGAGGTAGTGGGAACCTTCCCCCGCCCCCCCCCCCCACCCTCATGGTCTTCTTGCCCCCGACCTCAGGCCTGCAACAATATTTTCCAATATCATCTCTATAATATTTTTTTATACCAAGGGGTAGGCTGTATTTTAATACCTCACACGCAAGTACAGTGGTAATTTTCGATAACTGAATTAAAAACGTTTTTTGTCATCTTTGGGTGAAAAAGGCACAAAATGGTATTTTTCATCAAAAAGTCAGCAGCTATGGCAATAAAAAAAATATTTTTCTAATCGGCACAAAATTTTGATTCAGAAATCATCCTCAAACCTTTTGGCCTCAGACACATGATTAAAAGTGCCATTGCTCTTGGACCTCACAAATTGGATGAAAATTTATCCATCCATCCATTTGGACCATACTCTGTGCAGAGCGTTGGTGCTGCCTAAGCAGTCTCCTTGGCTATTGGGCATAATCCTGGACGGGTCGCCACTCTGACGCAGAATACCAGAAAGCTGGCACTCATTTTGCTGACCTCAGAAGGATGACTGGCAGAGTCAACCCCACCTGGTATTTATTCAACAGATAAGCAGGATTTGAATTCAGGACCCTAGGATCCCAAGCCCACACTCCAGCCATTAAGCCAACACCAGGCTTTTGAAAATACAGAATTCCCAGGAAATGAAGACAGGTGAAAATTAGAAATGCTGACTTTTTGTGAGTGCCAACCTTCATTTTGAAGAACGCAAAACATTATTATAAATGTCTTTCGTTTTATTACATTATTGAGTAGAAAGAAAAACCTATTATGTTTTTATTACTTGTGACATGCAGTATACCATTCAGATTTTGGAGTCCTATCCATTCTTTATTTGCTGCAAGACCTCTGGGTAGAAGAGTGCTTGACTTTACTGGAATACTGTGCCCCCTCCACATTTCTCCCTCACCACAGCGGATTGCAATGGTAAGGCGTGTACTTGTTGCACAGTTGGGAGCGTTCCTCACCTCTGCGGAGATGGCTTACGCAGAGCTGCTTTCCAGCACTGCCATCCTTCCTACCGGCTGCACTGCGTATGTAAACATCCTTCACAGTTTACTCATTCATGAACCATCCAAGTATGCCATTGAACTTATCCAGTCTATTTGTATGAATGCATAATGATTACTCTGGCAATTATGAGTCAAATTGGTTAACATGATCAACCTCTTCGTGTTTAGAAAAACCCTGTCACCCAACAATCGGTACTTTTCTTATTTTCATCGGACAATTGATTGATAAAATGTTGATCTCTCTATAATGGAAGTTTACACGATTATGAGATCAACATACAAAAACCTCAAGCAGCCAATTCATCATGACGAGCAGAATCCCGTGGTAAAAATACCACGATATAAAAAAGAAAAAAAGGAAGCCTTCTATTCTTCCACTGATTGAAAGGGCTCAAAAATGGGAGGTTATACAGGTTATTTCATAACACCAAAGGGAAAAACAATTTTCGGGAGTGATCAAGGCAGTCCACGTTAATTATTTAGTCTGATTGCAAAAAGTATGTTTTCAGGACGTTTGAATTAATTTGAGGCAACATTTACTTCATAATTATTTTTCTCTCTGAGGAATGATTCAAGGTGGGCCAGACAGACAGCATTCATATGTGGGCCATTCATTTGGAAAGTGAACCAAATTTGAAAAAATTCAAGTTATTTCTTTGGATTTTTAAATTGTATATTTAAAAAGAATTGTGTTCAAAGTTAGATTGACAATACTTTTTTTTTCTTCAAATTAATGACCCATTCATGCTGATTTGCATAAATTAACATTGGCATCCATTTTAATGAAGAAAACTTGCTTTTTTTCCCCAATATTGGACAAGCCTAAAATAGTATTTAACCATTTTTTTCTATGTTTCAATGTTATATTATGCTTGTCCAAATTGATTCTAAAATATTTCATTAAAAAAAAGTTTTCATTCAAACATAATCTAATAAATAACAGAGAAAATGAATTCACTTTGAATGTCACACACATGACCCCAAAACAGGAAAAGTTTATGCCATTTGAAAACCACAGCTCTGATAATTGGCAACATTGGCAACGCATAACTACATAATATCTCCTAAAGACAGTTAATTCTTTAGAAGTGGCATACTGTAACTTGTACAGAAATTTTCAATGTTTGGCAGGTTCTTTTTATTCATCAAATCAATTAATAATGATTATATCATGCAAAAGTACGTGTGTACATCTTAGATCTTCCTTGATGTAGATTAAGTAACAAAGTCTGTGTTTTCTTTCACAACAAATGTGTATTGAACGTTCAACTCCTTTTTCTTTATAATTTTTTCTTTATTTTATTTTTAAATGTGTCATTTATTCCATCTTTCATCAAAACAATAAATAGCTGTGAATTAAAAGTGATTGTCCTTAACTGCAATTTCCCATCTTTACATGAAAGTTATTTTGTATTTTGTACAATATATATATATATATATATATATATATATATATATATATATATATATATATATATATATATGTCATCCCCCTTTTCTCGCGGGGGTTACATTCCAAACCTCCCCGCACTAAGTGAAAATCTACGATGAATGGACGCCTCCCCAAAAAACGACTCATCTGGTCTGGTCGGTTGGGGAGTGATCGGGTTTGAGGTGCCGGAGATTGACTCGTCTGGTCTGGTCGGTTTGGCAGTGATTGGGTTTGAGGTGCCGGAGATCGACTCGTCTGTCCTGGTCGGTTTGGCAGTGATTGGGTTTGAGGTGCTGGAGATCGACTCGTCTGGTCTGGTCAGTTTTGAGGTGCTGGGTACGAGCAGTGCTCGTCCAACGGCGGCAAACCTTTTTCCTTCCGGAAGCATATCGAGCACCTTAACCTTCTCCTGGAGCATCATGACCTTCCTCTGGCGTTTCGGTTCCTTGCCAGAAACCTTAGAAGGTGCAGGGCGTTTGGGCGGCATCGTGGGACTTGGAGAAAAAAACGTAGAAAATATTTGAAGTTCACAAGCGAAACTTTGTCTCGTGCATTGTGTGACTGGTCGAGCACCACGCGTTATAATTTAGTGCTTAAATAATTTATATTTTATATATTATTACCGCGATGTACCGGGGGAATCCGCAGGAAAAATTATACGTTCCAAGGGAAAACCCGCGATGAACCGGGGGAGCGATAGTTGAACCGCGATAAAGCGGGGGTTGACTGTATATGACTTTCTAGGCATTAATTAGTTAATTCGCTTGAATAATTATACCACCTCAACTTAACACCTGTAACACTCAAAACTTTATTGTCTTCAATATAATTGTAATCACTATCCATTAATATTCAAGTTTTCCACTGTTTACTTGTTTGTACTATTCAGACCTGCTTATTTTCGTACATGTAAATGTATTTGTTCATAAGGTGAGCAAAAAGATGCATTGCTGTGATAATTCTCAAGGTTATAAAATATGCTTTACATGATAGTTCAGTATAGTAAATAAACAAGTGCAATATATCTGTCATCAACTCAGGTGAATACACTTTAAGCCTATTAACAAGAGCAAACTTTGAAAACTTTGTTTGTTAATTTCAGATTTCTTGGAATGGAAGTTGTATTTCTTGATGTAAATAAACTTTAAAGCAAGAAATCTTGATGTAAATAAACTTTAAAGCAACAAGAAATTAATTGTTTTGAGTTTTTAGATCCTCGTGGAGGATCTCTAAGTCTTACTCACGTTGTTGTTCTTCATCTTCTTCTTGTGGACTTTTTTGTTTCACAGCCTACAGTTTTCATCGAAACTTCCTGAAACTTGGCATATACATGTAAAAATACCCTGCGCAGACAGTAACCATCTCCGATTTTGAAAATTCCTCCGAGAAAAAAAGTTATGACGTCAAAATATCTCTGCTAATGGAAATCGCCTAAAAATTGTCTCCGAAACTAGGCAAGCTTTTTGAATTCTGTTTGTGGGAATCGAACAGGGCATTAGCAGAGATGAATTACCGCACATATGATACACCACTATGACGTCATATCAATTTTTATGATGTCATTCCTATTTTTTGACATTTTTTGTTTCACAACCCAGAGTTTTCATCGGATCTTCGTGAAACTTGCCATGTATATACAGAAAGCCCACACACAGGCAGTAACCATCTCCGATTTTGGAAATTCTTCCTAGAAAAAAGTTGACGTCATAATATCGCCGCTAATGGAATCGCCTATACCATTATCTCCGAAACTAGGCAAGCGGTTTGAATTTTGTTTGTGGGAATCAAGCCGGGCATTAGCACAGATAATGTATCGCATACCTGATACATCACAATGACGTCGTATTCTTTTTTATGACGTCCTCATTAAGAGGACGAGGATCTTGGCTCATTTGAGCTTGTTTTTATTGAAATAATTTCATTAAAAATCTCAAACATTTAGTATAGACAAAGAACGATTTATTTTTAAGCATAAAACAAGCTGCCATTTTGATCTAATACTTCCGTGTTCATTAATAAATAAAATTGTGTTTAGAAGATCACACAATAATTTCTTCGACTTTCTTTTCTCCGTTTTTTTATTTTCACATTGACTCGCAATATCAAGTTTTGTTCAAATCAGGCAATGAAAAAAATTATTTAAAAAATCAATTCACGATTCAGTCAAGTACTCCGGGATTATCTGATCAATGCAAGCAACCTCAGCGGTATAGTTCGCTGGAGCTATCTTTTTTTTGTTTTGAAATGATTTTTTTTTGTATCAACCACTGTCACAATGGGAACCCAACGGGTTCACAGGTCGTCTCATATATATATATATATATATATATATATATATATATATATATATATATATATATATATATATATATATATATATATATATATATATATATATATATATATACACATACACATTATACCGGGCGTAGTGGCATTCGACTGTAATCCGGCTACTCGGAGGCTTGGGTTGGAGGATCGCTTGAGGACAGGGGCTCTGCTCTGCGCTGGGCCGCGCTATGAGAGGGTGTAGGGCAGCCCGGAATCATGGCGAAACCCATTCCTTATCCCTGTGTCGTAAGAGGCGACCAGGGTTGCGTCGGGAAGGGCATCTGGCGTAAAACCTCTGCCAAATCAGTATGCGGATCATAACGGATGATCCGCTGTGGCGACCCCTAACGGGAGCAGCCGAAAGAAGAAGATATATATTTATAATTATATATATATATATATATTTATTTTTATATATTTATATTTA
This sequence comes from Eptatretus burgeri, assembly GCF_056783735.1. Lineage (NCBI taxonomy): Eukaryota > Metazoa > Chordata > Myxini > Myxiniformes > Myxinidae > Eptatretus > Eptatretus burgeri. The sequence continues at coordinate 27,649,500 of NC_140961.1, forward strand.
TATATATATTTTTTTTTTCCTTTTATATACATAATTATATAGATGTAGATTCATTTTACTGTTTTGCAATCAACCCAATGGTTGATCTCATCTCTGACATTCACTTCAACTACATTTTTGTAATTTTGAGCTTCTTCTGCCTTAATGAATGCACGCTGACTCGCACGTTGCTGTAAAATAACATTTTGTGATGTATATTCACACAAAAAAAAATCATTTCACCCTTTCACTTCTTTGTCCTCCTCACACTTTTTTATATTCTGAATTCATCCTCCCTTCCTTTTCTTCTCACTCCTTTCCTATTCACGCATTTTCAAGTTATTGAATTGAAACAAACATTTTTGTAACCTCTTCCTTAGCCTCAACTCCCTCTTGGACTGTGGCCTTTACACTGGAGAGTTAACGGAGATAACTGGAGCACCAGGAACAGGCAAGACTCAGGTAATTAACCTCTTTCATCAAGAGGATGCAGGGTGGCATGGGGGGGGGGGTGGGGAGAAAAGTGAAGTGCCATGCAAAGACTTGATTTTGAATCTAAGTTGTAATATCAAAAGCATGGGAATTTGAGCTTTGATAACTGGGCTGTTTGCCAATCTTCAACTTCTTATTAAGAAATGTGCTTTTGATCTCGTATATCAGTGAATAAATGGCCTGGATGCATTGACATTGTTACCGCTGCAATCACAAGCAGCTGCACCTGTTATCAGCAGAGAATCCCGGACTGGAATCATTCAGGCACAGAGAGAGCAAAGCAAGTCAAAAGGATTGACAGTAGCATGAGAAGGCCAAGAAAATGTGAATAGGTTTTCTTTCTTTTTTTGTATATTGTCGGACTCTGACATTCGCAGGGGATATGTTCCTGAAAAATGCCGCGAATGTCGAATGGGTGAATGTCGGGTTATTGTTTCAATGGGAAAAAGAGGGATAAGTTGCCGGCGGTTCGTGATTCATGAGGGAAAATCAAAAATCCCTTGAAAAGCCATGAATACGTGAAGCAAGTGGCCACGAATGTATAAGCAGGTCAGAAAAACCAGGAATATGCCCACGAAAAAGTGTAATAAAAAACGCAAAGCACAAGACCGCGAATGTAGAAGCAGGTCACATTTTATGAACTGTGGATACGCGGGGTTCACGAACAGCGGAACCATGAATGTCGGGCTCCAGCAGCACTGTACAAAGTCGAGGCTCATGGAAGAGCGAGAACACTGAACAGATCAGGACACGGCAGAACAAAAGGAATAGTAGAGAGAGGGGGAGAACTCCAACAGCACAGTATCCCCTTGGTGTGCTTCGCAAAGAGTAGGCGAGCTATCGCTAACACCATGAACAAATTTCAAATTCCTGCTCTAACCTACAGGGGGCACTGCATCAGCAGCACAGCTTCATCCCCAGAAAATGATACAACCCACAGCCATGTGCTGTATACAAAGAAGAAGCAGTGCAGGAACAACATAAAGCAGTAAGATGGTTGCAATTATTCATGAGTTTATTGTTTGTTTGTTTTACCTGCACAGATTTATTTGGGCACACTAAGCACAGTGAACATTTTTATCCAATCAGGAGTCCCAGAGCAATAGCTTGTATTGATTGCTCTCCTCTTTCATGACTGGAGTAAACACCTTGATTCGTCCAGTTAGCCTGGTAAATGAGAGTTTGCTGTAAAAGAGCCCAGTTTTCCTTCCTGATAATTTGCTTCTGCATCCATCTTGTCACCCTGTGTGTCCTCCCCCTACCCCTCATTCTGCCCCACATTCCTCATTTGTCCGAGTCTCCCTCTATTTTGTGCCTCACCCCTGCTGTTGGTGGGTTTCTCACCTCTCTTTCTACTGTTCCCTTTTTTTCTGTTACTTCCTGATCCATTCTATTTTCTAGCAGTCTCGCTCTTCCATGAGCCTTGACTTTGGATACAAAATAAAAAAAACACTTTTGGTGAAAAGCAGAGAATGAATTTACTTGGTTAACTGCATGCATAAAGTTGTTTCCTCCAGTCGAGAATTCGGGGAGTTTGCCGTGAAACTTTTACGAATGATAACATGGTGTTGTGTGCGTATACATTTGCATGTAGGTTTGCGCATGTGTGGCAGTCAGCGTTGCATGTGATCTCAAGCAGCGGGTTTTCTACATCGACACGACTGGCTCCCTCTCCCCTTCTCTCCTTCTTTGCCTTACCCAGGCAAAGCTCACTGAACCTTCTCTACAGGTCAGTGCCATTAATTAATTGAGACTGATCCAACACCCTCTGCTCTTTCCGTGCTTTGTGCCCCACAGGTTTCTGCAGGATGCACACGGCCCACCATCAACCCCTTCTGGTGAAAGTGCCTAAATACAGGATCACTGCTCACCTCCATTCATTCATTGCTCTTTTTTTTCCCACCTGTGGAAACAACCTCTTCGGGTCCTCACTGAACACAAACGAGAGTTTCAGCAGGGGCTGCTCACAGCCTATGTTGATCTCCGCAAAGCGTTTGATTCAGTGAATTGGGATGCCCTCTTGAGGATAGTCATTCTTCATGGAAATTAGGACCATACTCTGTGCAGAGCGTTGGTGCTGCTTAAGCATTCTCCTTGGCTATTCTTCATGGCATGCTACCAAAACGGATCAATCTGATTTCTGAATTATACTTTGGTACTGAAAGTGCTGTGAGGTGTGGTGGTTCCATCTCTGACTTATTTTGAGTTATTACTGGAGTTGGTCAAGGGTGTGTACTGGCCCCCACACTTTTCATTGCTTGCATGGACTGAATTCTGGGGGGGATGTCGGAGAGATCAAGCTGCGGTGCATCGTTTGGGAATGTCAGGATCTCTGACCTTGATTTCGCAGATGATGCGGTCATCTTTGCGGAGACTCTAGATATCCTTATGGGGGCCCTTGAGGTGCTGAATGAGGAGTCTGAGCTGCTGGGATTACAAGGATTACAAGGAAATTATGTGCAGGAGGAGGCCATTCGGACCATCATGCCTGCACCACACCAATACCAGATTTTTCATAAATCTGTTAATACCCCTTCCCTTCGTGTGCAGACTTTTGGCTGCAACACTGGTACTCACTTTGCCGACGTCGGAAGGATAACAGGCTGAATCAACCCCCTGGTGTTAATTCAGGACCCAAGGATCCCAAGCCACCACCTTAACCACTAAACCAACACCAGGTTCAAAACAAACATGAAATTGAACACTTTTCCTCATCACAAGAAATAATTATTTATTTTAAAGGGATTCGAACTCAGGAAATCTGCACGACAAGTCAACGAACTTAGCGTTGAGCTAAATGTCAATACTTATGTTTCCTGGGTCAAAACTAAGATCCAGGCTTTCAATGACATCTTGGATGCTGCTATCTTATCTATTCCTGTTTGGATATGGACACCCAGCAGGATTCAAAACAAAACCTGTCAAAGGGTGGAGGAGCTCCTTGTGAGCCAACGGCCAACTGTGTCTGTGGACGTCCTCCTGCAGTTGGGTTACTTCTTATTAGGAGGTTGGTGGCAGGATTTGCACTCCGGCCACCGTAAAACCCTTCATTCCGCAAAACACAAAAACACAAAAAAATCTGAAAACCCACTCCGTGGGAGTACCTCCTGTGCAGCTTCCCCTCACAGGGCAGCTCACTGAATGACGGGATTGGGGCAAAGCCTTCGAGACCCCCAATCTTTGATGAAAGGAGGGAAACCACGGGGTAACATCCCTGGGTCAGATTGCGGGAGAGTGTGTCGGAGTGGTACTGAGGTGTCGTCCACCAGACGGCGGTCTCCTTGGGTTAACCTGAGGCGGTCCCTTCGGGTGGGCGCCTGGAATGTCCTATCCCTAAGAGAGGATGATCACCTGTCTCTGTTATCATCTGAGCTCAAGTGTTTGGACATCGGGATTGCTGCACTCTCTGAGGGTCGGAGACCGGATTGCGGCGAGATCACGGTGGGTGGTTACACCAACTATTGGTCTGGTCGCTCTGATGGTTACCATGACAAGGAGTTGCTGTAGCTGTATCCAATAAGCTGACTCCACTGATAATTGAGGTAACACTGGTCAACGAGTGTATTATGAGACGAAGGATTCGTCACTCCTTGGGTGTCATTTCCCTGGTCTCTGTTTATGCTCTGACTGAGGCGAGTGATCTCACCATGAAGGATGCATTCTACGCCACACTCGAGTCTGTGGTTGATCAGTGCCCCAGACGAGATACACTTCTAGTCTTGGGGGATTTCAGTGCATCGACTGGAACTAATAGGGATGGTTATGAGACGTGTGTTGGTCCCCATGGGTCAGGAACTATGAACCAGAATAGCACTAAGTTCCTTGACTTTGCAAGAAGTCATGGACTTAGGGTGGCCGGTTCATGGTTTCAGCGCCCACAAGCTCATCGCTGGACTTGGTATTCCAACGCTGACAGTGTGGCAAAGGAGATTGACCATGTCCTCATTGATGGTCACTGGAGGATGATACAGAACTGCAGGGTCTACCGGAGTGCTCATTTCTTCAATACTGACCACCGGCTTGTTGTAACAACTCTTAAGTTGCACCTTAAATCCAGGAGAATGGTACCATCCCAGTCTCGGCTGGATGTTGGCAAGCTCAAGGATGAGAGGGTAGCTGAGGAGTTTGTGAACAGGCTGAGTTAAGATTTGGGTGGTCTGGGTGCTTTGGGAGGTTCTGAAGAGTTGTGCAGTGCCTTCAAGACAACCATTGTTGATGTTGCCGGTGGAGGTCTTGGAACTCACCAGAGGGCAAAGAAGAATTTTGTCTCTCAAGGGACACTGGATACCATTAACCAGAGTCACAGGGCCAGGCTGAATGGCAGAGCTGAGCTGTTCAGGGAGCTGAGGCATGAAAACTGTACATGCGCTAAGGGTGGACAAGGATGCATATGTGCGAGGAATCTGTGAGGGGGTGGAGCATCACATGTGGTCAAATGATTCTCGTCCTGCTTATAGGGGAATTCACGCATTGCGTTCATCCAAGCCCATCCCTCCGTGTACTGCAGTTAGAGCAGAGGGTGGTAGGCTCTTGACAGCTGGGCCAGTTACTTTGGGTGGTTGTACCAGGCTGATCCACCAACTGTCAAGTTGGACGTCAGGGGTGTTACAATAACTGTTGCTGACCCTCCAATCATCTGTGGTCCACCTTCGTTTGTGGAAACGCAAACTGCGGTGAATCGGTTGAAATGGGGTAAAGCTCCAGGGATCTGTGGCATCCATGCTGAACTTCTCAAGGCTGGTGGATATGCTGTACTCGTGTCGTTGCATGCAGTTTTGTGCTCTGCCTGGAACACAGGCATCATCCCAACTGACTTGAAGAGGGGCCTTGTTGTCCCTCTCTTGAAAGGGAAGGGTGATCGCCAAAACTGCAACAACTACAGAGGGGTGACGCTGCTCTCAGTGCTGGGCAAGGTCTTTGCTTGGATAATTCTTGATAGGGTTCACCACCATCTGCTTGAGCACCAGCGTCCAGAGCAATCGAAGGCTTTACACAAAAGAGGTCAACGATTGACCGTATCTTTACTCTTCGGGTCCTTACCGAACGCAGTCGAGAGTTTTGGCAGGGGCTGCTTGCAGCCTATGTTGATCTTTGTAAAGCGTTCGATTCAGTGAATCAGGATGCCCTCTGGAGGATCCTTGGTCTTCATGGGGTGCCACCAAAACGGATCGATCTGATGTTTAAACTCCACTCTGGTACTGAGAGTGCTGTAAGACGTGGCGGTACCATCTCTGACTTAATTCCAGTTGTTACTGGAGTTCGTCAAGGGGTGTGTACTGGCCCCCACACTTTTCAGCATTTGTATGGACTGGATTCTAGGGACGATGTAGGAGAGATCAAGCTATGGTGCATCATTTGGGAATGTCAAGATCTCTGACCTTGATTTCGCCGATGATGCAGTCATCTTTGCAGAGACTTTAGATATCCTTTTGAGGGACTCTCGTGGTGCTGAGTGAGGAGTCTGAGCCGCTGGGATTTCGTGGTTCCTCGGTCAAAACTAAGAACCAGGCTTTCAATGACATCTTTGATGCTGCTATCCTGTCTGTGCCTGTTTGTGGTGAGGATGTTGAGGTCGTGGAGAGATTCACTTACCTTGGCAGTGATATTCTTGTCTCTGCTGGCTGTGAGTCAGAGGTCAATAGACGTCTGGGTCAGGCCTGGGGAGTCATGGATTTACTGGATAATGGGGTGT
>NC_140961.1:27663162-27718162 GCF_056783735.1 Eptatretus burgeri
AAAAAATCCGAAAAATATTTATATATATATATATATATTTTTTCGAAAATCAAAAATCGGCTTCTGCGCTTTTATGCGCACTATAATCAACCTCTTTGTCAAAAAAATTTCAGCCCGATCCGTCAAAAACTATTTGACTAGTATGCAATTATATTGCGACCACCCATGTCGCCTACCAGCTTGTCTGTTTCTCTGTGAGCAGGATATCTCAAAAAGTTATGGATGGATTATGATAAAATTTGGTGGATGAATTGGGAAGGTGACAAGATCAAGCTGATTCGATTTTCGTTAAGGTTCGAATGCAGATGTGGCCTCTCATTGGGATACAAAATGTAAACTGCTCAGCCTGGTGGAGGTTTGCACTCTACCGAGTGTCATTCTCGTTTTTATCGTTTCCCAAACCTTCACAGGCTTGAATTTTATTCCTTTGGATCAAATACTTAGATCTGGTATTGCCTGATGGCTCTGATAGCTTATTCTTCTCACACGCTTTAGTTATTTAATTTGACCCTCATGACACCTTTTGCTTTCTTCAACCTCTGTCTTATTCTTACCTTAACTGTGCAATTTTTTTCTCATCTTTCATCCTTCACATAGGCAGGCCAAGTATAGCATTCAGATGGACAGGCCTGTCTTCCTAGTATTGTTCTTCAGCACAAACTCGAGACTATACCTATTTTACTCCTGCTATGCCAATTATTGATGTGTTACTCAAACACACTCAATCCCAAATTCCCCAAGCACTCCATTATTATTATTATTATTATTATTATTTTTTTTTTTTTTTTTAACCTCTTTATTTCATTCTTCAAGCAAAATGAACCACAACTTTATTTTCCTTGGAATGTAGTTTTCAACCTTTCCTTGCTGGTATTCCTGCAAGCAAGGAGGTACTCAAGTATAATTGTTACCCTCGCCAAAGGAGAGGTTATTGCATTTGGGTCCGTTTGTCTGTGTCTGCTTGTCTGTCCGCACAGAATTTTCGTGTTTTTTCTCCGCAACCGCTTGTTAGATTGAGACAAAATTTTCACCATTGGTGCGACTACTCATTTAGGATGTTTAATGATAATTATGAAGTCATCGGTCACGTGGTGTGGCAGCCATATTGGAAAAACGGAAAAACTTTGGACCTCTGTATCTCTGAAACCGCACCAAGGAAAAAATTGAAACTTGGTGCACGGCAAGTACTCCTCATGGGAAATAAGTGATTTTTTATGATGTCATAATCGCATATGTGGAGTGTCACATCTGATCAGTATGAAAAATTTTGAGGGTCATCTCGGGATGAAATGGTCCACAGAAAAAAATATTCATGACGTCATTGGTCACGTGATTCGGCAGCCATATTGTTTTTTGGGGTTTTTTTTGAAACCTTCAAAAATCTTCTCTGAAGTGGCTGAACAGATCAAGGTGAAACTTTACACGTACGACTGCCTGTCCATGAGGAAGAAAATGTGCACACATATCATGTCATTCGTAACATGGTTTGGCAGCCATATTGGATTTACCCTAAAACCTATAAACAAATCTTCTCCAGAACGGTTGGACAAATCGAAGGGAAACTTCACACATGTGTTCCCCAAGCCATGGTTATACAAAGGTGTTAAGGAATAATTGATAGGTCACATCATTTTGCAGCTATATTGGTTTGAAGAAGAATATGAAATAATGTTTTCTCTGGAACCGCTTATTCAATTGATGTGAAACTTCACCATTGTGATCCCGTCGTAATGGGGGATACGTGTTTTACATTTCAACTTGATTAGACATATGGTCCAGCAGGCAGAGTTATTAAATTTTTTTATTTTGTTTTATTATATTATTTAAATAAGGCTCACTTGACTGTTACCTGGATGGGTTTGAGGGTAGAGGAGTAGCAGCTGAAATGTGAATCCTATCCAGGTTCTTCCTGATGACTTCATCTTTGCTTTTTGCTTGTGTGGGTTCCTACTGATTACTCCAATGCAGGACTGTACCTATTTGGTCTTCCATTTGATTTGCATTGAATTTATTTTAATCCCATTCTGAATTAAATTGACTAATAATAAAAGACGTCATGGGTCAGGGTCAGGTGTCCGATCAAAGCGACGTTGCATTGAATCGGGACGTCTTTGTACCCGGTCGTCACTGCCAGCAGTTATAAAGTGGCAGTTCTAATTTTGTCTCTTATTAGTTACATAACACACCAGTACACAAACGCTGCGCACAACACACCACACAAAACAACTCTTGGTGAGGGTCTACAATCTCTGATTGCTTGTTTTCTTGATGGAATGGCAGCGACATCTGAAAGTGGGTTGTCAGGGTAGTTTTAGAGGTATGTGTATTGGCCTTTGTGATGACTAGCTTAGGTTCGATTTCGGACCCAACTATGAGCTGTTGTTTTGCATGCAGGATGATGCATCAATGTGTGTGCCGTCCATCGGAGGGACGTTAAGCTGATGAACCCATCTGCCAGCACCATTACTGGTCATTGGTGGACGTGAAAGATTCCACAATGTCTTTTGCGAAGAGTAGGAAATCATCGTCGGCACCCTGAACAAATTCCTGCCATCTTCAGTGGGACATCAGGCATGGTTAGCCAGTTTGTGCCAAAAACGTTCTCAACTGAGCCCAGTAGAAGATGGAAATAATTGGATCTGTTGAACAAGTTGTAGTGGTGGTATTGACATTTGTACGGTAAGCAGAAATTTTGAATTTTTCTTCTCTCATATTGCCATTGTCTACCATGTTATTTTTATCACCAATTCCATGCTTGTCCAAGTGTGCGTATGCATGTGAGTGAGTGAGTGCGCGTGTGAGAACACGTTCATCTCTCGTCTTTTCTCAGGCCAAAGCTTTCTGATGCATCTTGCAAGGCAGCTCAAGTTTTTAGCCAAAGAGTACAACCTGGCAGTTGTGGTGAGTTGTTGAGCTTACTTGATGTACACTCCTGATCATATAAAGTACTGTGTGAATAGGAATTTGCAAGCCAGTACCAACATTGTAATGCTTGATAATCAAGCAAATTACAATAATCATATAATAAATTTTACAAAATGTCGCATGGATCCATTGATGAGATGGTTCACGCTGGTTACCAAACAGGAATGCCACGAATAAGGCGGTATGGTCAATCCTTCACTGAGCTGGCAGGATATCCGAGACTCTATGCACACTCACCTCCGAGATATCTAGCCTGGTTCAAATCTCAATCCAACTATAAACTCTCGTCCCAGTGTTTCACGGCGCTTCATCAATGTGCGTGCCGTCCTTCGGATGGACGTTAAACTGTGCGTCTCGTCTTCCAGCGTTAACTTGAGGACCTTAAGGATCCCACAATGTCCTTCGTGAAAGGAACGCAAGCAATTGTCGGCACCCCGAGCAAATTGCAAATTGCATGTCCAACTTACTCGAACATCAGGCCGAGCCGGCCGGTTCGTGAAAGACTTCGATCAAAAACCTTCCCTGGCCAACCCCACTTGGGGATAATTGTGACCACTAAAGGCTCATCATCAATTTTACACTAGATCCACACAGGAATTGTTGTATGCAAGACTGAAAATAAAGCAATGTTGGCAATCTTGCGTTCACACAATGTGGCGAACGTCGTATGGATGCCACCACACCAGGAAATGGCTTCAGGAGGATATGTTATGTGTCAGGGCAAGCATGGAAGAGTTAGTTTCATGTCTTCTTTAGATTAGGTTATAAAATGCTTCAAGATGCTGCAACGTTTTATGCCTTAATATCTTGCATGAGAAGGATGGTTTGTAATCGGATTTTAAAAAGAACCACCTGGGACATGAATTTTGTGCACTATCTTGATGATTATGAAGTTTAGATTTGTGGATGCTATCTCCCTGTCACATACTTTCCTACACATTAAACATTTTTATTGCTTTTCTCTGCTTCTCGTATTTATTTATTATATATGCTCCTTAAGGCCCGGTCACACCTTGACGTTTTAGCCAACGTATGCCGATTTTTGAATTTTTTTTTTCTAAAACGCTGGCACACGTTGAATACGTTATGGGTAAGTTTTGATAACATTGAGAGCACGCTGAAAAACACTGCCATACGTCGTTGTACATTGGCTTTAAACGTTGTACTTTTTGGTTGTCCTCAAATTTTTTCATGCTTGAAATTTCACGACGTATGCCGGTGTATGACTCACACGTTCCGCTACGCTGGCCACAAGTTGTATGCACGGTCTGCGATCTTTGACAGACGTCAACACATGCTACTTGTAAGTTAATCATAAGTTGAGACACGCCGAGGTAATGTTTAGCGTACCCGAAACTTATTTCTAACCTATGATTAACGTGTTGTTGGCACGTTACGCGATCGTTGCCACACGTCGACAGACGTTACTTTTAAGTTACTCATAGGCTGAAAGACGTCGGTATAATGGATCGTCCTTGCATCAGCGTCCACGGCCACGGCCAGGACACTTATTTGCAGCATTCTTCAAACTTTTCTTCGGCATGACGAGGATGTTCACACTTCGATGTCGAGCTTGGCTATGATTCCAATTGTCCATCGGCATCGTCTATTTAAAATAGTCGAGTTTGAGCGTTTTAACACGTTCAGAAGAAACGCTTCAAATTTCCAAACCCCGGCGTCAAAAAACAAAGGCAATTTAAATCGTTCATTGTAAACAAAGAAAATAGCTGAGTGGTACCGTTTATAAGTCGTTGAGTGTAAAAAAAAAATCCAATTGTTGAGCGCAAGCGTCTACTTTCAATAGTGGAGATGCAGCCATTTAAATCGTTGAGTGGCAGCCTATGAATAGCAAACCCCACGTCACCGGCAAAGATAAACTGCCGCACGATATGGATAAGTTAGGCTATCGTTGGGCATAGTTTGTGAACGCTGGCTTCACGATAATTATTCGTTGGTATATCGTATCTATAAGTTATCGAAGCGCTCTATGCACATTATTAGTTCATTGTGCATTTGTCCAACCCGTTATGAATAGACCTAAATCGTAAAAACAAGCAATAGCTCATTGTTGAAAAAGCCCCATAAAAAATTAGCCGCGAAGAACTTCGAACAATGGTGAAAAGATGTCTCCTACCCGTGGACACGCGGACGCAAGGATGATCCATCATAACCCACACCCTCCCCCTCACACTCACCTACTACTGCCAACATGAACAAACTACTACTAATATTGATACTGATACTAATACTGATACTGTTACTGCTGACATGGACATCGACTCAAAAAGGACTCGAAAACACTGTTGGGTTCCCCTTTTATGAGCAGCATTTTTATATACCAATTCCCAAAACCGCTGGGAACACGCCTTTATATGGCAGTTGTAAGCTAGAAACACGTTCATTTATTTTTTTTTGTCGACCGGAAGACGTCATTGGAATACGTCTACATACGTCGATGTGTGTTGGGACTACGTAAAGAATTGGTTCAAAGCACGTCAAACATAAGTTAGAAATAAGTTTCGCGTAAAAAAGACATTACCGCGACGTGTTTCGACTTATGAGTAGCTTATAAGTAGCCTTTGTGGACGTGTGTAAGCGTCCACATATCGGGTGTAAAACTTATCCCCATCGCATGCGGAACGTGTGTCATACGCCGAGTACGTCGTAAAATTTTGAACATGTTTAAAATTTCTTGACGTACTCTACTTACTACGACGTATGATAGCGTACTTTAGCGTTGTACTCACGTATACCAAACTTACTCATACCGTATTTGACGTGCCCCAACGTTTTTTAGACACATTTTTCTTAGGTCGGCATACGCTGGCAAGATCGCCAAGGTGTGACCGCGATGTTGTCACTTCCATTTCTACGGCAGTTATAATTCGAATCGTTGTGCGTCAGCCTTTTAATAGGCTACGTCACGACATCGTCGGCGATGCGTGCAACGCGCTATGCCTAAGTTAGACTATCGTTGGGCATCGGTTGTGTAGGCCGACAACAGGTTCAGCATTCGTTGGTATAAGTTATCTATAACACAATGAAACGTTCTGTGTCCGTTACCAATGCGTTATACATAAGACCAAGTCGTGATGAATACGTCCGAATCTTTAAAAAAAAAACATCAAAAGTTCAACGTAAGCCAGCGTTTTAGATACATTTTAATACGTTGCCATCGCTGGCTAAAACGTCAAGGTGTGACCGGGCCTTTATTCTTTTCCAAAAAAAATCTTGACTTCTCAAGTCCTCTCTTTGCTAGTATTCTTATCTCATTTTTCTCACCCAGTCTCTTCTTCTTTCATCTTATCTTCTGGTTTGCAATCCTCTTTTTAATCTCCTCTTTCTCGATAATCAACCCTTTTGTTTCCCTACACTCAGGTAACTAATGGAGTCCTGAGTTCTGGGCGGGAAGCACTTGGTCGAGCTTGGAGTCATGTTCCGAACGTACGAATAAGTCTATCCATGGAGAGGTCCGGCCCACCCAACAAGGTGGCCGGGCAGTCTATGGAGGTGGCCGGGCCGTCTGACGAACACGCATGTACAGATGTAGAGATTGAAGATGACATTGTTCGAAGTGATGTGGAAATGGCAGAGATGGAAGAAAATATTGAGATAGACGCTACTGATGATGGGAGTGATAGACATGTGAAGAAATTTGAGAGGATAGAGACAAAGGACACAAGAAGTGAATCCGGAGGTGGGGTAAACTCTGTTGGTGATATCATCCGTCTTGGAGGAACCTCTGCTGCTTCGGGAGGTGACCCCAAATCTCTTCGGTATGCCAAACTGACCAAGTCAACAAGGCAGGTGAGTGATTCGGTTTTTGTTCCGCTTTTCCTTGTGGACGCGATTCTCTTGCGCTAATGGTATTATTGATATTCAGCATAACTGCAAATTGTTTTGGAGATACTTGGTTAATGAGGAGAAACATTGAATGCTTATCCCAAAATGTTGATTCAAAAATATACCTGAACATGGCCATAAATTGATCAAAACATTGTTCAGCAATCCCTTCCATCCATCCATTGAGACCATACTCTGTGCAGAGCGTTGGTGCTGCCGAAGCAATGTCCTTGGCTATTGGGCACAATCTTGGACTGGTCGCCACTCCGACACAAGATACCAGCAAGCTGGCACTCATTTTGCTAACCTCGGAAGGATGACAGGCTGAGTCAATCCCACCTGGTATTAATTCAACAGCTAAGCAGGATTTGAACTCTGGACCCTCGGATCCCAAGCCCACCACTCTTGCCATGAAGCCAACACCAGGCATAGCAAATCCCTTGATCTCTCCTATGTGTGGTTGTGAAAATACACAATAATATTGGTGATGTTTTGATTCATCTCCTGTGTTTTTACAGGCTGTTGGAGTTGATGTGAAGTTTTATATTGGACCTCAGGGTTTGCTGGATTGCCAATAAAGGTGGACGTGGGTGTCATGGTGGATTCCACAAAAGGAGACGTGTTGGGATGAAAGTTTGAACGGTTAAAATGGGGATATGCTGTTGTACCAGCACGGACAATTTACAAGGAGACCGAGGCACAATATGAGACAACTTATCACGTCATACCCATGTCGTATCAACGTGCCATTAAACCTCACGAGCAAATCCTCCTTGGCAAAGACGTGCGCTTGCAAAATCTTGGACAGCCGACTGAACTCCCCCTTCGAAGAAGCCACAATGCTTTGCTCCAACACCGGCTTTGCACGAAGAGTTGCTCTCATGCCTTACTGTCGGTTCAGAGCCTCCATCACCTTGCTCTTCAATTGGTCTCGATCTTGGAGAGAAAAAACCGATAATTTTTTAGTTGATTTGGTTCTTCCTGACTGTGAAAAACTATCACACTGAACTACCCTTATCTTAATTTATCTTCTTTTAATCATCATTTTGTTCGTATGTGCAATTTTATCATTTCTCATGTTTTTGTTGATTGATTGATTTTTTGCATTAAACTATCGCGACTCGTGGCAGAGCTAAAACAGGGGGTGGGTGGGTGGGGGGGGAGAAACACCAACCGAAGAATATAGGGACCGTTGGAGGAAGAATGAGAAAGGGGAAGAATACTGGATACAGGGCTGGGCTGGAAGAATGGGAAGGGAAAAACTGGGAATGAAAGAGCAATGGAACAAGTAATAGGTGGAGGGGGTGGAGAAAACACAATATCCTGAAAAGGAAGGGGTGGGTTACTGAGAGCAGAAAAGATCATGGGTATGGATGGAGGAGGACGTGAGAGGGGCAGCTGTATTGAAGCTGTGGAGTGACGAATGAGATTAAGAAAACTGAGAACGTTTGCTCCACCGGTACGAAAAGAGGAACAAATGAGAGTAGGTGAGCATTGACCCTGTTTTTTGGGAGCTTCACTGGAAGTGTGTTACTGGCAGAGTGCTTGTGTCCTAAAGAAACCGGCGGAGTTAACACAGCAATGAAAGGGCAAAGGGTGCAATCCCGAAAACTGGTGGTGGAAGAGAGAGAAGTGGGTGACCTGTCATCGATGTGGTAGCACCACGCCATTTTGTTTACCTTTCTATTCAATCTTTATACATGAAGTTTTTATATGAAATAAAAAGTCCTAATTTTCTACCCCAGCTCATGGTGGTAACTTAATGAAGCCAGGGGATGAAATAATCTGTTGCAAGTGTTTTTTTTTTTACAAATTACATCGTATATATTGGGTTTAAACCAAGTCTTACTATTTATGGAGACAATTTCAGTGGGAAACATCCAACAAGCCAAAAGTTTAACATTATGAAATGACAATTTTGCAGATTGCAATGCTCAGTGATGATTATCAAGGATAAAATTGATGTTTTTTTATGACTCCGGTGACAAAGTCGCCGGTGGCATTCTGCCTTCGGGTTGTCCATACGTACGTACATCCATGCGAATTTTCTCTGCAACCGCTTTACCGATCGATATGAAATTTTCACCATAGATACGACTACTCATGCAGAAGTTTGTTTGTTTTTTTAATGATTATGACGTCATAGGTCACGTGGGGTGGCAGCCATGTTGGAAAAACGGGGAAACTTGGACCATTGTGTCTTTTAAACTACATCATGGAAAAAATTGAAACTTTGTATCTGGCAACGACTCTTCATGGGGAATAAGACTGATTTGACGATGACGTCATCGGTGAAGTGGTATCCTGGTGAAAATTTGACACGTAGAATGCTGGATCCCACCTGTATGAAAATTTGTCGTTTATCTTGAGAAAGATGTGAACACAGAAAAAAAAACTAGAAGGGCACTGGGAAGAGCGCACACCTCCGCCCTGTAATGCCTGATCAATGAGAACATATCTGGCCCAATAAAATTTTTGAGATATCGTGCTATGTGTCGTTTTTGAGCCCTATCCCTCAATGGTGAAGAATCACTTTTAAAATTTCTAGTAGTTGGATCCGGATCTTCACCAGAATTGAATCAATTTGTCGTGGTCACACACCGAAACATTACAGCTAAGGTCGCCACCTATGATGTCATACGTCACATGGTTTGGCAACTGAATTTTTTTTTAAAGAACTAGTGCATGCCCGTACGTGTGTATGTGTCTGCCAAGCGAGCAGTTCGTTCTTCATCCGTTTCAGCTGCACGACGCCTTGTCACACGAGTAGCGTCGCGTGCCAAGCGAGCAGCTCGTGCTTCGTTAAATTCCATTGCGCGTGCACGACGTGCAGCTTCGTTCCTTCGCTCTCATAAACGACGACTGGATTGGGGCATTGTTTCAATTAGATCGGACCAACCGTATCATAAATGGCCATAACTTGGGAAACAGCTGAAACTGATGAAGAACGATATCAAATCTTGAAAAGGCACACAGGTCCCCAGCGTCAATTGTGACGTCATATCAAACGAAGAAGAAGAAGAATTGTGACGTCAATTGATATGTGCAAAAAATTAGGATTGTGACGTCAATCGTGACGACGTCATAGCACCGTGTCTTGTCATTGGTTGGTAAATAAATGGCCATAACTTGGGAACCATTTATCCGATTAATATCAAACCTTGAAAAGGCACATACTCAGGTCCCCAGCAATTTACCTGGCAAGTTTCAATGAGATCGGACCAGTGGTTGTGGAGAAACAGCTGTCACACACACACACACACACACACACACACACACACACACACACACACACACACACACACACACACACACACACACACACACACACACACACACACACACACACACACACACACGAGATTGCTGGAATTATAGATAGATGATTTTGTTCTAAATAATTATATTCTGTCCAAACAGGATGTGGTTGCTTTTTTTGAGGGGTGAGGGGGGGGCAGGTGCTCACAGCCAAGAAAACCCATCTCTGCTTGTATTGAAAGGTTAATTATGAGTTCGTGCAGCGCCAGGTTTTTTTTATTTGATCCTGTGTTTTGAGTGAAACGTTAAAGTAAACTCTCCAGTTGTTTATTAACGTCCACTGATTTTAAAAAGTACATAAATGTGCCAGGAGAAGTACTCTTTGGTGATGTGGTTTGCCTTTTCAGCAATCCTGCAAGGGCGCGATGTATGTCTTGATGTACAGTTCCTGAAAAATAATATAAATGAAATGAAATTTCTGTTGATTATGCAAAAATATTTTGAGGTGTGTGGTCGTGGTTTTTGCTTGCTCGCCTGGTATTTTCCTTTTCTTTCTCAGTTTCCGTTTTGTTGTGGTTTAAAAAATATATTATTTTCCCTTTAGTATTATCTGTTAGATGAAGGTTTTAAAAATACAACTCGAAAGTATGTGGGGGGGGGGAAATCAAGCCACTGATGTACAGAAATCGCTGGGTTAAATCTGTCGGAAGTGGAGGTTCAGTGTTAAACCGTTCGGGTTGTGTATGTCGGCATCTCGCAGCCAGCATGGAGAGGAACGCGTTATTCAGGGCTCTTGGCCGAGGTGCTAAGTTCGATTTTCGACGCTTCGAGGAAGACGCCAGAAGGTTTAAGGTGAGATGGTAGCGCCGGAAGGTCGGCGTTGTGTGGAATGGTCGAACCCACGTGTGCCGCAGTTTTCTCTTTCGCAAATCGACGGGACCTGTAATGTGCGATCGAAAATAATCAAATATTTATTCTACTGTATATATGATTGGTTACTGTATTGTTTTGTTTTTTTTAAATGTGAAAATAATTTAACGATCTTCGCTCATACACCGCTCGCTTAATAACCTGCTGACGTCCGGGGGGGAAATCCTTTCAGGATGATTTCTGTTCATTTAGTGAGTACAAAATCAATATGGACTCTAATATTGAGAGGGAGCAAATGATTGTGTTATTTTTTATTTACACGTTTGTCGGCGACACCACACACTACTTTATATCACACGTACAGTGTTCACCGGAGGACGTGTCAGGTCTTGTACTGTCAAAAATTCTCTTCAGAGAAAATGTTACAAACCCGGATGATCATCACACGGTGTCGTTTAGTGTTTTCTCTTTTTTGTTGTTGTTTTATGACGTTTTGTGGCTATACGCACGCACGCACAGAGACACGCGCACGCACGCACGCACAGAGACGCGCGCACGCACGCACAGAGACGCGCGCACGCACGCACGCACAGAGACGCGCGCACGCACGCACAGAGACGCGCGCACGCACGCACGCACGCACAGAGACGCGCGCACGCACGCACGCACGCACAGAGACGCGCGCACGCACGCACGCACAGACACACGCGCACGCACGCACGCACAGAGACGCGCGCACGCACGCACGCACAGAGACGCGCGCACGCACGCACGCACAGAGACGCGCGCACGCACGCACGCACAGAGACACGCGCACGCACGCACAGAGACACGCGCACGCACGCACAGAGACACGCGCACGCACGCACAGAGACACGCGCACGCACGCACGCACAGAGACGCGCGCACGCACGCACGCACAGAGACGCGCGCACGCACGCACGCACAGAGACGCGCGCACGCACGCACGCACAGAGACGCGCGCACGCACGCACGCACGCACAGAGACGCGCGCACGCACGCACGCACAGACGCGCGCGCGCACGCACGCACAGAGACGCGCGCACGCACAGAGACGCGCGCACGCACAGAGACGCGCGCACGCACAGAGACGCGCGCACGCACGCACAGAGACGCGCGCACGCGCGCACGCACGCACAGAGACGCGCGCACGCACGCACGCACGCACAGAGACGCGCGCACGCACGCACGCACAGAGACGCGCGCACGCACGCACGCACAGAGACGCGCGCACGCACGCACGCACAGAGACGCGCGCACGCACGCACGCACAGAGACGCGCGCACGCACGCACGCACAGAGACGCGCGCACGCACGCACGCACAGAGACGCGCGCACGCACGCACGCACAGAGACGCGCGCACGCACGCACGCACAGAGACGCGCGCACGCACGCACGCACAGAGACGCGCGCACGCACGCACGCACAGAGACGCGCGCGCGCACGCACGCACAGAGACGCGCGCGCGCACGCACGCACAGAGACGCGCGCGCGCACGCACGCACAGAGACGCGCACGCGCACGCACGCACAGAGACGCGCGCACGCACGCACGCACGCACAGAGACGCGCGCACGCACGCACAGAGACGCGCACGCGCACGCACGCACAGAGACGCGCACGCGCACGCACGCACAGAGACGCGCACGCGCACGCACGCACAGAGACGCGCACGCGCACGCACGCACAGAGACGCGCACGCGCACGCACGCACAGAGACGCGCACACGCACGCACGCACAGAGACACACGCACGCACGCACAGAGACACACGCACGCACGCACAGAGACACACGCACGCACGCACAGAGACACGCGCACGCACGCACGCACAGAGACACGCGCACGCACGCACAGAGACACGCGCACGCACGCACAGAGACACGCGCACGCACGCACAGAGACACGCGCACGCACGCACAGAGACGCGCGCACGCACGCACGCACAGAGACGCGCGCACGCACGCACGCACGCACAGAGACACGCGCACGTACGCACGCACAGAGACGCACGCGCGCACGCACGCACGCACAGAGACGCACGCGCGCACGCACGCACGCACAGAGACGCACGCGCGCACGCACGCACGCACAGAGACGCACGCGCGCACGCACGCACGCACAGAGACGCGCGCACGCACGCACGCACAGAGACGCGCACACGCACGCACGCACAGAGACGCGCACACGCACGCACGCACAGAGACGCGCACACGCACGCACGCACAGAGACGCGCACACGCACGCACGCACAGAGACGCGCACACGCACGCACGCACAGAGACACACGCACGCACGCACAGAGACACACGCACGCACGCACAGAGACACGCGCGCACGCACAGAGACACGCACACGCACGCACAGAGACACGCGCGCGCACAGAGACACGCACACGCACGCGCGCACAGAGACACGCGCACGCACGCGCGCACAGACACGCGCACGCACGCGCGCACAGACACGCGCACGCACGCGCGCACAGAGACACGCGCACGCACGCGCGCACAGACACGCACAGAACGCGCACGCACGCGCGCACAGAGACACGCGCACGCACGCGCGCACAGAGACACGCGCACGCACGCGCGCACAGAGACACGCGCACGCACGCGCGCACAGAGACACGCACACGCACGCGCGCACAGAGACACGCGCACGCGCGCACGCACGCGCGCACAGACACGCGCATGCACGCACGCACAGACACGCACAGAACGCGCACGCACGCGCGCACAGAGACACGCGCACGCACGCACGCACAGAGACACGCGCACGCACGCGCGCACAGAGACACGCGCACGCACGCGCGCACAGAGACACGCGCACGCACGCGCGCACAGAGACACGCGCACGCACGCGCGCACAGAGACACGCGCACGCACGCGCGCACAGAGACACGCGCACGCACGCGCGCACAGAGACACGCGCACGCACGCGCGCACAGAGACGCACGCGCGCACGCACGCACGCGCGCGCACAGAGACACGCACACGCACGCGCGCACAGAGACACGCGCACGCACGCGCGCACAGACACGCGCATGCACGCACGCACAGACACGCACAGAACGCGCACGCACGCGCGCACAGAGACACGCGCACGCACGCGCGCACAGAGACACGCGCACGCACGCGCGCACAGAGACACGCGCACGCACGCGCGCACAGACAAGCGCACGCACGCGCGCACAGACACGCACAGAACGCGCACGCACGCGCGCACAGACACGCGCACGCACGCGCGCACAGAGACACGCGTACACACGCGCACACGCACGCACAGAGACGCACGCACGCACGCACAGAGACACTTAAATGACGGATTGAATGATTTTGAAGAGATGGAGCCCCGTGTGATGTTCACTTCAAACCCCTTCACGGAAGTTGATGCTCGTGACATTTCCGAATAAATTGTTGTGCTTTTTGACCTCGATTGTGTCCCTTTGGAAATGGAGATGATCAGCCTTCAGAATGACATTCAGTTGGAATTAAAGCAATCTGCCACAAATTTCTGGAGTCTCACGGACACTGAAAACTACAGTAACATCCACAAAGTGGCAATGAAAGTTGCTTGCCTATTTGGCTTGACCGATCTTTGTGAATCTGCCTTTTCTCGTATTGACTGCATCAAATCGAAATTTCAAACCCGTCTGACAGACGAGCATCTGAACGACTCCATCACAGTTGCCCTGTTGGGATAGACACCAGATTACGCGGTACTGGTGGACAGCATGCGGTGTCAGGTTTCACACTAAAGTTAAAGATAAACATCAATGTGGTTTTTTTTTTTTGCAATTGAACTGTAATAAGTGATTCCTCACCATCAGTGTGACCACTCGTCATTTTCATAAATGCCAAGATGAGCCAATGAAAAAAGCCGAGAGTTCACAAGGTTTCAGAAGCGCGATGACAATAGAAAACCAAGACGCCAAGGTGAACTACGAATAGCCAGGATCTTGTGGAAAAAAAGCCAAGGAGTGGTCACACTGGTCACCATTGAAAGACAGGGCCAAAAACGATATATAGCAGGATATCTCAAAAAATTGTGGACGGATTCAGACAAAACTTTGTGGACACATTAGGTGTGTGACGAGGAAGAATTGATTCGATTTTAGTGAACATGCAGATCCGGATCTCGAAATGAAATTTGTTTAATTTTTGTATGCTCATGGAGGATCTCTAAGTCTTACTCGCGTTGTTGTTTCTTGTGGACTTTTTTGTTTCACAGCTAACAGTTTTCATCGAAACTTCCTGAAACTTGGTGTATACATGTAAAAACACCCCGTGCAGACAGTAACCATCTCAGATTTTGAATATTCCTCCTAGAAAAAAAAGTTATGACGTCAAAATATCTCCACTAATGGAAATCGCCAAAAAATTATCTCCGAAACTAGGCAAGCTTTTTGAATTGTTTTCGTGAATCGAACGGGGCATTAGCAGAGATGAATTACCGCACATATGATACATCACTATGACGTCATATCAATTTTTATGATGTCATTCCTATTTTTTGACATTTTTTTGTTTCACAACCCAGAGTTTTCATCGGATCTTCGTGAAACTTGCCATGTATATGCAGAAAGCCCACGCTCAGGCAGGAACCATCTCCAATTTTGGAAATTCTTCCTAGAAAAAAAGTTGACGTCATAATATCGCCGCTAATGGAAATTGCCTATACCATTATCTCCGAAACTAAGCAAGCTGTTTGAATTTTGTTTGCGGGAATCAAGCCGGGCATGAGCACAGATAATTTATTGCAAACCTGATCCATCACAATGACGTCATATTCGTTTTTATGACGTCATCATTAAGAGGACGAGGATCTTGGCTCATTCGAGCTTGTTAAAGTGTTTTTTTTTTCACCATTGAGAGATTGGGCGGAGGTATGTGCTCTACCGATTGTCCTCGTTCTGAATGTAAATGCAGCACATTATGAAGATCCACGTGATGGAGATAATATTTCATTTTTCACAGCTATGGGGGAATAAATTGACAGTAAAGGAAGCACGTTGTGCGTCTGCGTTGACTACTACCACCACCAACACCGCCATGGTCACTGTGAAGTGCACGGAACAAGACGACATTGACCACAAGTACGAGTTGGCGAAGCAAATGTGCAAGTAAAATCATTGTGATTGTGAAATATTAAATGTGGATTTCAGCCTCTGTGGAAACGTGGACAATCGTACATCGATATTTTATAGGCCCACATGCTCATTTTCATGACTTAAATCACCTGATTATAAATATATCTATAAACTATTTAAATACGACAAGAGTTACAAAATAAAAAATATCTGAAGTTAACTTCCACAAACCTGCAAATACTTCCATAAACTAAACCACAATAACCCGCAACCAGAAAAATCCCCCATTTGCAGTGCTATCAAATACCCCTGACAGATTACTACATTAAGTAGACAAGAATAATGAAAACAAGAGGAATGAAACATCTTGCTGCATTCGAGACCTCTCCCTACCACTCAAAGGGTTTGTTGTCTTCCACCCTCTATCAGCGACACAATGAGTGTTGTCATTTACTGTCAGTAGTCAAATATTTTGATCTTGTGCACAGTTGCCCTCTTCCATTTTGTTCGCTTTTTCATTTTTAGGTATTCAAGTCCACGTGCAGTTTCGATCCAACGTGGAATGACCCTTGGTGGAGAGAAAATGAAGCTGCTGGTTCGTAAACTGAAACTGGTCTCTCGTCTCTCCCCCCCCCCCCCCCCGTCTATCTGGCCACTGATTGAGGTTGTAGTTTCCAGAAAGTAAGACGGTCTTGAGGCATTGCATTGCGTGATTAAACTGTTAATTGGCCACTGTTGGCTGAAAAGGTGACATCTACATGTTATGTACTTAAAAATGTTAAAACACTTCCTTGTTTCCTGTCAAGTTCCCTTCCCTTAATGAACAGCCTTTTTGGTTGCTGGTTGCATCATTGGTAAGGGGGCGTGGCTATGTCGCTGATGCAGTGCCCCTATTACCAGTACGCTGGTGCTCATTTTGCCGACCTCGGAAGGATGACAGGCTGAATCAACCCCCTGGTGTTAGTTCAGCGGTAAAAATAGAGCTCAAACTCAGGACCCGAGGATCCCAAACCACCACCCCAACCACTAAGCCAACACCAGGTTACTCCTGGCAAGTGTCAACTGCCCACTCCCACCCTCTACATTCCCTCCTCCACCTACCCTCTTATCTCATCTTCGCATTTCATTAATTTGTTTTCGCAATTCATCCTCATCCTCATCTTTTTTTATATATGGCCATTTTAATAATTATATTTGTAACATGGAATCTATTTGAAGTGACTTTTTTTTTTTTAAATCTTTACTCCTTCCCTATATTGCTTCTGTTGCCCCGAAGAAAAAGTGGCCAACAGGATTGTCGGCAAACGTGCGCTTGAAGAAAAGAGTGAAGAGCCCGTAATGGGAAGCACCGATGATGATGATGATGAAGAGGAGGAGAAAATGGGAATTGTGATGATGACAGACAAAGGATGTGGGTTCATGGAGAGGAGGTTGAAAAAGAAAAGGAAAATCTTGACTGCACAAGTTAAAGCTGCAAAAGCTGAAGCAACGAAGAAGCAGACAGTAATACTTGGTTGTGTGTGTGTGTGTGTGTGTGTGTGTGTGTGTGTGTGTGTGTGTGTGTGTGTGTGTGTGTGTGTGTGTGTGTGTGTGTGTGTGTGTGTGTGTGTGTGTGTGTGTGTGTGTGTGTGTGTGTGTGTGTGTGCGTGTGTGTGTGTGTGTGTGTGTGTGTGTGTGCGCGCGCGCATGCGTGTTGTTTGAAGCAACTAACATAGGTTTTGATATAAACATTTGTAGTTCGTTTGATGCTTTTCTTTAAAAGAAACTCAATTGTTCATGTGACTTGTAGCAGGTACTGCAGGTCCTCCTTTTTTTTGTTGTTGTTTTTTGTTTGGCCTTCAGGTTGCGATGACCCGCCGAGCCCTTCATGTCCGAGTGAAAGGTCACGATGCTCCCGACCCTGTGTTGTCATTCGAAACCCTTGGTGAGACCTTTAACCTCTCGGAGCAGTTGCTGAAAAATGTGGCTTCTCTTGGCTTCAAACGGCCCTCACCTGTGCAGGCGCAGAGCCTGCCCGCCATGCTGAAGGTGTGAATCGAGCCTCGATTGCTTTAGCGTGTATACGCTTGTATTGAAACATGAAATGGAATACGTTTTTGTTTTTCGGAAGTTGTGCTCGAGATTCGCTAAACATTTACAATCTTTTTCATCTCTTTGTATTTGCTCTCATTCTTCCTTTATTTAATTATGTTTCCTCTCAGGGTCTTGAAGTTTTGGTCGCTGCCCCAACAGGCACTGGCAAGACCTTAGCCTTTGGCTTGCCCATCGTGCACCATCTTGCCAAAGACAAGAAAAAGTACAAAAGATTGCGAGCCGTTTTGCTCGCTCCAACTCGAGAATTGGCTTCCCAAGTACGCTTTGTGATTTCTTCTCTTGTTTCACACCAATATACTGTCAAGTATTGTGGATTGCCGCTACCACCCCTCTCCCAACCCCCATATCACATCCTTTTATGATACCCATGCTCCATGCTGCCCCCTAACAGCCCCCCTCCCGCCTTTGTTCTTCATTGCTTCCATGTCATTTTATTCTTCCATTCCTAGACTCGGATCATGATCGAGAACATTGCAGAGGGATTGCGTCTCTCTATCTATCTCCTCCATTCTGCACAATGCCCTCCTCCAAAAGGACGCTGTGGTAAGTACCATTTTGTCTCACACCTCCATTACTATTAAATATTTGGCTATTTACACGATGGCCTACAAACATCACCCACTACCCACTAAAGTTCCACCAATCTCGCACATCTCTTCCTGAGACAGGCAGCCGTCTACCTTATTACCCCACGAGCGTGAAGCGAAAAGCATGGTTGAGCAATTGGTTCACTTTGTCTCTGTCTGTCTGTCTATACACGTCAGTTTCTGATCAAAGAACTACCTAATTTCAATTGAATGTTGTATTTTGAATACGAATCGGAAATTGAACCTGTCGTTGGTTCTGAATTTGGCAAATTGTACGGAACCTCGTCCCGATTGTGCATGCACACAAAAGAGTACGGTAAAAAAAATTATTTTTAAAAAAGTTTGTCTGCCTGTCTTGCAGTCAAACAAAATTGAAAATCATTCCTTTCAGAAAACTTACTGTTTTTTAAGGATGTCATAAAGGCCACAAACAACTGGCATGAAGAACCAATGTTAACGTGTTAAATAAGGTGGTCTAAAAGACGCTGCATCAACGGTGGTAAACTTCCGAAATAATTTTTTTTTCTCCAGCCTTTAAGATCTTTATTTTATTTCAATTGAATTATAACGTTGACCGCTATAGAACACAAATTGTCTTATTGGCACTTTCAGAAACGTCGTTTAGCAGTACTTGGACAAAATATTATGGAATTTTACATCATCTCGACCAATCAAATTTGCTGCTCGCTCGCTCTCTCGGACAAAATTACGGCTCGTAGGAAATATAGATTGTGCTCGGAAACGCAATAAGCAAGAATATAAAGGAGCCTTTCCATGCCTTTTTTTCTCTCTCTCCCCCTCTCTCAAAACTGCATGTGGTCAGGTGTTAAATTAATTCTCTAGTTCCCCATTTGATTTGGATGTCAATTATTGAAACGTGTTTAATTTTTGCCTCCCCCCCCCGCCCCCTAACCAAAGAACATATTGCTCTAATATTGAACATTCTTTTAACAGACATCTTGGTATCGACACCACAGCTTCTCGTTAATCTGTTGCAGAGAAAACCTCCAGCCGTCAATTTGTCCAGGTATCCGTAACATCACACCATTGATCCAACTTTTGTCTGCAAGGTCATTTTGATTGACAAAAAATGAGTGCTTGACATTGAACATATTTATCTATTTTTTCCATCTGAGAATGGAACGTTCACAGATTACACGATTTTCTTCTTTCCTCTGATTATCCTAAACGATGATTATCTTCCTCACCCCCCCCCCCCCAAACTGTCTTCAATGTTTTTCTCCTCAATCAGGGTTCAGTGGTTGATTTTGGATGAAGCTGACAAGCTGTTTGAAGGAGATGATAATGTACTTGGCAACACTGCAAAGGGGAACAATGACGAAGAAGAGTCTGGAGAACTCCGGCCAGAGGGTGAAGCGGGCCAAGTCGACACAAACACTAAGCGAGCAGGAGGAGGAAAGAAGGAAAAAGGCAGAAAAAGATTTGCTGAGAATGTGACGAACACAGTGGCAGAGAATAAAGATGAACAGAGCGGAGATGGTTTGCCGAGAGTTGAAGATGAGACGCAGAGTGTGTGGAAGAACAGAAAGCAAAACGAATGTGGGAAAGAACGACGAAATGAAAGGCAACGTGCGAGTTTTGCGGAACAGCTGAGCGTGGTCATGGCAGCTTGTACAAAAATGGGTGTACAACCTCAGAAGGCCCTGTTCAGTGCGACCTTAACTGCCAAGGTTGACAACTGGGTGAAGGAAAACCTCACCAACCCCATCCGCATCATAGTGGGGACAAAGTAATTTCCCTCCAAGCCATCACGCTCTGTCATTCCCACAAGTGCCTCTCGTCTCCTTCGTCTTGACGATAAATTCTTCCTTTCTTTCCTGCAGCTCACTTTTTAATTTGCAACTTTTCCCTCCTCTCGCTCTCCGCAGGAATACTCCTTCGCTTCGCGTTCACCAAGAACTTCTCTTCGTTGGGGGAGAGGATGGGAAGAGAGTTGCAATGCGCCAGTTACTGACGCAGGCAAGCCGCGGAGGCCCGTTGACTGATGTTTAGCACTTCTTCATTGGTGTGGATGCTCGGCGATGGTGCAGAAAGCTCTTAACCCATTGTTTTCATGTTGTTTTATCAGAATATGACTCCACCCATCTTAATTTTTGTCCAATCGGTGGAAAGAGCCAAGCAGCTAGCCCATGAACTGGAGTTTGATGGACTTCGAGTTGGACAGTTACATGGGCAACAAACGCACACCCAGGTGTTTCTTAGTGTGGTACCACGGACATTGTGTTTCACACGTCATGCAAAAGATTAATGTGGAACTTGTAGCTTGCTTGCTTATTCATTCATTCATTTCCTTCCTTCCTTCACTCACATTTCAACTTGTACTTTACATTATGGCAGGACTTCTGATTGAAATGGAGAATGTGTTTATTTGGACCTTGTTACTTTCTGCTCAACCCTCATCGTTGCCTCGGTCAGTCTAACGTTCTCTCTTCTTCAGCGACGCGATTCGCTTTTGGCTTTCCGCTCGGGAAACATCTGGCTTCTCATCTGCACGGACCTTGCCGCACGAGGTTTGGACCTCCCAGCCACCCGACTCGTCATAAATTACGATCTTCCGACGACCACTGCAGCCTATGTGCACAGAGTTGGTGCGTGGATCGCTTGCCATCGAATTATTGCATTGTTACTTTTGACATCGAACATATTTATCTATTTTGTTATGAGGTGTTTTAAATCCATACGTTATTTTCGTAATTTCCATTTCATTCCATTTGCTCGTAAATAACCTGACTTGCTTTTCATTTCCAGGCCGAACTGGAAGAGCCGGGAATTCTGGAAAAGCCGTGACCTTTTTCACAGAAGATGACCGTCCCTTGCTTCGCAGGTTATTGTTTCATTTGTACTTGTGTGCATCTGCCTGGTGTTTGCTTGCTTAAGATCTTAGGGTCTTGTGTTAAAGCCCCCTACTGTTTCCCTTAAATAACACGAGGTGGGTTCCCGTTAAATAACACGAGATGGGTTACAATTCACATTGTAAGAGTGAGTTAAATAAACTAAAATCTGGTGGTCTTGGAATATTAGAAACTAATCCAGAAGGAATGAGACAAATTATTAAACATCTGAGTGGGGTTAAGATTTTATCATTTGGTTTTGATGTTGATGAAGAAACTCACTCTTACAATGTGAATATTTTGTACCAAGAGAAACCTCCTCAAATATTTGACCTTCATTCTCAATCACATATGTTTCTCAACTGAAATATAGTGATAATCTTCACCTTTTACTTCTCCAGGTCTTATTGCTCTAGTTGTTGTTGATACAATGCGTATCACGGGGTGTTTTTTAAGTAAATTTACAATATTCTCATTTGTACTATACAAGAACCTCGATTTATGGAAGTTTTTTTTCCAGAAGCAGATTTACCCACAAGATTTATAATAATAGTTGTCATTTATATATGTAATTGTTTATAAAACAAAAAATATATCTCATCTTGTTTCACAACAATATATTTATATTTTTCAGTCGTGTGCTTCATGTAATCCCCAAATTCCTTTTTACTACATAATGTAGAACAATTATCTCTCCAAAAATTGTTTATATCTATTGAATTTAACCTGAATAAAATAAAAGTATGAGCATTGTTTCTGATGGAACGATGAAGTTGAAAGTATGATTGACTAAGAGAAATACAATTACAAGAAGAATGTCTCCCTCTTGTGTAGTTGCTGTCCATTACCGTTTGGTTTCTCTCATTAACACAATCATCAAAGATAATGAGGTTCTTTTTTGATTTATCGAAATCTTGGGGAGAAGGTATATCATCCGTATTATCACTAAGAATACAAGTTATCAGTTTTGATTTCTTTTTATATCTCTGTGTATCACAAAATAGTTGTATTATATCTTCAATGTTATAATCATTTAGATTGTTTTGAAGTTTAAATAAACTGATTATATCTTCTTTTTGAAGACCAGCATTAAAACCTTGTGAGAGTAGTTGATACTCAGGTTGAAAAATCGACTTTGTGAAAATTATTAAATTATCATAATCTAAAAAGTTGGGAGTCAGGAGCGTCTTCAAAAGTAAGCAGGTTTTTCCACATCCGCTTGAACCAACTATGAGACATCTTAATGAATTTGGAAGATTTTTATGACTTAAATTTTATATTATTTTCCCAAATGGTTAAAAAATCATTCATTTATATATTTGGAAAACAGGTTATTTAATTTATTATTGGCTTTTTTAGAAACTCTATATTTTATCCTAAGTAGCCTGGTGTTGGCGCAGTGGTTAGGGCAGCGGCTTGGGATCCAAAAGGTCCTAAGTTCAAGCCCCGTTGGGCCACTTAATTAATACACCAGGGGGTTGACTCAGCCTGTCATCCTTCCGAGGTCAGCGAAATGAGTACCAGTGTACTGGGCCGGTGTATACCCCGGTTAAAATAGGTGTACCATATCCCTGTGTTGTAAGAGGCGACCAGGGTTGCATTAGGAAGGGCATCCGGCGTAAAACATGTGCCAAATCACTATGCGGATCATACGGATGATCCGCTGTGGCGACCCCGAACGGGAGCAGCTGAAAGAAGAAGAAGAAGATATTTTATCCTAAGTTCGGGTTTAATTTCAAGATAATCCATTATTTTCTTGATACAATATCTTGTGTTGATATTTCCCTGAAAATGACAATCGTGAATAATATATAACAACAATCCTTTGAACATTTCTCGAATACGTTGTTTCTTCCCTTGCAAGGAAAGGTGTGTGATCGCCCTCATACTTTACATTCATTTCTCTAATCAATCTTGTAAAGTAATTCATTTTTGGTGTAAATCTAAAAGAATTATATTCCTTTTTATATTTTTTATTATCATTAATTAGACGATACTCACAGAATATACATTGTTTATAGGCTTTTGACTCTGTTTAATCCTCGTCTTTCACACACGGGACATTCTCAAATTTGTCATATGGAGAATCAGGGAATTCAAGAGGCTCAAAATCGAGTAAACTATTCATATTTATAAATTAAAATTCATCTTCGGTATCATCTTCGATACTTTCAGAATCATCTATAAAACTACTTTCATAACTATCGTTTGAACATAAACTCTCGGTATCATAACTATCGTTTGAATGCAAACTCTCAGTATCATAACTGTCATCACTCTCATAATCTTCAAAATCTGCAGTTGAATAATGACTCGTATTTAATGAGTAGAAAAAAACATTACCATCGATATCTATATACTTTTTTTTCATTAACAGATTCAACTACAACGTTTTTTTTTTATATTAAAGGTAATTTTAAAATGATTCTTAAATACTATTGAACGAAATGTCATTTCACCTGATATATTAACATCCTTTATTTCATCAGGATATACAAATTTCTCCTTGCATATTACAGATGGTCTTATCTTTACTTTCTAAAGCTTCATCCATAAGGTTTTTATTTTTTGATACTTTTTCTTGTTTCATTGCTTTTTCTAGTTTTGAATATATTGCCAGGAGAGGAGAAACTTTTGTTAGAGCTACTTTAATTGATGTTCTTCCAGGTATACTAAGAGCCCTTCCACTGAAGGAAATTGAAGAACTCATTATTTATCACAATTGTTTTTATCCAATAGTTATATTTATCTTTGTTCAATTTTACATCCTTGACATATTTCTCAGTATCTTTTACAAATGAAGAGATTGATTGAAACTTGTCTTTTGTGTCTTGAAACATTGTATTTATTAAGTGAAAAAAGTTGGAGAATAAAATGGTTTTCAGCACAGATTCACCTATAAATTAAACAATTTTCATCAAGAAAATTGTAGTTTAAGCAAAGTTTTATAATATAAACATGGTGAATACAACGTGCTGCGATGTTTGTAATCATGAATATAAATATTTTTTAAAAACACCTTCAAACCAACAAACACACATTCAATCTCTTCAGACAAATATCTCCACTTGACCAAGAAACAAAACATTGTGATAAATGTGATGATTATAATAAATACCTTCAATCACACAAACACAAGAACAATGAAAAAAGGGAAGCTAAATTCTCCATTGAAAACACTGATGGGGCATTTAAAAATAAGATTTTTGTTTTCAAGACCCTGGACCATCTTCAAACATGAAAGCTGTTGATATGGTTAAACAAAGTATTGAAACTATAATTAAAAACACATTAAGTGAAGTTAAAACTTTAAAGTTTTATATGGGAGTAAAATTGAATATGGTAAGAGAAGGTGATGAAACTCTTCCCTATAGGAGGACAAACCCTCACTTTATCTCATTATTTTAAGATTTTGTAAGATGTGATGTTTACGATGATCTCCAGAGACAGGAACAAGATGTTGATAACACTGTAGTAGGTAGTGGATTTACTATCACAAAAATAATCTTTTTAGAGATACACATCTTAAAATCAGATCCTCTTCAAGCTTCTTCTTATATTGATTTACCAAAAGAGATAAAACTTAAGAAAGCGGTTGTTAATATTCAAAACAAAGAGAATAAATGTTTTCTATGGTCTGTTCTTGCTCACTTACATCCTCCACAATGGAAACCTGAAAGGGTTGAACATTATAAGAAATATGAGAATACATTAAATGTTAAAGATTTAAAGTTTCCAATGTCATTGAGAGATATTCCTAAATTTGAGAAAATGAATAATCTATCTGTTAATGTATATGGATTAATGGATACAAACGAAGTTCAGATATTAAAAATTTCAAACAACTATAGAAATGATGAAACACATTGACCTTCTCCACTTTACTTCAAAGGAAAAATCACATTATACTTTCATAAAAAATTTCTCAAGATTAACCAAATCACAAATATATAAGAGAAAATGTAAAACGTATCCTTGTAAGAGATGTCTCAACTCCTTTCACACAAAAGAACGATTATATCAACATTCGAAATATTGTAGTAATCATAAATCAACCGTAATCAATTTACCAAAAGCAGGTTCAAACATATCATTCAAAGATTTTAACAAATCTATAAAACATCCATTTGTGATATATGCTGATTTTGAAAGTATCCTTGAAAAGATAGATACTGTTTCCCCAAATCCAAATAAATCATACACAAATAAATATCAAAAAAATACTCCTCATGGTTTCTGTTATTGTATCAAATCAGCTGTTGGTGATGAATACAACAAGTTAGAACTGTATAGAGGAGAAGATGCCTCAGAGGAGTTTGGAAGATGATTGGAAAAAGATTGTATAAGACTAAGAGAAATAATGGTGAAAACCTATAAACCAATGTCATTAACAAAGGAAGAGAAAAAGGAATTTAGAATGAACAATACCTGTCATATTTATGGGGAGGAAATTGAGGAGTTTAAAGTTAGAGATCATTGTCATCTTACTGGTAAATATAGAGGTCCCGCTCATTCTTGTAATATTAATTACAAACCTCCAAACTTTATTCCCGTCTTTCTTCACAACAACGCTCACTATGACACACATCTATTTAAAAATGAACTTTCAAAGACATTCGGAAATATTTTCGCCATTCCAAGAACAGATCAAAAATGCATCTCATTCACAAAAACTCTTTATGCATCCCCCAAAACCCATATCAGATTTCTTGACACATACAAGTTTATGGGAGATTTATTATCTGAGTTAGCATCAAATGTTAAAAACTTCCTGAGTCTTAAATCATATTTCTCAAATCAAGAAGAGATTGATCTCCTATCACAAAAGGGAATATATCCATATGACGATATGGATTCATTTGAAAGGTTTAAAGAAACACAACTTCCTTAAAGGGAAAGTTTCTATGGTAAGTTGAATCACTCATATTTCTGATGAAGATTATACACAAGCTAAAAAGGTTTGGGAGAAGTTTAATATAAAGAATCTTGGGGAATATCATGATTTATATCTTAAAACTGATGTACTGTTATTAAGTGATGCGTTTGAAACTTTTAGAACAGTCTGTCATAATAAAAATTCTTATGGATTAGACCCCGCTCACTATTACAGAGCCCCGGGTTTGGCTTGGAGTGCTCTGTTAAAAATGACAAAACAAAATTTGGAATTAATCAGTGATATAGATATGCTTTTAATGACAGAGAAAGCTAAAAGAGGAGGAATATCTCAAGTATGTTCCAAGAGATATGCAAAAGCAAATAACAAATATCTTCCTGATGAAAATAAGAATGAGGAGAACTCTTACCTGATGTATTATGATGCTAACAATTTGTATGGGTGGGCCATGTCTCAATCTTTACCTTATGGGAAACTTAAATGGGTTAAAGAAAAACATTATGAAAAAGTTTTGCTTGATATTGTTATCTCCTCTCAAAAAGAATTGGATGAGGCTGAAGTAGGATATTATTTTGAGGTTGATTTAAAATACCCTGAAGAACTTCATAATAAATATAAAGACCTACCCTATGCCTCCAAGAAAAGAATGGTTAAGTGATTACCAACAGTCATTTAATATAAAGGGTAAATCTTTAGAAAAACTACTTACTCCATTAAATGATAAAGAAAGTTATGTTTTACATCAAAGGAACTTGAGACAATATTTATCTGCTGGGTTGACAGTGAGGAAAATTCATAGGATTTTGAAATTTAAACAAAGTCCATGGTTAAAGGACTATATTGATTTTAATACAAAAAGTATAAAAAACGCAGAAACAGATTTTGAGGACTTTTATAAATTAATCAATAATGCTGTATTTGGAAAGACTATGGAAAATCTTAGGAATCGAGAAAACATAAGACTTGCTACATCTTGGAAACAAGCTTCAAAGTTAATTAATAGACCAAGTTTTGAACGAGCGGAGGTGTTTTCAGAGAACTTTTGTGCTATTCATTTGAAAAAAAGAGCGTATTGAAATGGATAAATAGGAACATCAATTTATATCGTATTTATATAGCAACATCGTATTTATATAGGAACATCAATTCTTGATTTGTCAAAGTTGTTTATGTATGACTATTACTATAATAATTTAAAATTAAGGTATAAGGATAATGTGTCATTGTTATATATGGATACAGATAGTTTTATATTAGAAATAAAGACTGGAGATGTGTATATATATATGTGTATATATATATATATATATATATATATATATATATATATATATATATATATATATATATATATATATATATATATATATATATATATATATATATATATATATATATATATATATATATATATATATATATACACATATACACATACACACATGTAATTATAAACCTGGTGACGTGTTGTTTTCATCAAATAACGAAAAGGTTATTGGTAAGTTTAAAGATGAATTGGGTGGAAGGTTATGAGTGAATTTATAGGATTGAGATCAAAGGCTTATGCTTTTACACATATTGACAATAATATTGAAAGGTGTAAAAAGAAGTTAAAGGGAAGAAACAAAAAAAAATAAGAAATGAAACAATAAACTTTAAACATTATTACAACTGTTTAATCTTAAAGAAGGAAGAGTATAGAAAAATGAATAAAATAAGTTATAAACATCAATTATATACAGAAGAAATAAATAAGAAAGCATTAGGAGCTTTTGATGATAAAAGATATATTTTAAAGAATGGAATTAATAGTCTCCCTTGTGGTTATAAGTATAAGTGCTGAGGGTCTACTACCATCTTTTACTAATTTATAAATGATAGAACCAAGCTATAACCAAACTAAAGAGTGGATATGTAATCAACCTTGGTACTTAAATGGGAAACATAAAGAATGTGAGACATATCAAATAAGTCTTATTGAAGAAATAACCGGGGTAAAAGTAGATAAAACAAATAAGCGGATAAATTTAATTACAAATAAGTTAGATGATGTAAAGAAAAAAAATTAATATCCTTGAATGGACTGAAAACTTTGATGGTTATCAATTAAACAATGGAAAAACAATTTACTATAATCTCAAAATGATGTGGCTCAGGAGGTGGTCAAACAAGAGCATTAAGAGAAGTTTATCATTTTATCTCTGCTCAAAAAAGATATTTAGACCAACAACTAAGTTCCAAAATAATATTTGTGAATATACTTGATGGTGATGAATGTAATAGGAAAATTAATTTATTACCTGAAGTAGAACATGGACAAATATTCATTGGCTCACTCTTTGAATGGAATGATAATATAAAAGTAAATCAGTATGTAATGGGGCAGAGATCGATCTCTTCTTTTGATCCCCTGGACCGAGAGTCAGAGGGGGGAGAGAAAATCATTCTTCTCTTTTGACCTGATGGGCCTCGAGTCAGGAAGCTTCCCCTATTAATTTGTATGAGGCTTTTTGGGCCCTGAGACGGTCTCAATTTAACATGAGCTTGCATGGCAGAAAATCATTCTCCCCTTTTTCTCCTGATGGGTCTTGAGTCAGAGAGTTCTCCCTACACATTTGTATGGGGGGTGGGGGGGGGGGAGGAGGAGGAATCAGCCTCCTGTTTAAGGGTTTTCGGGGTTCAATTCATAGTTTTCCCCATTCATTTGCATGGATGTTTCAGAAACCCCATTGATCTACTACTCGTGCATGAAGCAAAAACATAACTACTGCTTATAATGCAAAGCACCTCATGACACTAGAAAACGTAGGGACAGGAATACTGCATTGTAAATGGTGGAGACTTGTAATACCCTCACCCACCGGGAGGCAGTGCCACACAATATACATTTACATATAGAATTTGTGTTGTTCCCCCCAATCCCCTCAAGACCACCGGCAAAGATAAGAACACCCCTATACATTAATTGGGGTCATGTTGATCCTTTGCAGCAAGTCTGGATGTAATCATGTCAGAACTGTCGGAGGAGTAGCGCGACACAAACACCGGTCCATGAATTATCGTAAGGACAATGGCTCTTTAAATCTGTAAAACTCAATTATCAGGAAATATGATTTAACCAACCCATTTCAGGATGAAAGGCTCTGGACTTGTCTTGGTTACTGTGTTTTGTGTACTTGCCAAGGGCTGGTTGGTGAGTGAGCAGGCCAAGATATCAAACCCACACCAACCAGTAAAGAAAGAAACAAGTCTTTAATTACTCGACTGAATAGCCAGCTCTTGGTTAAAAATTACCCCCGGTTGGGGGTGACGGTCATCTCTGAAACTCTGTAGATGTGGATCTCTGATCGGCTGAGAATGGCTTCGATGTCGTCTTCTTTAATTTTTATATTGATAAGAGATAATGTTGGCGGAGATAATGTTGAACTTAGCTGATTTTTCAACTTTGGAGTGACCTTGACATTGACCTTCAATCGTGTCTAAAGTCATACCGTCGTGCATCACTCATCGACCCCTACCTCCATACCAAGTTTCATCAAGATCGGGCGAATTTTTTTTGACTGTATCACATCGATGATTTTTCCAACTTTGAAGACACGTGGCTCAATAACCAGGATGTATTTCAAAAAACCGGCCCGACCAAATTTAGACATTGTTCCATATTATCAGATTCCCAAGGAATTTCGAAGATCTGATCATAAACGGCGGAGGAGATGGATTTTGAAAATGGACCATTTCGCAACTTTGGAGTGACCTTGACCTTGACCTTCAATCGGGTCAAAGGTCATACCATCGTGCATCCTTCAGACATCTACCCACATACCAAATATCAAGAAAATTGGTAGAAAAAATGGGGACGTACGTACGGACATCGAGACTGGTTTTATTAGGTCATCTCTCACGAGATGACCTAAAAATGGCTTTTGGTAAAATGGGGGAAAGTGGCTGGCAGGACGGCCTTGAGGTTTGCACACTTAGGCCCCTGAGCTGTCTATCCTGGGTTTGAATCATGCCCCAGCTATAACCTGTCATACCGGTGTTGGATGGACGTTAAGCAGTTAGGACCCGTTTGCTGGCATTAGTTGGGCGTTAAAGATCCCACGACATTCTTCCCAAAGAGTAAGAAACCAATCGCCAGCACCCAAAACAAATTCCTCCTCCAGCATATGGTGCTGGGGGGGGGGGGCACTGCATCAATCGTATTTTTCCCAGAGGGGGAAACTTTTTTTTGTTTTTCGTTTTCGTACAATTGACAAATGAATGGACTTTTGCAGGAAAGTGCAGCTTGTCGGGAGGTTGTTGTGTTGTGGTTTTTTTTCTTCTTGTGAATGAATTTTAACTTTTCTGTTGGTTGTTTTCGTTGGGAATAAAACAACAGAATACCATGGGCTCACTCTCACCCTGGTGTGTACCTATTTGTGACTGGGTATATGAGTGATGGCTGATGGGATAGTGCGGGTTAGTTATTGGCCAAATGGAGAAATCAACATTACATCCCGATTGTTGGCAAAATTCCATTTTCCATTCACTTACCGTGAGGTTTACGGTCTGTGCGTGTGTTTACTCTTCCGCACAGTCTGGCAGAAACCATGCACAGAGCCGGAGCACCTGTCCCCGACTACCTGCTGGGTCTTGAAAAATTGTCCAGGTAAGTAACAGAATTTCAAAGTGGAGGATGGGAAGAGGTCAGTTTTGGATGGTGGAATGAGAGAGCCGCATCAGACGTGACCAGACAATTGAGAATGTGTCATAGTGAAGTGTGGGTTGCGAAGCAAATGTTCTGAAAGCAGGAAGTGTGGTGCATAATGGAGTACTTGATACTTTTATGCACAAGTTGGTAAACTGTGGGGGAGGAAAAAAAAAGTGTTTTTCTTGCAGGCGAGAAAAGAAAAATGTCATCAAACGACCGCCACGCCGGGAGCCGATTAGCGTTCATTTTGAGGTACACAGGTAACTACACCGTATTGACCGTCTTGTTGTGAGAGCATAAATGTGTTCGTGTCTTTAGTTTGATCGGGTGAGAGGGTAGACTTGACACTATTTTGAGGAATACTTTAGGACAAGGCCTTGAGGAGGTGTTAACGAATACCTGACATGACTCGTTGATTTATGAATGAAGAACGCAAAAGGAATATAAATAAATAACTGCGGTATAAACTGCCCTTGCAGACAATATCGAGCAACTTGATACTTCGCTATCGAGTCGTAGTACTTTGTTAGAGTGGTTTTCAGTAACTTGGTCTTTCCAAACAGTCGGTTGTTTTGCTTCTTCGTATGAATGGTCAATAGAAGGATTGTTTTGAACTATTTTGCATGAATTTGGAGTATTATTATTTATTTATTATACTCCTTTTTAAAACTTTAAAATATATATAACTCCTAGTTGGGAGTCTGAGTTTTCTAATGTCGTAAAGCAACCTTGACTTCCAGCATCATCGATTGTCCGCTCAATCTGGGTTCACACAGATAAAGTTGATGTGCACACCAAAAGTGCTGGGACACGGTATTATGTACACGAGCGGTAGTGCAAACGCCTTCCCCTCACTTCCTGGTCACTGTCCCTATTGTTGACAAACAATGCTATGCTTTCCCCACTTGCAACTTCTACCTGCGAGCTCACACAAGTTGTCCAATCAGCATGCCAGCCAGGAATGGTGTCGTGAAGCGCAAGAGGGTGACAAAGGGGCACTGGCTGCCACACAACGCCTACAAAAGCCATTGAACAATATAATTCCTCTTTAATCCATGTTTTCAACAATGTTAACAATCTAAAAATATATTGGCTACCTGTTGGTAGGTGGTGGATCTAAATAGTAAGCAACTTTTTTTTTTTTTTCAGCCGTGAAATGCAGAAAGCAGACAAACCACTACCAGTCAGCACAGAACATGTGGAGCAGAGGTAACGACGCTGAAACATTACTTGTGCAACCTATTTAACCTTTAAGTTAGACGCTTGCACTTCTTAAAAGAGGCTGTTTCCATGTACCAGTCAAAAGGCTTAATGCTTTATATACCATGGTAACTTTTATCCCCAAGCCATTGCATGCAGGGAGGCCAAGCAGCTTCGCATCCCACAATGGAATGCTAAGCAGTTTAGCATTCTATTGTCAGGAATCCAACGAAGATTCATCATCATCATGTACCATGGCCTATGCCGAGCGCTGATGCTGCCGAAGAAGTGATTGGACTATTGTGGTCGGGTCGCCACCAGCTCAGGAAGTCAGGGTAGGAATTTGGAATCTGTTCAGGGTGCCGGCAATAGCTCACCTACTCTTCGACTAATGCCGGCAGACAGGATTCCCAATTTAACGTCCATCCGAGGGACGGCACGTACATTGATGAATCATTGTGACTGTGAAACACCTGGATGACAGTTTATATTGGGGTAGGGATACGAATCCAGGCGAGACAGCTGAGACCATCCTGCCAGCCCTCAACCCAGATTGGATTAGATGAATTGAAAGCATGCAGAGTCGCTGAGCTATCAGCCAATGCTTGTACATTTATTGTGATGTTTGTACTTCCAGGAAATCATTGAAAACCCTGAAGAAAAGAAAGCGAATCAAACTACAAAAACCTGCAGAAAATGAAAATGCAGACTAAGAAATCTGTCCTGAAATTTTGTTACTTTGTCTCTGTGCATTTCCAAAAGTTTATCATCAAATCTAAATAAATGTTTACAACTTTTTGTTGGTGAGTTTTGCTGAATTTTTTTTTTAAGCTTTCACGAGCCTTGTCCATTCCCGAAGCAATTTGTGGAGGAGGAGGTGGGGGGGGCATATTTTCCAGTTAGTCCGCCCATAGACAAACTCTAATACTTAAAAAAATATGTTGTATACACTGTCGAGGCTCGAATGAGAGCTAATGCACAGAACGTACGACGAGAGGGAAGGAAAAAAGTGGGGAACAGAGACAGGACATCTGTGGAAGGGAGAGGGGTGGGGCCGGGTACACAGGGAAAACAAGATGGACATGGCAGGGACTTTCAGGAAAGAAAGTATGGAATTTGAAGGAGGTGGGTTTGGTGTGGATTAATGGGGGTAGAAAAGATCGTGGTTTTGGATGGGGAAAAGATAAGAGATGGTGGTGAACGGCTGTTTTGAAAACCTGGAAGGAAGAGTGGGAGTGTGGGAGTTTGTTCCAAAAGTGAGGAAAAGAGGAATGAAAGAGTGAAGGTGGGCAGCGATTCTTGATTTTGGTAGTTTTACAAGAATTGGGTTGCTGGTAGATCTTGAGCGGAGGAGAGGGGGACATATCTCAGACAGAGCCGGGGGGAGGGGGTGAGGCCCAAGAGGAGACGGAAAGACCACCAACCTCCTGCAGTGAGAGAGTGAGACCCAAAGACAGCCTCGTTGTGGGAGATATCAATTACCCTAAATGCCTTGGTTTCCACAGCGTCAAGCCGAGGAAGGTGAGAGGCAGCAGCAGCCCAGAGGGGAGAGCAGTACTCAATCAGGCTGTGGACAAAAGTTTTATTTGTGGTTATATATTGCATTTCCACAGTACAAATCTGTTGGGGAGGAGGCTTCCCCCTTCAGGGGCAGGAGGAAAAATGCCAGATCACCTTCTCACAGAGGTGAGGAGTCCAAAGTGAAGGGCTGGTTACTTTGAGCTGTTGTACCAGGCTGATCCACCAGCTGTCGAGTTGGACGTCAAGGGTGTTACAATCCCTGTTGCTGACCCTCCAATTAACTGTGGTCCACCTTTGTTTGTGGAAACACAGGCTGCGGTGAACCGGTTGAAATGAGGTAAAGCTCCAGGGATCTGTGGCATCCATGCTGAACTTCTCAAGGCTGGTGGAAATGCTGCACTCGTGTCGTTGCATGCAGTTCTGTGCTCTGCCTGGAACACAGGCATCATCCCAACTGACTGGGAGATGGGCCTTGGTGTCCCTCTCTGGAAAGGGAAGGGTGATCACCAAGACTGCAACAACTACAGAGGGGTGACGCTGCTCTCAGTGCGGGGCAAGGCTTTAGCTCGGATAATTCTTGATAGGATTCGCCACCATCTGCTTGAGCACCAGCGTCCAGAGCAGTCAGGCTTAACACCAAAGAGGTCAACGATTGATGGATCCTCACCGAACACAGGCGAGGGTTTCGGCAGGGGCTGCTTGCAGCCAATGTTGCTCTCTGTAAAGCGTTTGATTCAGTGAATCAGGATGCCCTCTGGATTCTTGGTCTTCGTGGTGTGTCACCAAAACTGATCGATCTGATGTCTGAACTCTACTCTGGTACTGAGAGTGCTGTGAGATGTGGTGATACCATCTCTGACTTATTTCCAGTTGTTACTGGAGTTTGTCAGGGGTGTGTACTGGCCCCCCACACTTTTCAGCATTTGTATGGACTGGATTCTTGGGAGGATGTCAGAGATCAAGCTGTGGTGCATCATTTGGGAATGTCAAGATCTCTGACCTTTATTTCGCAGATGATGCAGTCATCTTTGCGAAGACTTTAGATATCCTTTTGGGGGCCCTCGAGATGCTAAATGAGGAGTCGGAGCCGCTGGGATTACGGGTTTCCTGGGTCAAAACTAAGATCCAAGCTTTCAATGACATCTTGGATGCTGCTGTCCTGTCTGTACCTGTTTGTCGTGAGGATGTTGAGGTCGTGGAGAGCTTCACTTACCTTAGCAGTGATATTCATGTCTCTGCTGGCTGTGAGTCATGTCAATAGACATCTGGGGAGTCATGGATTCACTGAATCATAGGGTGTGGCGCTGCCGATATCTGTGCGGGAGGACGAAAGTCCGAGTCTTTGGTGCTTCCAGTCTTGCTCAATGGATGTGAGACTTTGACTCTGACTAGGGACCTGAGACGGAGACTTAATTCCTTTGGTACCAGGTCTTTGGAGAATGCTTGGCTATCGCTGGTCGGACTTTGTGTCCAACGAGCGGTTGCTTAGAGAGACTCAAATGAGATTTGCTACCTGCATAGTCCGTGAGCCTCAGCTGCGGCTGTATGGACATGTGGCTCATTTTCCTGACGCTGATCCTGCTCACCAGATTCTCTCAGCGCGGGAGTCTCCTGAGTGGAGGAGACCAATGGGCTGACCCCATGCCTCGTGGTTGCAGCAGATTGATCAGCATCTCCAGGAGATGGGGATGGGCTAGGCATCTGCCTGTGGGATGGCCAAACAGAGGCCCCTGGATTACCGGCGGAAAGTGGACGCAGCGACACGCTGCTCTGGCACATGCTCCCATACCTGACCTGACCTCACTTGTCCTGCCTTTACTCAGGTCAACACGGAAGACATGACCGGACATCCTTAACCCACTTGTCACAGTTGCAATGCCCTCTGTTAGTGATGTACGAACAAACAGGACAATTTATCCCGAGCCACGTGTCCTTCAGGTTCAAAAAGTTCAAACCAGCAGAACACGGATGGGCGTCTGTACCCTCAAATAACTGACACACACACACACACACACACACACACACACGATGGATTCAGGAATTTATTAGTTGACATTAGCCTTGCACGTTCCCGAAAGAAAACAAAGAGCTATGGTTAATGCTCTGCATCAATCATTGAGAGTCTCAGCTGCATTGTAATATACGCACCCAAACAAGGCCAGACATTGTTAAATGGTCTGTCTTGTTCAAGCTGTTGTAGCTCTGGTCTGGTAACAGCTGGGCACACAGCCCTGACATTTAACATTCCAGAATTGCACGAGCTTCATCGCACATCTAATACGAGGAAAATCTGAAGCATACACACACACACACACACACACACTAGCTTTTAATATTATGCAAGCCATTGACCTGCGAGGTGATTAACTCAGACTGCTTGCGATGCCATCGCCTCTGTCATTAACGTAGCATTTTGAGGACAAATCTCCACCACTCCCGCCCCTCGAAGTGGTACACCAACCCACGGGATTTGTTCGTGATCTATCTTTTAAATGCAGAGCCTCAAGTAAGTAATCAGCATGGACCGTGATAAACGTGAGAAAAAAAAATAAAAAAAGGAAAAACGTGAGGTCGAAACTGTTACCGTACTAATTTGTGAACCAGTGATGGGATTTTGACCAAACTGGGTATAAATATATATGATGATGCAAAGATGACCTGATTACATTTCAGCATCAAGAGGTCAGAGGTCATGTCAGGTAAAATTGTAATCGTTGAAAACAGCTTAAGGGATTTAAATCAAACTTGGTACAAGTATGATTAACGATGTTGTAATGTGAGCGGAGGTATATTAGTTGACAAAGTGCCCTTCCAGTTTGATAATTGCCACAATCCAGAAAAATAGGTCAAAGACACTAATCAAATAGCAGGTGCACAACTTCAGTACAGGTACACAGTGATGATGCAAGAACATCTTAGAAATTGGAAGACCAAGCGATCTTTGAGATTCTGTATTGGCAAAATCAAAGCGATGACGACAAAAAAAAAGTTTTTTTTTTTTTTTTCCAGACCGCCGTTTGACCTTGACCTTTAACTTGGAAGATTATTTATATCAAACGTAAATGTGTCTTGCTTTAGACTATCGAGAGAGGGCAATTTCGTTCAGATGAGACAAACCTTCGTCAAGTTGTGATGTAAAGTCCAATTCAGTCATGACCTCAAATTCGGTCAAGGTCAATCTCGCATACTTTTTATTCCCATTATTGATGCAAAATTTCATTCCGAAAGTTCCAACCGGATCTGAGATGCAGCTCGAACATTGGCAGAAAAAAGGAGGGGGGAGGAACCCCTAAATGGTGGTTTAGTACTCCGAGGATGTCTAAATATGCCTGGTGTTGGCTTAATGCTTAGAGTGGTGGGCTTGGGATCCTAGAATCCTGAGTTAAAATTCCACTCGGCTGTTAAATTAATACCAGGTGGGGTTAACTCTGCCTGTCATCCTTCTGAGGTCGGAAAAATGAGTGCCAGCTTGCTGGTATCCTTTGTCGGCGTGGTGACCCGTCCAGGATTGTGTCCAATAGCCAAGGAGACTGCTTGATGGATGGAGGTCTAAGAAACTCAGGTACCATTAAAAATTGGAGGCACGAACTGCAGAAACAAACCCCACAACGGGTATAAGCCTTCATTATCCAATAAGGGGAGGTTTAATTAAGAGATCTATACACATACCGTATGAAAAAAAAACATTTATTGACATAAATTAGGCATAGTTACTATGATCCATTTGCAGTATGCAAGACATTTGTAATATTTTCCCATCATGCCATTGTGTGTAATGTGGGGTTATTCTTAATGGCTTCTAAATGAAAGATTTCATATATTCCTCCGCACGAGGCATCGAAGTTGTGAAGCAAGCGTTAGCAAGAATCGGCATTTTTTACAAAGGATGTAATCAAACTCATTTGAATGGATGGATTTTCGTGTTCACTGCATAAAATGGCATTTTGAGATTTCTTTTTTTCACCTTACCTTTTAACAAGACAGAGAAAAACTTACCAGTGCAAACCATTTGTTTTGTGCCACGGGGCGATTTGAACCAGGGATAGCGTGACGCCATCCAACACTCAGCAGGCAAATCTCCGATGCACAGTGAAACAAAAACCATTAAAACAAGTCAAACTAACTTGCAGTTTTCCAGTAACTTACTGCATATCCTTACATCTGGAAACCATTATTATGATTGTACTCAAAGATTTCAACAAAAACACATACAATGCTCGTGTCATAC
This sequence comes from Eptatretus burgeri, assembly GCF_056783735.1. Taxonomy (NCBI): domain Eukaryota; kingdom Metazoa; phylum Chordata; class Myxini; order Myxiniformes; family Myxinidae; genus Eptatretus; species Eptatretus burgeri. The sequence goes on from NC_140961.1 coordinate 27,701,234, forward strand.
ATTCCCTTAGCCGAGTGCTGAGCATTTCATTCTTCTACAGCATATTAAAAGCAACAGGACAAACAACGACAAATGAACATGGTGAATAAGGATTTGCTGTTTCTTGATTTACAAATGTACAATGATGTTTATTAATATTTCTCGACTTCACTTTTTAGCAGCGAAAATGGGAGAGTCACCTGTGCTCGCTCCGGTGATGTATCAGGGGGGGGGGGGGGGATTTTAAAACGATTTGTGGAAAGGACGTGATAGACGACACGCCTTCACACGTCGTGAAATGGGTGACACAGCATCACTTTGCGCTTCGGGAGTTGGCTTGTCCGTGGTCTTGTGACCCGAAATGGTTTCCTCCGGCCAATCACAAGGAAAGAGCTCCTGGCTGTCATTGGCCATTTCCTGATCACACGGGTCGGGAGAAGAAAGGTCACAGGAAATCAAGTCATCAGGCTCAAATGGGAAAAGGCGAGCAGGATCTTGAGTCGTCGGCTGTTTATCGTGAACGGGAGACGGAGGAGGAGAACATGGAAATGCATCTGAAGAGATAGGTGAAGAACAAGAGATGGAAAAGTCATCAATTTTGGAAGCTGGGTTGGATGAAAATAAACTCTGTGATGTGAAATGAGGCGTTGCTCTCTTTGGTTCACAGCGCTCCGCAACATTCTCTTCTGCTCCGTTACTCTCGTCCACCGGCATTTTTGCCCGTGGAGAGAAATACGTGTCAATTGTTGTCTTTTTACATTTTTGAAGATCTGTTGAAATAGAATTTCAAAATATGTCATGACATCATATTTCACCTTCTTACACAGTTTGCACTCAATTGCACACCCTTAATGCAATGCCGCAACCCAAGTTTGGCCCACATAGACTTCCCTTCACAAACAAAACTAGCAAAAGTACCCATCGCTAAGCTGATGGATTTAATCAAAAGACAACATGTTGTACTTTACATTCTGCTCTATCATTTATCCGAGATAATCTTCCATCTACTTGGAAGTCAGCTAACATCACCTTCATCAACCATCCTTGCTGCTTATATATGGCATGAGCAAAAATCACATCTGCTTCGCTGCGAAACTCAGTGTTGGATGCTTTGGTTTGAACCTCCGCTTAAACCGAGTGAAATGAAACATTTTTTTTTTATATATTTCGAAGTATTCTCACTCATATTTCAACATCACTGTAATGCATTTTGTTAAGTTGCTTAAGCTTTCTTTACACAAGAAGATGATTTGGAATACCAGCTACCACTAGGTGGCACTATACGATACACATTTACACCAAGAGAATTGGGGTCTTCCCCCCCCCCACCCTGAAACCCCTTTCCCAGATCTGCTACCCAGACAGAAACCATACTTGGGGTATCCTGAGACAACGTGACAAATTTGGTATCGTTGTTTTGGGAGGTTTTGAAGCATATATAAACAAACACAAATTGAGCTTTATATATTAGATCGAGGACAAACATACCAGAAATTGTTGAAGGTCTCAAAGGCATGACTGACGCATGGGTGGTGGACACGTCACTGTAACCGAGTGATATCTGACTGTTCTGAGATCCTCCATCTGCGCACACTAGATGAGGCGAAGGGAGGAACGTCCTTGGCAATTCTGCGTATATGACTGAAGGTAGGAGGGACTGGCTGGATTTTGAAGGCTTAGACATATTGGGTTTGGATGAGCTTGGAGGAGAGTTTTTTGTCTGAGAGTTGTAGTGGGGAGATTGAGAGTTTAGGTTGGTGTGGTGCATGGTGGTCGTAACAGATGTGCTTGGAATGTCGATGGTTGAGCAGCTGGAATAGCGAGCCTCCGTACTTGGGACGAACCGAGAGTTTAGAAAGGACGAGAGTGACTGCAGAGCCGTGGAGCAATTGTCATTGTGTCGCATCCGCTGCCTCATCCACCGTGAAAGACCTTGAGGGTAGAAATGAAATGAAGAAAGAGGGATAGGATAAAGATGGAGTTATGGATGACAAGGTATACAATCAGAATCCCATTGGATCAACCCTTGAAAACGACTGGTTTGCATTTTGTACTCCACTGGTTCAAATATCGTCTTGGGACATACCTACCGCTGAGCTGTTCTACACTTGCTGACTTCCTGTTGCCACCTTTCTCAAATTCATTTGTGTGTGTTCTCATCAGCCTCAACCTCCACCCCACTGTCAGTTTTAAAAGTAATAATTTTTCACTGCTCTTCAGCTCATGGAGGATCTTTCTTGTAGAGATATATATATATATATATATATATATATATATATATATATATATATATATATATATATATATATATATATATATATATATATATATATATATATATATATATTGCATTCAGGACAAAGACATGAGTCGACAATGGGCAAACACATGGTACTGACACTCCTCACAATAGAACTCAATGCATTCCACAAAAGTAGTGTGTATAGCGAAAAATATTTTCCCATAGACAGTGTTATAAATGGAAAATGCATTCTGGGGGGGGGGGGGGATTATGTTCAGACACCTTATGCAACCAAACCTAACTAAATACAAAAGACATAATAACTCGGTAAATCAATATGTATCATTAAATGAATATCCACCATCAATGCATCAAAATAGAAGAAAAAAAATAAATACAACCAATGTCACCCGCAGGGTGACCCGTATCTTGCCAAAAGGTGACCACGTGTGACTTCTTTAAGGTCACACTAAGGTTAACAGAGCTGCTATCCACCAGGAGCGACTCCTTGAGGAATATCTGCCTACGAGAGATTCCGATGAGAATCGTTCTACAGAGTAACCATGAAAAATATGTGTTTGCCTCATAACGTCACCAAATGACGTCACAATGTCTCAAGCTTGACATATCTAGAAAGCACTCATCGAGGTGTTCAATTTGAGGTTCTACACGATATGGTTCCTAAAACTTGAAAATTTGACCTTGGGGTCAAATATGTTTGACCTCAGGCGCTAACCATGAAGGTCAAGGCCAATCGCCACCAATAACTAACCAGCTGAGCGCCAGACCATGAACTACATTCCCATAAAGTTTGGAGACAATTCGATTAAAATTACTCAAAAAATAAGGGTTTCGTCGACTCCCCTGATTTGCGACAAAGTGACCTTGACCTTCAAAATTTTATGCGCTGAAAGGGACCTCTATAGTCCTCTGATATGCGAAGTTACAAAAATTTCCGATGATAACTGTGCTCTGCAGAATTTTTAATACGTGATTACAGACAAACAAAAAAATAAGCGTTTCGTCGACTCCCCTGATTTGCGCCAGTGACCTTGACCTTTGACCTTGACCTTCAAAATTTTGTACACTGAAAGGGACCTCTATAGGCGTCTGATATGCGAAGTTACAAAAATTTCCGATGATAACTGTGCTCTGCAGAATTTTTTATACGTGATTACAGACAAAAAAAAAAATAAAAATACAAGCTGACTTACATATCTTGCAAAAACTTCGTTTTGGCAAGATAATAAGTACTCACCAATAATAGAACAAATGGTTGCGTGTCAAGGCGTGGAGATGTATGGGTGGGGAGTGGGGAGTGGGGGTGGGGGACGGGTCTGCCACCTTGTCTGAAGATTATCTGTGTTTTTGGTGGTGGGCTTGCTGGGGTTTGTGATGGTGTTTCACGCGCTGCCGCCGGGGTTGGTGACTGTTTCTGGAGTTTGTGCGCTAGTTGATAGAGTTTCGTGGGAGAATGTGGATGAAGAATGAAGCTTAAAGTAGGTTTACGGGGAAGTTTGTACAGCTTCCATCTTCTTCATCTCATAAAATTATTTGTGGCACCGCATTACATCATCCAGTGCACGGCGAGCATGCAGGATACGCTCCATGTTCAGGTCATCTTCCGTCACGATTTTCTTTGCACGATTAATGCAGCGGAAAATGTCTGCCAGTCTTTTGGTCATAAAGTGCTTCGGGAGCCGTGTGGGAAATTCAACGTCTTCTTGCTGCTTTCTTGCACTTTGCTGTTTCAGTTATAAGAGATTCTCGTTCCTGAAGTCCTCCTCATGAGACTCCGGCAGCTCCACCACAACACCACGGTCCACTTCGTCAAAATCAAACGTCCACTTCGTCACTCAATTATGACGTCCAAAGTAGTTCAGTCCAAAGTACAGGACAATGTGCAGATTAAAAACGAAGCAGGAATGAAATGCAGATTTAAAAAAAAAGCATTTCATGGCACCCAACCAATTAAAAAGACGTCAATTTACAATACAATGGTACTGTATGTTAATGCTTAGGGTGATGGCTTGGGATCCTTGGATCCTGAGTTCAAATCCCCCTCGGCTGTTGAATTAATACCAGGTGGGGTTGACTGACTGTCATTCTTCCGAGGTTGGCAAAATGAGTGCCCGCTTGCTGGTATCCTGTGTCGGAGTGGCGACCCGTCCAGGATTGTGTCCAATAGCCAAGGAGACTGCTTAAGCAGCACCAATGCTCTGCACAGAGTATGGTCCCAATGGATGGATGGATGGTACTGTATTATATTTGTAACTTCCGTCATCCCCAAGAACACGTGTGCCTTGTCTTCCGTTTTTACGGTCGCAGCACGTACACTACCCCTTTAGATACAGCGAGGGTCCCTGAGTGGAGACATGACACATTCAAAAAAATTCTGGGCACATGGGTCGTGGGCCCGGCCATTTTGTATCCATTGATTGATTGAGCACTCCAAAGTTGGCCTCCAAAGCCAGTCGCCGACTGGGCATCCTCTGTCGCACAAAGTCCTTCCTTGGCACACCTGAACTGCTGTCCACCTACAATGTCTTCATTCGCAGCTCTCTCCTCTGGATCGACTCCCCTGCCTCACACCTTGCTCAGCATGATGCCATGGAAACCAAGGTCTTCAAGATCATTGGAATCTGATGGTAACTCTGGGCCTATTACTTTCCCATTGCAGACAGGTCGGTGGTCTCTCCATCTTCTAACCCTCCTTTCAGGTCTTGCACCATCTGCTCTTTCCATGCTTTGCCCTACCCCATGTATCTGCAGGGTGCACACAGTCCACAATCAACCCCCTTCTGATGAAACTACCTAAATCCAGGATTACTGCCCCATTCATTTGTTCCTCGTTTTCCCACCTGTGGAACCAAATTCCACATTCTCTTCAATCTCATTCTTCCCTCCAGGTCTTCAAGACCACCACCATCTCAGATCATCCCCAATCTAAAACCATGATATCTTCTACCCTCGTGAACCCACCTACAGGCCCTACTTCCAAATTTCCAGTTTTCCTTCCTGAGAGTTTCCTTCTCTATCCATCCTGTCCACCCCATGCATCCTTTCCTGCCCCACACCCATCGTCCAGGTCTCCCTCCGTTTTGTCCTTCGGCTCCACTGTTGGTGTCTCCTGTCTCCGTCTCTGTCTCTGTCTCTGTCTCTGTCTCTGTCTCTGTCTCTGTCTCTGTCTCTGTCTCTGTCTCTGTCTCTGTCTCTGTCTCTGTCTCTGTCTCTGTCTCTGTCTCTGTCTCTGTCTCTGTCTCTGTCTCTGTCTCTGTCTCTTTCTCTCTTTCTCTTTCTCTCTTTCTCTCTTTCTCTCTTTCCTTCCTTTTGTTCTGTTGTGTCCTTAGCCATTCAGTGTTCTAACTCTTCCACAAGCCTCAACTCTGTATCCAAAAAGAAAGTACATGATAGCTCATCATTCTTTTTTAAAAGACAGGATGCTGTGCCATTGGATGGACCAATTGATCAGAGTAGGGTTTCAAAATGTATATATTCCCTGCATTTGCTGGAAGAAAAAAAAATTGGGAAAGTAAAGTTGGTCGCCTGAAATGGGAGCTGACTTTGGGGTCGATTCTGTGCCAGCTCGGGTGTAGCCCCGTGTGAGTACATGTATGTGTGGTGCTGTAATCATATTGTCGTTGGCAGTTGGGTACAACTCGTAAAAAGACAGAAATCATCATCAAAACATTTATGGGGTATCAAGAACATCCTGACAAAGTTGCTCATAAGTAAACACATCGCTTCTCTGTAATATAACTTGTCTGCAAAGTTGCCATAATGTAAGCTTGTTACTTGGCGAAAATAAATTTCACCAAGTATGTTGGTCTGTAGTGTTTGTTTGTCACACGATTTTTGGGCACATTTTTCAAGCAATCATTCTGAAATATTTTTGTGTGTATAGATGACCGGCCAAGAACAGCAACGCTCAATTTTGGTGAAGATCCGAATCCGGATCTGAGAATTTAAGCGATTCTACACCATTGAGAAATAGTGCCAAAAATGATATATAAGCACAATATCTCAAAAGGTTATGGATGGATTCACACGGAACTTGGTGGACACGTTGGGTGTGTGACAAAGACTGATTGATTTAATTTTGGTGAAGATCTGAATCCGATAAATTTTAAGTGATTCTTCACCATTGAGAGATGGAGCCAAAAGCTCTGTGGAGCACAAAATCTCTAACAGTTGTGGATGAGTTATGACAAAACTCGGTGGATGAGTTGGTTGGGTGACAAGAACAAGCCGATTCGATTTTGGTGAAGGTCTGGATTCAGATCCGACCTATCAGTGGGATACAGAATGTAAACTATTCAGTCTGGCGGAGGTATGTGCTCCACCGTGAGCCGTTGCGTTTCGCCAAGTTGTCACTCTATGAGTGATTTTTCATTTATTATTTATTCCAATTAGTAAAAGTGTTGCAGTTAACATTGGTTAAAAACATTTCATGGTCCCTGACATGGTTAATGAGAGATTTAATGAAGATTGAAGATATAAAAAGATGAAAGATTATATATATACGTGCATGCTTTCACCACATGCGAAGGATTAGATGAACATGCACGTTTTCAGTGTCACATTACTGTTCTTGTATTAAAAGAAATGAAGTTTGAAAAAAAAAAAAGAACACCTTCACTTATGGCTCAACTTCATTTTAATGCATCGCTCTTTCATTCCTTCTTTTTGTTCACGAAAAAGTAAGTGACCACTATATTTGTTATTGGTGTCTGTCTGTCTGTCTGTCCCGCGCATAGTTCCGTGGGTTTTGATCCGATCCTGATAAAATTTTGGTGGAAGGTTTATATCATGATCGAGTTGTGTTTTCCTGAGAATGGGCGTGGTGCTCCCATTATGGGTGGAGCCACGCCCAAAAAACGTGTTTAGGGGGTAGCCGATTTCAATTTGCATCTTCTCCGAGGGGGTTTGTCGAATCTGGCAGGGGTTTCGGTATTTGGTAGCCCAATGGCACCTGCATAGCCCCACGGAGCTCGGTTTTTCATTTTCGTCCCAAGGTCAAGGTCACAAGGTCACAAACTTAGAAAATTGCGAATTTTAACAAAAATCATACGACCGCCCAAACTTTGAGAGCAAGGATGACAATATTTTTTATGCATAATCTTGAGGTCATTCCCCACCTAAAGTCTTGAAACCATTTTGCTCTATCTCGAACACCTTGCCCGTGGCGCCCCCTTCAGGTTTGTTTTTACGCTGATTTCATCAAAGTATGGATAATCCGAGGAGTGCGAAATGCCATATAGCCTATATGACGCTATATTGTTCCTGGAATGTTCTAGAGGAAGTTTTGCACCAAATGTCATAATCCTTGACCTTTGACCTTGAAAGTTCACAAAGGTCACATTTTCTACGTTGTGGGAATCGAAACGGTTTTCGACCTTCTTCGAAGAACTAACTCCAATAAGCTATAGCACGTATCCTGTTTCCTTATTTTAATATCCACAACATTGTTTTGTGACCTTTAAAGGTTATGCAAAGGTCAAATTTTTTAACTTGTTGAACGAAAAAGGGTTTTCAACATTTTGCAGCTTATAACCTATCACTCGTACCACATCATGTTGATCATTTTTATAACTTGGTCAAACATTATCACATTGTCTCATCCTTGACTTCTGAAACAATCGACATCGTCAAATACCGCTCGTGAACAATCGTCGTCTTCAGACTTGTCTAAATTTATTCTTTCCTGTTTTTTTTTTGTATACCTTGTCGAGGCTCGTATGAGAGCGAACACACAACGCACAGCATGAGACAAGAGGGGTGGGAGAGGGAAGGACAAAACAGTGGGGAACAGAGACATTAGGAGATCTGTGGAAGGGAGAGGGATGGGACGGGGAACATGGGGAATAGAAGATGGACATTACAGGGACTTTCAGGAAGGAAAGCAGGGAATTTGAAGGAGGTGGGCTTGGGTGGATTATCGGGGGAAGAAAAGATCGAGGATTTGGATGGGGGATGATAAGAGGTGGTGGTGAACAGCTGTTTTGAAGGCCTGGAGGGAAGAATGGGAATGAATAGAGTTGTTGTTGTTGTTCTTCTTTCGGCTGCTCCCATTAGGGGTCGCCACAGCGGATCATCAGTTATGATCCGCATACTGATTTGGCACAGGTTTTACGCCGGATGCCCTTCCTGACGCAACCCTGGTCGCCTCTTACGACACAGTGACAAGGATTGGGTTTCGACTTGATTCCGGGCTGCTCTACGCCCTCTCATAGCGTGGCCCAGCACAGAGCGCCCGTCCTCAAGCGATCCTCTAACCCAAGCCTCCAAGTTGCCGGATTACAGGCGCACGCCACTACGCCCGGCAATGGGAATGAATAGAGTGAGGGAGTTTATTCCAAAGGTGGGAAAAAAAAGAGGAATGAAAGAGTGAAGGTGAGGGCCCTGTCACACCTTGACGTTTTAGCCAGCGTATGGCAACGTATCAAAATGTGTGTAAAACGCTGGCGTACGCTGAACTATTGATGTTTTTTTTCAGTTTTGGGCGTATTCATAACGAGTTGGATGTATGCATAACGTATTAGTAACGTACACAGAACGTTTCGATAACTTATAGATAACTTATACCAACGAATGCTTAGCGTGTTGTCGGCAATCACAACCTATGCCCAACGATAGATCGTCTAACTTATGCATAGCGCGGCAGCATATCGCAGACGATCACGTGGCATAGCCTATTAATAGGCTGCCGCTCAACGATTTAAATCATAACGGCACTAGAAATTGAAGTGTCAACATCACCGTCATGCCGAAGAAAAAAAAAATAGAAATAAAAAAACCATGGAGTCTGGAACATTGACGGGTTCCTCCTGTGAAGCCCATTTTTATATACCAATTCCCCTAAACGCTGCCAATACGCCATTATACGGTTGCTGTCAGTGAGAAACACATTCAGTAAGTTCTGTGGTCATCCGGAAGACATCAAATACGTCTTCATGCGTTGGAGATACATTACACATAGGTTCAAAGTACGTTACTCATAGGTTAGAAATAAGTTTCGGGTACGCTAAACATTACCTCGACGTGTTTCAACTTATGAGTAACTTACAAGTAACGTGTGTTGCCGAGTGTCAACGATCGCAAAACGTGCCTACAACTTATGGCCAGCGTATGTGGAATATGCGAGTCATACGTCGAAAAATTTTGAGCATGCTTAAAATTTGTCGACGAGCTCTGCGTACTACGACGTATGCCAGTGTGCTTCAGCATGCTCTTAACGTATACAAAACTTACCCATAACGTATTCGACGTGTGCCAGCGTTTTAGACAATTTTTTCATACGTCGGCATACGCTGGCTAAATCGTCAAGGTGTGACAGGGCCTTGAGCAATGATTCGTGATTTTGGTAGTTTTACCAGAAGGGGGTTGTCGGCAGACCTTGAGCGCCCTGCGGAAATATGGTGGGGACAAATTGCAAATAGAGCAGGGGGGGCAAGGCTGGAGAGGAGACGGTAGAAGACAGAGACCGCCAACCAGCCTGCGGTGAGAGAGAGTGAGAGGCCCAAAGACTCAGCCTCATCGCAGGAGATGCCAATGATCCAAAATGCCTTGCTTTCCACAGTGTGAAGCCAAGAAAGGTGGGTAGCAGGAGCACCAGCCCAAAGGGGAGAGCAGTACTCCATCAGGCTGCGGATGAAAGCTTTGTAAGTGGTCAGGAGCTCAGGTGGGCCGAGGAAGGACTTAACACGACGGCGGATTCCCAGTTGGCGACTGGCTTTGGAGGCGAGGTTTGAAATGTGGCTTTCCCAGGAAAGTTCGTGGCAGATAGTGAGACCCAGAAGCTTGAAAGAAAGGACTTCTTCCAAAGGATTGTTGAGAAAGTGGATGGGGGGGGTTCTCTAAACGGTCCTTTCGAAGAGACAAAGTGAGTGTGTGAGATTTGTCTGGATTGAAAGACATGTTCCACGTGTTGGACCAGTTTGTGATTTTATCCAGATCTGCAGTGAACGAAGAAGCTGCTGCTTCCCAGTCTGAGGGATGACAGATGGTACGGCAGAGGGTGGAGTCATCAGCAAAGAGATAAAGAGGATTTTCCAGAGAGTCGGAGAGATCATTGATGAAAACCAAAAAAGAACAGGGTCCAGAACACTACCTTGAGGAACTCCAGCCTGGACAGGAAGGGGAGGATGAAAGAACTCCATTTAGGGCCACACTGTGACTGCGACAGGAGAGGAAGTCTGCGAGCCATGAGTGGAGATGGCCTTGGATACCATAGGAAGAGAGTTTGGTGAGCAGGGCAGGGTGCCAGACTGTGTCAAAAGCACGTGATATGTCCAGGGATACGGCTCGGATTTCCTGTCTGGCATTGAGGACTTCCATCCATTGTTGGGAGAGCAGAAGCAGCATATCCAGGGTAGAGTGACCTGGTCTGAAACCAAATTGATGATCGGAAATCAAGCCTTTGGAGAAGAGAAAGAAAAACTGTTCCGTCCGATTGCAAAGAAAAACTTTTCCTATCCATATCCTCTCAAGAGACTGACAGGATCACTTAGACTCTAGAGTCTCGAGGGACACACACTTGCCTTGAAGCTGCGTAGCCCGAGTTTGAATCTTGACCCAACAACAAACTGTCCGCCCGGTGTCTCACAGGTAGGGTGATTCATCAATGTGTGTGCCATCCATCGAATGGACATTAAGCCGGGTGTCCCGTCTTCTAGCATTAGTTGGTGGATTTTAAAGATCCGAAAGTGTCCTTTACCAAGAGTAGGCAAGCTGTCACCGACATCCTGGCCAAATTACAAATTCCTGGCCTGACTCACTGCTTCTCCTCACTTCTATGTGTTTCTTCTCCTCACATACTCTCTACTCCTTAAATTAGGCAATCAGTGTGAACCTTCACACTTGATTTTTCCGTGGTTTCTGAAATATGTTTTAAGGTTAAAACAATCCCGTCAGATTGTATGCTTATTCTGATGCATTGGAAGAATAAATAAAATCATGCAGTAATATAGTCTCCCTTTTGGGCGCAGATAAAGATAGCTTGATTAAAAACTGGCACATGACACCTAACGCACAATGGGCACAAGTTTGGTGCGACGTGTTCGATAGAAGCAAAATGGCGTCAAATTGAAAGTTTTCACTACTAGTATAAAATATAGGGACTCCAGATGTGCCGAAGGAAAAAAAAGTGTGTGTTTGTGAAAATACATGGAATGTAGTGAAAAGTGTTCATTACTTTATTTATTGCGTATCAGCAAAATTGCATTAACCGGGAGTGTGTATCACGAGGAGTGCCTGTTAGAGTTCGCACAGCGATGGAAGATTAAATTTCCAGGACAAAACTGTGGTTTTCCAAGTTTTCCAGGACAAAACTGTGGTTTTTCAAGAGTTTTCCAGGACAAAACTGTGGTTTTCCAAGAGTTTTCCAGGACAAAACTGTGGTTTTCCAAGAGTTTTCCAGGACAAAACTGTGGTTTTCCAAGAGTTTTCCAGGACAAAACTGATTTTCCAGGAGTTTTCCAGGACAAAACGGTGGTTTTCCAAGTTTTCCAGGACAAAACTGGTTTTCCAAGAGTTTTCCAGGACAAAACTGTGGTTTTCCAGGACTTCTAATGCAAAGGTTTCATGTAAGAAGTGACATTGGAAAACATCACAAAAATAAGAAGGAAACCTTGTTTGTTTTCCATTATTCCATTGACTATTTCAGTAATACATGTATATTGTATGCCTACCGACGTAATATATTTGCTTAGCATGTTATACCACAGAACCATTCCAAGTTGTACCTTTTGCAGGATCAATTACCAGCTTGTAACAGCTCTTGGATTCTTCGAAGATTTTACAAACAATTTACCAATACGTACAATTATTTAATTAATTGATTATGGGTGACGGTAAAACGGCATTCAGACTAATCTATCACTCATTATACCAAGATGGGAAAGAAAAAAAAAAAAAACTTTGAAAATTCTTATTGCTTACATAGAGTAAACTGCAATTAATAATTATCCTCATTTTTATAAAAATTTGAAGTCAACAAATTATACTCTCCACATATGAGGTCGTTTTTCAGCCGACGGTAAACCCTCATTTTCCACAAGCGGTTACGTTTCATCTCACCTATAAACTCGTGTGTCATAAACTGGCGAGGTTTACCAGCATCAGCCCCGCTCGTGGAGAAAAACCAGAACATTCACTATCCCTGATGTTTTCTGAGCATTTTTAGCAGCGTCTCGCATAGCGAACGCTGCTCACAGAGAGCTCGGCGTTGTTGTTCTTCTTCTTCTTGTTGTTGTTCTTCTTGTGAAGACAAAGCCTTAACCTCTAGGACTCGGCTCTTGTATATACAAGATCCGGATCTCCTTAAATACTGAGCACATGTACACATGCTCACATTGACGGTGCCTTTTGAGAGTGTCTATCATGAACTTTTAAATATATTCGGACATTTGCTTTAAAGTTTCGAAAAGTTGACGTTACTATTAAAGATTATTCTATTGATCGTATTGTAATTTCGTAAATACGTAAATACATTATGACGGGTCTCACTATTGGCTTAATCAAGGCACGTGACGAAATATGGGAAGTTGTTGTTGTTTTTTGTTGTTTTATTTTTTTAGCCGACAAAACCTTTAGGACGCTGCTCTTGGACACATTTGTCCTTGTTTTTACTTCACAGACAAGGGACTCATTAATGCCATACTATCTGCCCAGTGATTCCGTGCACTCTCGCCTCGACCAAGAGGGCAATATTATAATAACTAAAAACCAGAGAGTTGGTGTCAAAGCCACCCAATGCTCACCTGTTTATACATTTATTGTTTTTAAAAGACTAGTCTAATATTATATTTTTATAAAGCATTGCAGTGAAGTCTGATCCAAATAATTTTAAAGCAATATATGTATTTGTATATTGTAATCAGTAAGAAATAGTGTGGTAGATAAAAACATTAGAAAGGAAATAACTTGCACCAAAAACTTTAACATTTTCACGCTCACGCTGACGCTGACGCCGGGGGTATCGCTATAGCTCTCTGTTCTTCGAACAGGCGAGCTAACAAGTTGAAAGGAATTGATTGCAATGCCATGGAACGCAGTGTTGACGTGGACATAGGTACAGTACAGTACAGTACAGTAAAGTACACACTGCGTGTGTCAGTTACCACCTACGCCACAGCAGTGCAGTGCACACAACCTGCACAGGGGAAGAAAAAAAAAAAACACGTAAAAGCAAGACAGACCATGTAAAAACAAAACGGTTTGCAGAAAATAATAATTTATAGAAAAGAGGCGAAACCGCGTAAATTCAGAAAACCAAGCCCACGTGAAACAAGGGTTTACTGCGGAAAACAATGTTTGCATTAGATTTGGGAAAACAGACAATAAATGTAAACGAAATCCACCTGAAATATAAATACCTGTCCTGGAGTCAAATAATTCCATAATACGGGAGTTAGACCGGTCATTCGCAATCATATGCGACGCCATGCTTTGGAGCTTGGCGCCTCTGGCCGATTCCAAAGTGCGCTTTCCCCCATATTCCCAACATTAGATGCCTTCTCATCGACTCTGCATCTGGCACTTGTGAAGGGATTCCTTCAAGAGCAAGTCCCGACAGTCGACGTGCTTCAGCCACAAAGAAGTAAAATATCAAAGCTTTGGACATTCTTCAAGTTCGCTTTTCATTTCCCTTTATAATAAACATCAACAGTTCAAAGACTAAGAGTAGCTACTACCTGCTTAATTGAGACTTTTCCGTTGGCATTTACATAATGTATGCATGACCTGACATCATGTCGTAAAAACTATTCAATCACATGCTCTCCACTCCATGTATGGCAATGCTGTCATCTCTGGCATCCCTACAAGTTCAAGTCACTTCGCTTTATCCGCTATCTCATCGCCTGCTCGATGATTCGCCTCTCTGCTGGTTGTTGCAAATGTGGCCTGTGAAGACATATTCATGGTGGAGCATTTTTGATCTCTGGTACCGGTATCTTTCAAAAGAGCTTGCATGTCACCCTTTAGTTTGTGTGTTCATGGCCATTTTGAATATTTATCGGATCGTGAGGGTGCTTCATACGGTTTTTTTCATGGCGGTCTATCTTTTGTCACGGGATTTTCCGTTATCGCCATCCTATGCCTTCTTATAATGAAATATTCCGTAAAAGCCCATTTCATGTAATGACCCGTCATTGCATATTTTCCACATCAGAAAATTTCAGTGCAGCTTTTATGGTAAAACCCTTCCTGGGGGAGGTTATTCTTGGTAACATTCTCTTCAAGAGGTTTGGGGAATTAATTCTGACCGGGGAACAGGCAGATTATATTTATATTTGCGGCATTTTCTTGATTTTTTCAGGAGTTCCAAGGACTCGCACAAGTTTTTTTTTTTTTAGGACTTTCCAGGACTGGAAAATGCTTTTTAATTTTTCTAGGAATTTCAAGGAGTCCCAAGGACTGTGTGAACCCTGCCTGTACATGTATATGCCATTTGAACCAGGGTTTCAGCTAAGCATGAGCGAAGAGTTCATAAGTGAACACCAAAAGACCAACCCAAGTTTGCCCCACTGCCTGTTGTAACTTTAAACCTTGCCAAAGGTTATGAAAGAGCTGAAGGACATCTGTCTGGGAAATCCCAAGTAAAAAAAAAAAAGGAAAATCACAAATACATACGATCACAAAATAGAAGACAGGTAGTTTAAAACATACCAGAAATGTACTTTTGTGAGTTTTTGCCAAATCTTTCATCAACGAGGAGGAGACAGCCCCAGTCATTTCTGTGTCTGATGCATCTGGAGAACATGGTATGGTGTATGAATCTGGGACTCTTCAAAGGGTGTAAGTTAAAGGTATGTACAGTCAAGAGCTGAAATATTTTTGCTGATGTTTCTCAGTTGTAAAGTCAGTGCAAAGGAAACCAAAAAATATGGCTGACCTTCCTAGGGCCTGGTTGAGAGCCCTGTAAGCTTGAATGTCATACCAATGGCTGCCTGAAAGCAAGCCTCGCTTCGCTCGTTGATCATTGTAGCGACGCTTCAACTCGACCTGCTCACAGGACACAAGAATGATATTTTTTGTTTTCTGTTTGGTTTTCTGTAAGGCTCACGTGGTTGCGCCTGGATGGGTTTGAGGGTTGTGGAGTAGCAGCTGAAACCCAAATCCTATCCAGGTTCCTCTTGATGACTCCATCTTTGCTCTTTACTCCAGATTCCACTGAATGTATGCATGTATATATATATATATATATATATATATATATATATATATATATATATATATATATATATATATATATATATATATATATATACATATACATATATTAGATATACACATACACATACACATACACATACACACAATATAAAAAGCTGGTTTGTTTTTGGACTATTTATGTTTGTTTGTATGGACAGACTGCCTTCACCCCATGGGTTGAACAGCTGGCCCCACACCACCCACAATTGTAACCTGAAAGAAAAAAAAAAAAGAAGAAAAAAATCCACCATTTGGTGAAGGGCCTGCCTCAAGCCTCTTGTGCCAGCCCAGGAGCCAGTGCAATTTGAATTATCGGAGCTATATAGCCACACTGTATTCGATGTGCACATAAGTAGTCAGCATATTTTCCTTCATGTATGTAACTCGGGTTATTTTTATTATTTTCGGGAGCGATCATGGCAGTGGTCTATGGCCTATACAACACCCAAATAAAGGGAAGAGCAATCCTTACTACAATTCACAGACAGGTGTATGTGTGTGTGTGTCATGCTACTCTTCCTACAGTTCTGGGCCAATTACCACCAGTCTTGCTATCTAGGATCAGCATGAACCCAATTGGTGCATAGCGTTTTATTTTTTTAATTTTGCCAGTAATCTTCGGAGGGGGGCGGCGCAAATTCTCTATGTGAATGTGTATCGTGTAGTGTCGCTCCCGGTGAGAGACTGCATTACAAGTCCCCACACTTTACAGTGCAGTATTCCTATCCTTACATTTTCTGAGGCAGTGAGGTATGTTGAATTACACATTTGAATAAGGATAACAACATAACCCCCCTGGCCGCTCCCATAGGGAGAAGGAGAATCTCAGGACACTCAGTAGAGCACATACCTCCACCAGACTAAACGATTTACATTTTGTATCCCACTGATAGGCCGGATCTGGATCCGGACCTCAATGAAAATCTAATCGGCTTGTTCTTGTCACTTAACCAACTCATCCAACTTGTTTTGTCATAATGGTACACAACTTTGAAATATCATCCTACATATCGTTTGGTATGTAGGATGATACGTTTGGTAAATATCATCCCTCATATCGTTTTGGGCCCATTCTGTTAATGGTGAAGAATCACTTTTAAAGCTAAAAAATTATCAGATCTGGATATTCACCAACATTGAATCAATTCTTCCTCGTCACATACCCAACCTGTCCACCAAGCTTCATCAGAGTCCATCCACAACTTTTGAGATATCATGCTACATATCGTTTTTGGTCCACTCTCTCATTGGTGATGAATTACATTAAAAATTCAACTTTTGGAGATAGCTTGCTCACAGACAGACAGACAGACAGACAGACAGGTGAAAACAACCTCTGTCCACCTTCGGTGGCAAAGGTAACAATATGCGTGCACCTTCACACGCGATTTGAATGTGTGTATGATTTGCGTTGCAGCTCCTCTAAGGGCCTTTGACCCGATTGTTTAAAAGGCCAAGGTGCATGGTCTTACAAGAAACACTTGCTGTTTCTG
>NC_140961.1:27723162-27950662 GCF_056783735.1 Eptatretus burgeri
CGACCGTCAATGAGGACATGGTCAATCTCCTTTGCCACACCGCCAGCGTTGGAATACCAAGTCCAGCGATGAGCTTGTGGGCGCTGAAACCATGAACCAGCCACCCTAAGTCCATGACTTCTTGCAAAGTCAAGGAACTTAGTGCTATTCTGATTCCTAGTTCCTGACCCATGGGGACCAGCACACATCTCATAACCATCCCTATCAGTTCCAGTCGATGCATTGAAATCCCCCAAGACTAGAAGTGTATCTCGTCTGGGGCACTGATCAACCACAGACTCGAGTGTGGCGTAGAATGCATCCTTCACGGTGAGATCACTCGCCTCAGTCGGAGCATAAACAGAGACCAGGGAAATGACACCTAAGAAGTGACGAATCCTTAATCTCATAATACGCTCGTTGACCGGTGTTACCTCAATTATCATTGGGGTCAGCTTATTGGACACAGCTACAGCAACTCCTTGGGTATGGTAACCATCAGAGCGACCAGACCAATAGTAGGTGTAACCACCCACCATTATCTCGCCGCAATCCGGTCTCCGAACCTCAGAGAAAGCTGCAATCCCGATGTCTAAACGCTTGAGCTCAGATGATAACAGAGACAGGTGATCATCCTCTCTTAGGGATAGGACATTCCAGGCACCCACCCGAAGGGACCGCCTCAGGTTAACCTGCTGAGACCGCCGTCTGGTGGACGACAGCTCAGCACCACTCCGACACACTCTCCCGCAATCTGACCCAGGGATGTTACCCCGTGGTTTCCCTCCTATCAAAGATTGGGGGTCCCGAAGGCTTTGCCCCAATCCCGTCATCCGGTGAGCTGCCCTGCGAAGGGAAGCTGCACAGGAGGTACTCCCACGGAGTGGGTTTTCAGATTTTTTGCGTTTTTTGTGTTTTGCGGAATGAAGGGTTTTACGGTGGCCGGAGTGCAAATCCTGCCACCAACCTCCTAATAAGAAGTGACCCAACTGCAGGAGGACGTCCGCAGACAGTTGGGCACTAGATATGGATGGCCGTTGGCTCACAAGGAGCTCCTCCGCCCTTTGACAGGTTTTGTTTTTAATCCTGCTGGGTGTCCATATTCAAACACCCTCCTCACGAGAAAACCTGGTGGGGGAGACGGTTTAGTCGCCGACAACCCGACCATGGAACAGGTTAGTACAGGTTTACATGGTACCTGTAGCAGGTCACAGATCGAACCTGACCTGACCTGACTCATAAGCACATCACAGCACATTTGCTCACAGCACATCGGAAATCATTGCCGGGTGCAGCAAGACGGTTCCGGCTCTTTGACTTGATGGTCATCATGGCTGAGAACCCCTGCTCGCACTCCCACGTAGAGGGGAAAAATCAGTAGCCCTGGGGAACAGTGTGACGGGCTAGTGTCAGGTACGAGGAGGCCATCGTCACCCAGAAGTTCATAGGAGAGCATTCCTTGTGCTTCGTCTTTGCTGTGTGTCAGGGTTCCCAGATGTATCAGGCCAAATCATTTTTTTAAAGGTTGAGCCCGAAAGTGCTCGCGAACCACCTGGAAGGCCCTCGTGTACCACAGGTTGGGAACCACTGCATTAGAACCAGTGTAAATCGCTTCAGCCTTGATTGATCTCAGCTCGTGAAAATAAGAGAAGGAGAAGGAGAAGGAGAAGGAGAAGGAGAAGGAGAAGGAGAAGGAGAAGGAGAAGGAGAAGGAGAAGGAGAAGGAGAAGGAGAAGGAGAAGGAGAAGGAGAAGGAGAAGGAGAAGGAGAAGGAGAAGGAGAAGGAGAAGGAGAAGAAGGAGAAGGAGAAGGAGAAGGAGAAGGAGGAGGAGGAGGAGGAGGAGGAGGAGGAGGAGGAGAAGGAGGAGGAGGAGAAGGAGGAGGAGAAGGAGAAGGAGAAGAAGGTATTTTAAACAATCTCCCGATTTATACTTTTGCGATCTATTCTGGCGTCTCAGCCTTGGTTGTGAAAACATTGGAGAACGAGAATAAAAGCTACTTTGTAAAGGCTAATGAAGGTACTCTACAGCCGACTTTTCAAGGTATAATTTGTACACATTTACCTCAGTGTAGATATCACAAATTTGCCGCCAGAATAGTTGCCTTGCACCAAGTCCTTCTCAAGGTTCTCATCGTGTGCTGCCTCTTTGGCTCCGAGCTGCATCATTGGTTCGGGGCGCGGCTATGCCACTGATGCAGTGCCCCTATTACCAGTATACTGGTGCTCATTTCGCCGACCTCGGAAGGATGACGGGCTGAGTCAACCCCCCTGGTGTTAATTCAGTGGCAAACAGGGCTCGAACTCAGGACCCTTGGATCCCAAGCCACAACCCTAACCACTAAGCCAACACCAGGCTGTTCTCAAGGTAAGTATTCTACGAATACCATATAGTTAATCCTTTAAATAGTTTCCCCTTTGTAATCTGTCCATGTATTTCTTTTATAAATCATTTGACAGCTCTACAAAGAAGCACCCCCCCACTCCCCCCCAATCCCATTCATGTTCAAAATATATCAAACCTGCTGAACGAAAGGTCTCAGAAAGTGCCCCTCTTTTTCTTTCCCCCATACAATCCCATACAACCTCAATGATATTGAAATCTGAGTTTGAATATATTGTTGTGGTTGACGAAATTCGCAAACCACCATTCAGGTCCCGTAGGTGAGATATCTCTGTAAGTATATGTGTAGTAGCCCAAACCCGTTGTTTAGAGGGAATAAATGTCATTCATTCGGGCTGCGACCCTTTTAGATAGCCGTTTTTCTTTTACTATCTTTATTTTGGACCAACCACCATTACTACCACCACAACCACCACCAACCACGTCTCAACAGCCATCACACAACAACCACCAACCGCAACGCCGCGTCACAACAACAACAACAACGCCAACAGCCATGACCCTTGCCGTCACATCTCGCTCTCGCAACCATCGCATCACCGCCATTCCCGCGCCGCTTGTGGGCACCGATACTGGACTCGTACAGGGCGCGCACCGAGCAGCGGGTGCAAAAACACCAGCCTTTCCGATAAATCGGATCAAGAACGATTCACGCCCACTTCTGTTCCGTCCTATCAGCGAGCGTGGGGCGATTTGGCCCCGCCTCCAGGTGCGTCGGAGTATAATCGCTATATGCAGATTCGCGGATCAAGAATCATTCATGCCCACTTTTCCTCTGTCCAATGGGGAGCGTGGCTCCGCCCCCGAGCGATTCCTGATCCAAAAATCTGCATATGATTTCTCCTGTCGGACTATAAAGCACGGAGCAGTTGGACGGAGTGGAGCAGTTGGAGGGAGTCGGGCAGTTGGAAAGAGTTGAAGAATTGAGGCAGTTGGGAAGAGTTAGCAGTTGGACGGAGTTGAGAAGAGTGGAGAGTGGGAGAGTTGGAGAGTTGTGGCGGCGGCGAAGGCAGTCGAGAGAGTGTCTGTCGGGGTCCGGGGAGGCTGGAGAAGCCAAGGATCTTTGTGGAGGTCTGCGCTCGTGTCAGAGTCGGGGAGCTGCGGAGAGGGGAGGCCGGTAACGCGACCGAGGTCGCGGTGGAGACGCTCGGCGCGGGACCCAAGCCAGCGAGATATCCTCATTCCCCCGAGCATCAACAACCCCCTCCTGTTTCCCCCCGTGCTGAGATAGTGTGAAAAGGGGGCCCCGTTCCCACCCCATTCCAGGCAGTGCCAGCGAGGCCCGCGGAGTCGGGGCGCCGCCGCCATTTTGCGGCTCATCACCAGACGGGTAGGCTCGACGCGGTCTCGGCCCCAGGCCCGTCTGCCCCCTCATCGTTGAGGGTGGCCCCTTCCTTTTTCTTTTGCTTGGAGTATATGTGTTGTCGGCGCGGTCTGTGAAGTAAAACTGTATAAGTGTTGCCGTGTGCTCGGTAGTCGGTAGTAGATCTGCATTGTGTTTCTCTTTTACATTTGCTTCTTGTGCATTATTGTGGTGTTTCTTCTTTTGTTACATTTGCTTTTGGTGCATAATTGTATACGTGTGCTTTCCGTTTGCCGCGGAATAAATGTGCTTTATGTTGAACTGTTTTCCCGCTTCGCTTCGTCTTTTCTCTAATTGAATCTCCATCTTACTTCACGTAAAGGGTTGGTCGTGGGCTAAATACGCCCAATAATTAATCGAACCGTCAAGGTTGACGATAACACCGCTCGGTTATCCCGATAGTACGGAACGGGTCGCTTAAAGTGGCCCGTGTCCGAAGTCGACCTGCGGCGAGGTGCGATCGCCCGGTCTACCCTCCGTGTGGGTACTTAGGTAGGTCGAATTTGGCGAGCAACCCTATCCCACGCGGGGGGCCGATTGGCACGATCGTGGTGAGGCCGAAAGGCCCACCCGTGACTAGTTCCCAGCATTAGTCCGAGAGGGTCACGACGGGATTGTCCGTCCGGTGGGCGACGTGCCGCGATTCGAGTTACGTGGCCGCTCGCACGCCGGCGGGCGCGAATGCGCAACAATATTGTTGATGCTTATAATATCCATATCTTATAACTCCTGAATGTGTCTAAGACATTTGCACAGCAGTGCATATTTTATATGTAGGCCTACTTCACCCACTGTACATCAACTTCCCAAACTCTTGACAATACTTCACTATCTTCGATATCTCCTTTTACAACTCACCAACTTTTACAGCATCATAGTATCGTGAAATCAGACAGTCCATAGTTGTGCGGTTTCCTCCTCTGGGTTCACAGAGTACCATTTTTGTATCCTCAAGTCTTTGCCACAGCCCAGTGTCTCTCCACCTCATTGTCAAACGCTCTAGTATCTGATGAAGAGCGAAATGGTTAGCTTAAATCCATGGTCATGCAGGAGAAAAGTGGGCTGGGGAGGTCAGGAGACCTGCCTGAAGCAGATAGGTAAAGAGGGAAAGTGAGAATTGGCTGTATAAGTCCGGAAAGGATGGGAATGACGACAAAATTATTTGTTGGAAATGATGATTATACGAGTGATTTATAATTGAAGTCTCTACCCTGTATGAAGGCACAAAGCAAAGAAGTCCATTTGGTATGATTTGTGAGACAGCAAGGAGAAGGTCCCCCAACTCGTCCTGGAATGGGAAGGTGTCCACATTTTTGTAGGTGGCACACAACGGCCGGCCACTTGGACCCTGCCCCAACGAGCCAACCCACAGCTGTGATGGTGCGAGAGAAAAAGGTGGACACTTCATTGTGAGCGTGTGCTGATGACTAGGTGGCTGTGATTCGACTAAAATGTCTGATTATCTTTGATCTGATGATTATCTGAAATCAATGCGTCGAAGGCATTTCGGCAGCCAGATGTTGACGATGCACAACACCAGGTGGACATTAGTGAGTGCAACATCCTTGAGCATTGTGGGTGCAGAAAAGCCGAGACAAAGATGATGTTAATCTGCATACCTGGTTCTCTGGGATCACATGGCTGGCCTCCAGCTGAATCGGGAATGGAGTGTTCAGCTCTGAAGCAAAGGAAGTAAGAGGCGCCAGTGTACCAGAGGAAAGGACCACGCAATGTGCACTCTCAGCAATCTCAGAGAAAGCCTGCATTAAAAAAAAAAATAGAAAGAAAAATCAGCATCATTCTTCTCGATTTGCCTACTTGGTTAAAGGGAAACAAGACGAGCAACTACATTCATTATTTGCCATTTTCACATTTTCTTTAGAGTAACCAATCAAAAGCCCCCATTAATGCTTCTTGATAGGTCACATCATCAAGAAAGACAACATTATCCCAAAGATTACATAATCCTTGATAGATCACGGAATCCTAAAGAAACGATAATTTTTCCAGTCATTCTCACCACGGCAGGGTTAAGACACCACAGGTGGAGTGTGAGCAATGGAGCCATGATCCTGGACTTATTTCGTTTGCCAACTGGTTGGCGAGAGAAAAAGCCCTCGGCATCTGGCTGGTCGGGTTTGGGCGCACTTGAAGCCATAGATCGCGCGAGCACAACTCGGTAGTCTTCAGCATACCTGAGAATAAGGATTACCACTGTGAGGAATGGAATGACTACGGAGCAAAAACATCCTGAGCAATTTGAAAACAAGTACTTGATAAACAGCCTTTGTGGGGATTACAGTTGATTTATGTTATACTATTTGCAATGAATTTTCAATTTCATGACAATGAACGGAAGCTTTTGATGGATAATCCTGTCTTCATGAACAAATGTCATATATATATATATATATATATATATATATATATATATATATATATATATATATATATATATATATATATATATATATATATATATATATATATATATATATATGATTCGATTAAATGTACAAAAAAAAAACTTTCGTCATGCCACAGCGATACATCAGGCTTAAATGTCATTAATGATAGTGGGTGCTCTTTTGGAGGGTGGGGAGGGTGGTGTTGGGGTGGTTGTGGCGAGAGTCCCGATATACGAAGAGTAGTGACAACTTGCAATTGGAAGCCATTTTGTTTCCATCGAGCATGGCGTACCGAACCTGTTCCCATTCCGTGCGAGGCGTAATGCATCTGTTTTCTCATTAAGCCGTATTTCTCTGCGCCCAACAGGGAGTTTATATTGCATAACTTTGTTTTGTTCTTCCAACATATCAAAATAAGCATACAATCAGACAGGATTGATTTAACCATATAAAGCATATCAGAGAAACTGCAGCAAAATGAAGTGGAATGAGTGACTGAAGGTTCACACAAATGAGTGCCTAATTTGAGGTGTACAGAATGTGCGAGTGGAAGAAACACACACAGGAAGTGACAGGACGGAGAAATTTGAAAACAGTGGAAGAAGGAAAGTGAAAGACAGAAATGGAGGCACACCATCAAAGCTGGATGTGCACATCTTCAAGAGAGTTGAGAATTAGATTAAAGATAACAATTGTGAATGAAAAAAAAAAAAAGAGCAAGAGCTTGAGAAGACCGATTGATTGGATTGTGCTCTGCCTGAAGACAGGCACTTGGCTGCTTGGTAAAGGTGACACTGGGTGGTTTGCCATTGCTTTCCCAGCAGTTAGTCATGGCAGTAGTTTGTAATTTGACCGGGATTCCGGGTGATAGCTCGCCTACTCTTGGTGAAGGACACCGTGGGGTCTTTGCATACACCAACTAATGATAGCAGACGGGACCCCCTGCTTGACGTCCATTTGATGGATGGCACACACACCGACGATTCACCCTGCCTGTGAAGCACCGGCATGACAGTACGTCTGTCTATTCTTGCCCACCCCACTCCCCTTACCCTCCACATCCTCCGCCTTATACCACCGCTTCCCAATTAGACCGTTGTGTCAGATATAATATAACCATACGATTCTCGAGAAGTATACAGCGTTGTCTGATGTACAAATAATGCAAGCGATATATATTGTAGTTCACGGACCACATGATCAGAATATTCCAGACACGTCATGTCACAACTCTCCTGTACAGGGACTCGAGTCCACGAGTTGTGGCATTGGTAGAACAATTTTTTTATGCAACCAATTCACAGAACACATCCATTTGTTACGATACTCTGCTGTATATGCATTGTAGACCCTTTTGCTCAGGTCAAGTTGAAAGCAAACATAGCTTTTCTCAAAATCAACATCACCTGTATTCTTCTTTGAAAAGGTATCCCAACACCATGAGGAGACCCTGAAGTACTCCCTTAGTCACTGCAGAGATTGCAGGCAAAAACACCTGCCTCTTGGACAAGTTCTTCTTTGAATTTCCCTTGGCTGCATGGATGTTCTGCGCCTCCTCTCGCTCCAAGATCAAGTTAAAATTGCGCTAAAAGTACAGGGAGGAGGAAAAAAGAAATGTGAATATGCAAATCAAGTAAAAACAATGGAAGGCGAAGGCAGTTCAGAAAATGGGAAATGCAGACGCAGCACTGAACTCAAAAAGAAACTCAATGAAGCAACTGAGCATTCAAAAAATGGCCAAAGTTTCCCTGGGAGATTAAATATATTTAAACGGAATAATTCGTTTGGAGAATATTACAAGCATTTTATAATATCCACAAGCAAAATCTAAAGGTGCTTTGAACATGTTTGCATGCTTTACAGTATCGAGTATTATATGAAAACCTGTGGGATTTTCGACCCACGTTACCAATATTGGTATCAAATCACAAATGTCTTAATATACGAATCACCATTCTACACAATGGGTTCAATGCCGGTCTTCAAACACATCTAATATGCCTTCCACGGTAGCACATCATAATGACCATAATAGTGATGTGACGGCTTCAGATGGGTTATTTTTGGCAAAAATATTTTGCCACATTTCCATCCATCCATCCATCGGGACCATACTTTGTGCAGAGCGTCGGTGCTGCGTTCGCAGTCTCCTTGGCTATTGAACACTCCTGGATGTGTCGCCACTCCAACAGAGGATACCAGCATGCTGGCACTCATTTAGCCGACCTCGGAAGGATGACAGGCAGAGTCAACCCCACCTGGTATTAATTCAACAGCCGAGTGGGATTTGAACTCAGGATCCGAGGATTCCAAGCCCGCCACCCGGAGCATTAAGCCAAAACCAGACATACATTTCCTTGGATGATTATATGCATTTTGCTCGTGTTCACAAAAAACACATTGGCCTGTGAGCTCGACTCAAACTTGTCCAACATCATTCACACGCAGATCTGACTTCCAAATTGGACATAGGAAGTGGGCAATTCCAAAAAATGGCATTTCCCTTTTCAATTTTTTTTTTCATTTTCAGCTCGCCTGTTCGAAGAACAGAGAGCTATAGCTATACCCCGGCGTGAGCGTCAGCATCAGCGTGAGCGTGAAAATGTTAAAGTTTTTGGTGCAAGTTATTTTTTCCTTTCTAATGTTTTTATCTACCACACTATTTTTTTATACGCCCGATATATATATATATATATATATATATATATATATATATATATATATATATATATATATATATATATATATATATATATATATATACATACATATATACATATATACATATATACATATATACATATATACATATATACATATATATATATATATACATACATACATATACATATACATATCGGGGCGTATTATGTGATACCGGTCGTCCGTTCCTGTCCACACTCTAACTCCCAAAGTTTTCAACTTTCACGTTTCATATTTGGTACATAGGTACAGACTGTGGAGACGGTGTGCCCTGACATACGTTCGTCATCTAAAGTGGTTGCCATGGCAACCAGGATGCTGTTTTCCATGTCGTAGCACAAATCTGTATATACCTTCTTGTTCGGGTGTATATTGTGCTCACTTGCGCTCGTTACTGATTACAATATACAAATACATATATTGCTTTAAAATTATTTGGATCAAACTTCACTGCAATGCTTTATAATTATAAAAAATATTAATTATTAGACGATTCTTTTAAAAACAATAAATGTATAAACAGGCGAGCATTGGGTGGCTTTGACACCAACTCTGGTTACTTGCTACATTTATGTCCAGGTTTTGAGGGTTTCACGTGAGGCAGCGGCAAATTGTGTTTCGATGGGCCAGGTTGGAAAATGAAATAAAAACTACAGGGGAAATCGCCATGGTGAAGACAAATGCAGAATATGAATAAAGGCACAAAACAAACATCGGAGGCAAAGAATAACAAATGTTTCCACAAGCAACTTCTGAAATGGTTCGGGTCGGAACTACCGGTGGTACAAATGTGCACTGACCATTGGCTTCTAAAAGGCAGAGTATTGCACGTTAAATAATTTGAGGGAATTGGTCAAGAGCGTTAATAACCTAACCCCACAGTCATGTTTTCTACTTTTATGCACACACAGCAAGTCAACATGGTGGAAAGTGAAATAAAGAGGATTGAATAGCAAATAATTGTGAAATTGATAATTATCAATGAAAACACATCTGTTGAAGTTTAGATGACTGGCTGCATAGTATGGTGATGATTGACTGTTAAAAGACAAGAGTATTAAAGAGGACCATGAAAGCAAAAAGTTTTTGATGAACTTAGTCATGAACAAAGATGTCCTACACTGGTTATGTTCACGGCCTAAATAATTCCACATTGAAGACACATGAAAGCTTTGACTGCGATGTGACATATGTTGTAATGCACTGTACATTCAAAATTCAGAATGAGCATAAACAATAATCTAAATCAAATTTGAATCATCCTTGCAGTTTCAGATAGAATGAACCTCCATGTTTTCTATAAGCACAAGCCCAAATTCGAACGGCACTCGGTGAAGCGCGTACCTCCGCCACACTGAAACATTTACGTTATGTATCCCACTGATAGGCCAGATCTGGATCTGGACCTGAACCAAAATCGAATCTGCTTGGTCTCGTCACCGAACACTCATCCAGCTAGTTTTATCATAACTCATTCCCAACATTTTGAAATATGCTATATATTGTTTTGGCCCCATCTGTCAATGGTGAAGAATCACATGAAAAAAAAAATTTAACCATCGTATCAGGATCTTCACCAAAATCAAATCAATGAGTCCTTGTCACACACCCAACCCGCCAACCAAGTTTTGTCCAAATCCATCCATAACATTTTGAGATATTGTGTTATATATCATTTTTAGCCCTATCACTCAATGATGAAGAATCACTAAAAATTATTAGATCCGAATCAAGATTTTCACCAAAATCAAATCAATTAATCCTTGTCAAACACCCAACCGGTCCACCAAGTTTCATCTGAATCCGTCCAAAACTTTTTGAGGAATCCTGCTCACAGACAAACAAACAAGAAAGATGATGTGTGGAGCACAATACTTGCAAAATCCCAACAACAAATTTGATCATAAAAATAAATGGAGGTGGAATTGTGTTTCCTCATCTTCAAATCCTCTTCAAATATCAAGTCAATCGGATGAAAATGGAGGATTTCAAAAATCTCACCGAAGTTGTTGACTGACCTTTGGCCTATGTTGACCTTTTGACCTCAAAAACAATAGGCTAATTGCTTATGACGAACTCTACGAGGTGGTGAAGTTTCCTGGAGATCAATTTAAACTTGTGAACTGTAGGCGGTTGACAGACAGACAAAAAGAGAGAATTAACAAAGTTGACCGACCAATATACTGTACTTGAAAAAATCTTTGATTTCGCAAGTAACAAAGAGACAGGGATGAAAATATAACTTCCGTCCACCTTAGGTGGCGGAGGAAATCAGGGATTATGTGTTCGGTTTGGCTTGAAATCTACTGATGTGCAATTCTGCTGATGTTAAAACTAATAGAAACACCCGCTCCCTGCAGGAGCAGCAACTTTAAATTGGAGGTGGCTATCCCAACTTCGTGGAACGTTCCCATGCACAGCCCGAGTACAACCACCACGTTTCAATGCATTTCATCCAACAAACACATACGTTTCAACACATTTTCCCCTCATCTATGACAACTGTAGTTTTCATGATACTATAACAGAGAATTGGCATATTTACTTCTGCCACCGAAGATGAAGGAGATTAGGTTTTCACCCCTTTCTGTCTGTTTGTTGCTTGCAAAATCGAAGATTTTTCTTCAACTATATTGGTTAGTCGATATTGCTATTCTGTCCATCTGTCTATCGACTACAGGTCACAATTTTAAACCGATTCATGAAGCTTCACCGAATGGTAGAGTTTGTCATTCGGAAGAAGACTATTGTTTTTGAGGTCAAAAGGTCAACAACTTAGGTGAGATTTCTGAAATCCTCAATTTTCATCTGATTGCCTTGAAATCTGAAGAGGGTTTACATTTCAGGTCACTGAATTAAACCAACCAATTATTTTAGAGGTCCACATAGGCCAAAAGGTCAACGTAGGGATTTTTTTTCTAAAATTGTCAATTTTCATCCGATTCACTTGAAATTTGAAGAGGATTTGCATATTTGGTCCTTGAATTCAATCAGCAATTATTTTTGAGGACAAATTTGTTTCATGGATTTTGCAAGTATCGTGCTCTGCATGATGTCGTCTTCTTGTTAGTTGCAAAATCGAAGATTTTTCAAGTATATTGGTCAGTCGATTTTGTTATTCTGTCTGTCTGTCTATCACCTACAGGTCACAATATCAAACTGATCTACTCAAAACTTCACCACATGGTAGAGTCTGTCATAAGGAAGAAACCTATTGTTTTTGAGGTCAAAAGGTCAACATAGGTCAGAGGTCAACAACTTAGGTAAGATTTCTGAAATCCTCAATTTTCATCCGATTGACTTGAAATTTGAAGAGGATTCATATTTCAGGTCAATTAATTCAACCAGCCAATTATTTTTGAGATCAACATCGACCAAAAGGTCAACATTGGCCCAAGGTCAACAACGAAGGGGGTGTTTCTAAAATCCCCAATTTTCATCCTATTAACTTGATATTTGAAGAAGATATACATTTCAGGTCATTGAATTCAATGACCAATTATTTTTGAGGTCAAATTTGTTTTATAAATTTTGCAAGTATCGTGCTCTGGATGATGTCTGCTTCTTTGTTTGTTCGTCTGTGTGCAGGGTTTCTCAAAAAGTTGTGTACGGATCCAGATGAAATTTTGTGGACAGGTTCGGTATGTGACATGGACCAACCGGTTAGATTTTGGTGAATATCCGGATCTGGCTACTAGAATTTTTGAAGCGATTCTTCACCATTGAGAGATGGAGCCAAAACGATATATAGCACGATGTCTCAAAAAGGTGTGGACGTATTCAGATGAAACTTGGTGGATAGGTTGGCAAGAACTAACTGATTTGATTTTGGTGAATATCCAAATCTAGATACGAGAATTATTTGAGTTTTAGAGTGATTCTTCACCATTAAGAGAGAGGGCCAAAAATGATATCATCCTGTATAGCATGTCATTTCAAAAATATATTGGGCCCGACATGTTCTCGTGGATCAGGCATTACGTGGCGGAGGTATGCACTCTACCAAGTGCCCTTCTCATTTATAATTATTGTACAACTTCCGGGAGATTGATTTATATTTTAGCGATGACATCCAGTTTTCAAATTATTCTGTCCAGATGGAGTGTATTAGCAGGATGATAATTCACCAAATTCTTATGATAATTCTCTATTCTCACATAAATCTAAAAATGAGGACAATACCCCTGGGCACTCACCTGGTAGAATAATGATACTGAAAAGTCAACGTGGGACAGAATCAGCAGAATGTACCAATGTTATAACCAATGCCTATTTTGGGAAGCACACCCACCCCCACCCCCTCCTCCGTAAATCCCCTTCAACCCTGATTTTTTTTTAAACAGTGTGAACAAACTTTGGTACATCACGAGTGATGAAGGTTGTGGCCAAGTTTAATCAAAATTGTGTGTGTGGTTTCGGAGAACAAAGCAAATACATATTCTGGGGGCAACCCCCCCCCCTTTAGACCACAATTTTTTTAATGTCATGAACAAACTTTGGTACATCATGGGTGATGAAGGTTGTGGTAAATTTTCATCAAAATTTCGGGTGTAAATTCAGAGAATAAGTTGCAAGTATTTGTGGACGGACGGACGATGCACCATCCCAAAAGCTCCCAGGAACTATGTTCCAGGTGAGCTAAAAACCTAACTTGAGGTCACCATGCCAACTTAGTAGAATGTTCCCATGTACACTCAAGAGTACAGCAAGCACTTTTCAACTCATTTCATCCAGTGGTTCAGGAGTGCATAAACCACACTGCACATATGTAAATTGGCTAAGTAGTTTTCGATTAGAGCAAGGTTTTCATTCAGAAATACTATTATAATACAGCACTATAAACCAATGGGATTTGTAATGCACTCTCTCACCTGGAACGGCGCCACACATTACACATAGAATTGACGTCCCCCTAACCCCGCCGAATACAATTTATTTTTAATGCCTAAAACGTTCCTGAGCACACTCCAAGTACAACTAAAAAATTTAAACTCATTCCGTCCAGCGATTTCAGAGTTCATACAAGTCAGACAGAAAACACACACAAACCAGGCTGTATACATACACAGTACTATTGTACGATTTTACATCGTATTGGTAGAGATACAGCATGAGTAATTTCATTTCACTTTTAGTAAGGTGAGCACAGAGAAAAAAAAAAAAAGGAGAATCAACTGACCTGTAAGACTTTGTAAGTTAGTGGAGTTATACCCCAACCCTGTAAGATAGCCACCATCTCTTTCCCGCTCCACTCTCGGCACCACAGTTCAAAATCACGCTGTGCAAGTCCGTTCTCTCCTTCCTCCATCCACCTGTCACAAGAACCCAGAACACTGGATTCTCATCCTTCTTATCGATTGCTCATTACAATGTCAGATCACCGACGGTATGTTCGTTATACAAATCAAGTATTTGGTACAATGACCCCCTCTTTCAATTTGTAGTTCAAGTGTATTACAGGCCTAAGCCAAAAAACGTTGCATTTTAAAACTATCGTCTTGCTGTCAAGCCCAAAGCAAGGAACAGTCGTTTTTGTATGATCATGCATTTTGGCCTTAAGGCCAATGTACACAAAACACACACACGTGTAATTGTTTGACATGCTTTTTACGACCGTGCACTTTTGTCTTTGGGCTGAATAACATGTGCTTGGATTTGTTTTAATGTTGAGATTTTTTTTTGAAATACAAAAAGGCGTTACATCTCCAAGCTGGCCTACAAAGCCAGTCGCAGACTGGGCATCCCACATTGTGCCAAGTCCTTCCTTGGCACACCTGAGCTTCCAATCATTTACAAAGCTTTCATCTGCAGTCTGATGGAGTATTGCTCTCCCCTCTGGGGTGGTGCTCCTGCCTCACACCGAGCTCAACTTCACGCTGCGGAAACAAAGGCTTTTAGGATGATTGGTATCTCCCGTGATACAGCTGCGTCTTTGGGTCTTTCACTCTCACCACAAGCAGGTCGATGGTCTTTCTGTCTTCTACCGTCTCCTCGCCGGCCTTGCCCCCCCCCGCTCTGTCTGTGATCTGTCCCCCCCCCCTATATTTCCTCAAGGTGCTCAAGATCCACCAAAATCCCCCTTCTGGTGAAACCGCCAAAATCAAGAATCACTGCTAACATTCACTCTTTCATTCCACTTTTTTCACGACCTCAAGAACAAACTCCCACACTCTCTTCAATCCCATTCCTCCCTCCAGGCCTTCAAAACAGCTGTTCACCACCATCTCATATCTCCCCCCCCCACACCCCCCCCCACCCATCGAAAATCGTGATCTTTATTACCCCAGTTAATCCACCGCAAGCTCACCTCCTTCAAATTCCGTTTTCCTTCCTGAAAGTCCCTGTAGTACCATCTTGTTTACCCCGTGTACCTCGCCCCATCCCTCGCCCTTCCACAGATATCCTCTTGTCTTTCTTCCCCACTATTTTGTGCTTCCCTCTCCCACCCCTCTTGCCTCCTGCCTTGCTATATGTTTCTGTGTCTTAGCACTTACACGAGCCTCGACTTGGTAAATTTTAAAAAATAAAAAAAAATAATTCTCAATCGAGGAAAAGGGTTTCTTATACGTGTGTGTATTTTGACCTTCGAGCCAGGATTCGTGCTGGCTCAGTACGAATTGTTGATTGGCTGTGCCTTTTCCTAAACAATGGATAATTCCAACCACCATAAAAACTGATCATTAATGTATAAATCTCGTGTTTCTTTCATTACTGTCCATGTAGTTCATCCAATTTTTACACAAACTCACACACCAATCATTTGAGTGACTGACCCATAAATGGAGAAACAAAGGGCATAAAGGGCATCATAGGCAGAAGCTCGGGTTTCTGAAGTCTTAGCAAAGGATTGAAGTTCCATAGAGGCAGAACAGATGGAGGGAAGAGACAAGGAGAAAGAGGCGGCCTCCCGAGAAGAGTCCTCGATGTTGTGAGCCTCGTCAAGAACAACAATTTGTCCTCGTAGATGAATATCAATCTGATGTCGATGAATTGATGGTTAAAAAACACAAAAAAAAAAAAAAAAAAAAAAAAAAAAGAGAGAAGAGATCAGTAAATAAATTGATAAATAAATTAATAAATAAAAACATGCTTACAAACCAGCAAATAATTAATAGGAAAAAGAACGTTTAAAGAGAGATTATGTATTCACGTTTTGTCGTATCTGAGGGTCGATGAGGTAGTTGTAAGGACAGAATATAAGACTAGCTTGGGCTGCTAACGCCCGAGCTGCAAAGTACGGACAAGCCTTGGTTCTACGTCCCAAAGTCACCAGATCCTCGATGTCCCAAGCCCTGCTCAGGCCCCAGCAGCCCTGCAGATCTGCCTGGTCTGACAGGCGTTTCACACCTTGGTGGAATAAACAGGATTTACCCTGGAAGTGCAGATGCTGAAAAGCAAAGATGTTGACACGTCACTTTTGAATCTATCTATAATGGAGCAGATGCATATGTGGCTAAACACTGTATATACTGAACATGCAGTACACGTGGCAGAAATAGCACCACCTTTGGTGGTAGCCGGTATTACAAATCATCAATCCTTTATCTTCTTCAAAATACAGTGCGTCGCATATTTGAAAGAAATATCTGAATAATCATTTATTTATTTTTCCACGTTACAGGTGAAGCCCTGAAGATTTGAATGACAGAGCATTATGACGTACCAACGCGGATTAAAATTGTAGAAACTCCATTAAATCAGACTCTTATACTATTGCAACTCAGCGAGCATTTCATGGCCTCCTCGATCCCCAGATTTCTTCCTCTGGGAAATTTTGAACAGCCAGGTTTACAAGACACTTCCCACGTGTGTCGATGAACTTAAGATGAGGATCGCTGAAGCCATTGCTGCCATTGACAATTTTGAAAGCAGCAACGAACAATGTACTGGTTCAATGCAAGTAGTGCATCAATTGTAATGGACAAAATTTAAAAGATGTGATTCTAAAGAAGTAGAGCTCGGTTGTGTATACTGCTATGATGTCATACAATCTCCCATACCTGTACTGCATACTAAAAACATCATTTACATTGTTCAGTCTTGTTTTATTACAGAAATAGACGCGTCAGATATTAATGACCTCCACAAATGACTCTGTATAATGCAACCTTCTCAAAATTATGATATGTTGTGATTAATAACGTTTCTTTCAAAGATGACAAAAATTATAAAGTGCATTTCCAAGAATGTTGCGCAGCACATTGCCCACTGAAGGTGGGCCGAGAAGTGCCCGCGAGTACTATTATTAGTTTACTCCAGTAACCTTAGGTAAAGCACAATTGAGGTTATATTTGTCAACTTTTGACTTGGCATGTTCCTTTAATTGAAGCTTGTTGTAGTTTGATGCATTTTGGTGTTTATTTTCTTCTTCTTCTTCTTTAACAGCTGTGCTCTTATCCTGCATGGTTGGGTCGGCCAGGGGAAGCTTGGGCCGAGACTTCATGAACCGGCTGGCCAGGCCTGACAATCGACGAGTTCGGGCAGGAATTTGGAATTTGGCCATGGTGCTGGCGATGGCTCCCCTACACTTTGCGAAGGACATCGTCGGTATCTGTGTAGGACAAAAGTCCGAGTCTTCAGGTCCTTGGTGCTTCCAGTCTTGCTCTACGGATGTGAGACTTGGACTCTGACCAGGGATCTGAGACGGAGACTTAATTCCTTTGGTACCAGGTCTTTTTGGAGAATCCTTGGCTATCGCTGGTCGGACTTTGTGTCCAACAAGCGGTTGCTGAGAGAGACTCAAATGAGATTTGTTACTCGCATAGACCGTGAGCATCAGCTGCCGCTGTATGGACATGTGGCTCGTTTTCCTGATGCTGGTCCTGCTCACCAGATTCTCTCAGCGAAGGAACCTCGTGAGTGGAGGAGGCCGATGGGTAGACCACGTGCCTCGTGGTTGCAGCAGGTTGATCAGCATCTTAAGGAGATGGGGATGGGCCAGGCATCTGCCTGGGGGATGGCCAGACGGAGGCCTCTGGCGTACCGGCGGAAAGTGGACGGAGCGACGTGCTGCTGCGGCCCATGCTCCCATAACTGACCTGACCGAACCATGGGATCTTTAACATCCACCAACGATTGCTGGTAGACGGGACTCCCGATTAATGTCCATCCGAGAGACGGCACACAAATGATGAATCACCCTGCCTGTGAAACACTGGGGTGACAGCTTATAGCTGGGTCGGGAATCGAACCCAGGCTAGACAGCTTAGAAACAGGTATGCATCGATCCTGCCAGGCCATTTTGTTGTTTATTTTATCTATTTTTAATCCATGGAGTGCCATGTGACTTGGTGCTTTATTAAATATTAGACAATGATGATGTTCTTATTTTGGACAGAAATTGGTTGTTATTTTGTCAGTGGTAAATAAATAAACGTATTACATTCTCCATCTGCACCTCACCTGTTCCTGTTCCTGTTCGATAAGCTCACGACAGGCCTCTGCCTTGTGCGGGACAATCGAAACCTCGGGATGGATGCAAGTGAACTCACGGCTGGAGAGAATCGTCATCGGCACGGAACCATACGCCGTGCGGGCCAGCTCACGAGTCACCTGCATTTGACATGGGAAGAGATATCTGGCATGGAATCTTCAAAAACAACGAGCCACCGTAGGAAACCATCTTGCGTCATTTCACTCAAAGGCTGCAGTATCACGATTTGCATGATGAATAAAGAGATTACCTTCACAAATGAGAACAGAATGTCAAAACAAAATTCACAAAACGTACCTGAGATATTTGTTTGTGTGTTCTTGTTGCAAAAAATATCTTTGGAACAGGATGGGATTTCTCCTCATCCTTGCATTCATCTTCTGGTCCGCCGCCCGGACAGCAACCTCCTCCAATCCCATCCAACTCTTGAAGATGTCCCTCTTCACTTCCCCGTTCTCTTGTCAAACCATTACAGCAGCACATATTGCACTCGAGCTGTGAACAAAGTAATTATTTCATCCACGAATGAGATGCATGAACAATCTCAAGAAAGAAACGTTTGTTGGTAGCAATTTGCAAGATTCTTACCTCATCGTCATATGTAACACCCATCTGTACTCTATGTTTCCTTTTCATCTACAAAGGCAAGGTGAAGGAGGTATAGGAAGTTTATTCAGACACAGGAAGAGGCCATTTGGTTCGTCAAGTATCCCACCTGATACATAACTTACAGGTTGTTAGTTTGACAAGTAATCAGCTTTTGTTGAAGATAGCATGGGGAAAAGAAATGGAAAGAAAAATTTGGAAACACTTTTGGAAAAACGAAAAAGAAACAACAAGGCAGAAAGACGAACCAAATTCACACGAAACCGTTTGGAGTCCTTGGCAAAGTCATCCATGTCTGCATCCAATAGATCACGTTTTCCTCCTTTTTCTGGAACAAGATCATAAGGTTTGAGTAACTCTTGTTTGCAGCTCGGTGGGGAGGGAGCGGGTGTAGGAGGGGGAGGAGGTCACAGAGATTGAAAATCTGTGCCTGTACGTTGCTCACCGTCTAATTCCCTCCCTTACCATTGAAATAAGGCGATGTGGATGGGTTGATGCGAGGAGGAGATGCAAAATAGGACGAGCGGATATCAGTTTTCGACGACTTTCCAGGCTGCGAGACGGCCACGGGCTTTTGCCGCGTGTCGGACGAAGGTGGGTTACAAAGGGAACGCACGGCAAGGTCTGTGGGGGGCTTGTTTTGTTGATGACAGTGACAGCTGCATGGCTCAGGTGGTGCAGATTTGCATTCTTGTGGCTTTTCTTCTTTCGTTTTGTCATTCAATTGCTCCTCAGCCACTTTCACCTTATTATCCTCCACTTGTTTCCTCTCTACACAAAATATAGCAGAAAAAAAACCAAAGAATACCAGTTGGGGGAGTGGGGATTGGGGGGGGTGGGGGAAAGGACAACCAAAATTAAGTTTGTAGTTCAGCGGAAGAAACTGAAGTTCAAAGAGATCAAGGAAACGACAAGGCCGCAATACCATATTCACGTCGTTGCCAAGCGAGAGTGGCACAAAGCAAGGCAAGGCTCTTCCCAGTGCCCGTCGGGCTTTCCAGGAGACAGTGATCACCGCCGTTCAACCCTCGGATTATCTAAAAAACACACATTTCATGTTCAATTCCTCATTGTTATTTTCACCATTTTCAACTTGTACTCCACCCAACTCCATGTGTTGAAGCTCTTCTTGACCGACACCTCCATCAATCAATCAATTGTCCTGTCTGGTCTGCATTTTCTGTTCTTGGCCTTTTGGCCTACACCTCCATCAATCAATCAATCAATGGTCCTGTCTCGTCTGCATTTTCTGTTCTTGGCCTACACCTCCATCAATCAATCAATCAATGGTCCTGTCTCGTCTGCATTTTCTGTTCTTGGCCTCCACCTCCATCAATCAATCAATGGTCCTGTCTCGTCTGCATTCTCTGTTCTTGACCTACACCTCCATCAATCAATCAATGGTCCTGTCTCGTCTGCATTTTCTGTTCTTGGCCTACACCTCCATCAATCAATCAATCAATGGTCCTGTCTCGTCTGCATTTTCTGTTCTTGGCCTCCACCTCCATCAATCAATCAATGGTCCTGTCTCGTCTGCATTCTCTGTTCTTGACCTACACCTCCATCAATCAATCAATGGTCCTGTCTCGTCTGCATTTTCTGTTCTTGGCCTCCACCTCCATCAATCAATCAATGGTCCTGTCTAGTCTGCATTCTCTGTTCTTGACCTACACCTCCATCAATCAATCAATGGTCCTGTCTCGTCTGCATTCTCTGTTCTTGACCTACACCTCCATCAATCAATCAATGGTCCTGTCTCGTCTGCATTCTCTGTTCTTGACCGACACCTCCATCAATCAATCAATGGTCCTGTCTCGTCTACATTTTCTGTTCTTGGCCTCCACCTCCACCAATCAATCAATGGTCCTGTCTAGTCTGCATTCTCTGTTCTTGACCGACACCTCCATCAATCAATCAATGGTCCTGTCTCGTCTGCATTCTCTGTTCTTGGCCTACACCTCCATCACTCAATGGTCCTGTCTGGTCTGCATTCTCTGTTCTTGACCTACACCTCCATCAATCAATCAATGGTCCTGTCTCATCTGCATTTTCTGTTCTTGGCCTACACCTCCATCAATCAATCAATCAATGGTCCTGTCTCGTCTGCATTTTCTGTTCTTGGCCTCCACCTCCATCAATCATTCAATGGTCCTGCCTAGTCTGCATTCTCTGTTCTTGACCTACACCTCCATCAATCAATCAATGGTCCTGTCTCGTCTGCATTCTCTGTTCTTGACCTACACCTCCATCAATCAATCAATGGTCCTGTCTCGTCTGCATTTTCTGTTCTTGGCCTCCACCTCCATCAATCAATCAATGGTCCTGTCTCGTCTGCATTCTCTGTTCTTGACCTACACCTCCATCAATCAATCAATGGTCCTGTCTCGTCTGCATTTTCTGTTCCAGGCCTACACCTCCATCAATCAATCAATGGTCCTATCTCGTCTGCATTCTCTGTTCTTGACCTACACCTCCATCAATCAATCAATGGTCCCGTCTCGTCTGCATTCTCTGTTCTTGACCTACACCTCCATCAATCAATCAATGGTCCTGTCTCGTCTGCATTTTCTGTTCCAGGCCTACACCTCCATCAATCAATCAATGGTCCTGTCTCGTCTGCATTCTCTGTTCTTGACCGACACCTCCATCAATCAATCAATGGTCCTGTCTCGTCTGCATTCTCTGTTCTTGGCCTACACCTCCATCACTCAATGGTCCTGTCTGGTCTGCATTCTCTGTTCTTGGCCTACACCTCCATCACTCAATGGTCCTGTCTGGTCTGCATTCTCTGTTCTTGGCCTACACCTCCATCACTCAATGGTCCTGTCTGGTCTGCATTCTCTGTTCTTGGCCTACACTTCCATCACTCAATGGTCCTGTCTGGTCTGCATTCTCTGTTCTTGGCCTACACCTCCATCACTCAATGGTCCTGTCTGGTCTGCATTCTCTGTTCTTGGCCTACACTTCCATCACTCAATGGTCCTGTCTGGTCTGCATTCTCTGTTCTTGGCCTACACCTCCATCACTCAATGGTCCTGTCTGGTCTGCATTCTCTGTTCTTGCGCTCTCCACCAGTCGCTCATCCCCTGCACCACCTCCACGTGTCGCAGCTCTTACCGAGCTCATCATAGCCAGCTGGGAGGGATAAGCTTTGACAGGCAGGTTGATGGAAACTCCACCAATGATGTACGTATTCCATTGCGTTGCTGCGGACATCACTCCTGACCTGCAGCACGACACACCGAGGGTAACGTTTAATGAAGGATGCGCCCCTGGCAGGACAGGAGGAGGAGGAGGAGGAGGAGGAGGAGGAGGAGGAGGAGGAGGAGGAGGAGGAGGAGGAGGAGGAGGTGCAAACGCCACACGAGATAGACTCACTCAACTACTCCAGCACCATGAAATAAATGGGAATCAAAGGCTAAAGCCTAAAACATGCAAAATGAGGAAAAAAAAAATATATCAAAGCTCGCAAGTGCAGTCAATGGAGTGAGTGAAACGCTCGATTAATCGCTCAATTCTTCAAAATCGATAATAATACACCACACACAACGCTGCCACTCGAGCACGGCGATAGTGTGGCGACCATCAGCGCGTTCAAACGCAAAGTACAACCGACAGCAAGGACGAACCGGAAGTGATTCCAATTATTTTTAGCGGGAAGAATTCAAAACGTCTCTGGATCCACTTTGTTTTTATTTCGCTTAATGTAACGTCGGATTATCATCGAAAACATCGTCTTACACGAAAATCGATTAGATACCTGTAATCGGTGTTTGGTGTGTCGTGCTTTCAGGGTTATTCTTATCAAGTTCGTGTTTTTTTTAACATTCACGTTGAACAATTACAATAACCTAATATGTTTCACTGCTATATATTGTTTGTTTAAATATGCACTCGTTTCTTCAGAGAATTAACAACAAATCTGTATACTTACAGTTTCATATTGCTCGGTGCTAACGTCATGACGGTGTAGTTAATAGCAGTGACTATAATAGGGGGGTTTGTTTAGGAAATTAGAATGGAGGGAAATCTGCTTTAATTACCTTGCGGCGGAGGTTAAGGAAGATTCTAGAAGTACTTTTATCGGTTGTTATTAGTAAAAGTAAAGCATATCTTTTTTAATGGAACATTCTAACCCGACTCGTACTTCCTTGCCCAAAGCGGTTCCTGTGGAGGACGGAAGGCTCGTGCCATGCTTCGTTGTCCGGTTTTGGCTCTTCGGAAAGTAACGACCTTCTCCACCAGCAGGTGAAATATTGTGACGAATCTGGAAGCTCACTGCACACAACTGCCAGGGTCCTTATAGAACATAGTCCTGCCAGGTAAGTGTGTGTTTATAGTTAGGGCCCCCTACCTGTGTCTAACGGGAATTACGTGTGTGCGCTGCGGAGTTTCGTTTACAACAAATCTCCTTCACTTCACTTCACATACTGACGCCATTGCCAACGTGCGTTCGGACACATACGTGGGCGGAGATTTCCATCACCTCAGACCGGGACTCCGCCCAGGAAGGCAGGGGCGTGCGCCTTGTCCAATCAGGGCACAGAGAGCGACTTTCCCACGACGCCCCGTCCAATGAGGGCTGAGATGGCCACAGAGAGCGACTTTCCCACGATGCCCCGTCCAATGAGGGTTGAGATGGCCACAGAGAGCGACTTTCCCACGACGCCCCGTCCAATGAGGGTTGAGATGGCCACAGAGAGCGACTTTCCCACGACGCCCCGTCCAATGAGGGTTGAGATGGCCACAGAGAGCGACTTTCCCACGACGCCCCGTCCAATGAGGGTTGAGATGGCCACAGAGAGCGACTTTCCCACGACGCCCCGTTCAATGAGGGTTGAGATGGCCACAGAGAGCGACTTTCCCACGACGCCCCGTCCAATGAGCGTTGAGATAGCCACAGAGAGCGACTTTCCCACACACCCCGTCCAATGAGGGTTGAGATGGCCGCAGAGAGCGACTTTCCCACGATGCCCCGTCCAATGAGGGTTGAGATAGCCACAGAGAGCGACTTTCCCACGACGCCCCATCCAATGAGGGTTGAGATGGCCACAGAGAGCGACTTTCCCACACACCCCGTCCAATGAGGGTTGAGATGGCCGCAGAGAGCGACTTTCCCACGATGCCCCGTCCAATGAGGGTTGAGATAGCCACAGAGAGCGACTTTCCCACGACGCCCCGTCCAATGAGGGTTGAGATGGCCACAGAGAGCGACTTTCCCACACGCCCCGTAAAATGAGGGTTGAGATGGTCACAGAGAGCAACTTTCCCACGACGCCCCGTCCAATGACGGTTGAGATGGCCACAGAGAGCGGCTTTCCCACGACACGCTGGCCAATGAGGGTTGAGATGGCTACAGAGAGCGACATTCCCACGACGCCCCGTCCAATGAGGTTGAGATGGCCACAGAGAGCGGCTTTCCCACGACACGCCGGCCAATGAGGGCTGAGATGGCCACAGAGAGCGGCTTTCCCACGACACGCCGGCCAATGAGGGCTGAGATGGGCACAGAGAGCAACTTTCCCACGACGCCCCGTCCAATGAGGGTTGAGATGGCCACAGAGAGCGACTTTCCCACGACGCCCCGTCCAATGAGGGTTGAGATGGCCACAGAGAGCGACTTTCCCACAACACGCCGGCCAATGAGGGTTGAGATGGCCACAGAGAGCGATTTTCCCACGAAGCCCCGTCCAATGAGGGTGGAAAGCGCATCAGACGGCAATTTGCTCACCAGGAGGAAAAAGGCATATAAAGGAATGCCAGGGTGGGAGTGGTGGTCGTCATCGTCATCTCTGATCTTCTTATTGGTCGTGGTTGATTGGTGCGTGGCCGGTTGGAGAACGCGGTACCTGGTGCTTGGAGCGGCATCGTGTTGTGGGTTCAAGTCCCGCCGAGCCGGATCGTCGAAGACCACACGAGGTGGACAGGTCCAACAACAGGCTCTGGTCTCCAGCTCACCTGTCCTCGAGCTGGAAGCCTTCAATAAAGACCCGACGGGGTCCGTGTGTCCGTGTGTGTGTGTGTGTGTGTGTGTGTGTGTGTGTGTGTGTGTGTGTGTGTGTGTGTGTGTGTGTGTGTGTGTGTGTGTGTGTGTGTGTGTGTGTGTGTGTGTGTCTCTGAGCCCGTCTTCAAGTAGAATTGTCAGTGCTTTCTTTTGCTCATTGTACATTGCATTCCTTATATTCATGATAGCTCTACCCTTTGTATGTTCCCTT
The DNA here is from genome assembly GCF_056783735.1 of Eptatretus burgeri. Classification (NCBI taxonomy): domain Eukaryota; kingdom Metazoa; phylum Chordata; class Myxini; order Myxiniformes; family Myxinidae; genus Eptatretus; species Eptatretus burgeri. The sequence goes on from NC_140961.1 coordinate 27,748,272, forward strand.
CCCTCCCCCCCCCTCCCATTGTAAATAAATCCCCCATTGTTGAATGTTTCAGCTCGTTTCTGTGCTTCTTTCATTGGCTTAGCATGGTGCATGTTGGGAAATTGGGAAACGGCATATTGTGCATTTGGTCCGACGGGTCTTGGGAACCATCCGCTCGGGTTACGCACGGTTCGAGCGCGATAACAGCTCGTTCCGCTCGAGGCTTGCCGAGGGTGTGGTTCCCCGGTAGTTGGACGGCGTGAGTATTTAGGTAAATTGGAGTTAGACAAGTGGACCCTACCTCACGCCGTCAAAGTATTGGCGACCACGGTCTTGTAAGGGACCTGTGCCTTTCGGAGTTCTCCGAGAAGCACGATCTAAATTCTGGGTGTTCGGTAGAGCCAACCCCACTGCTCCACCTCGCGGTTGTGCTCACCGCCGACACCTGGCCCCACAACAATATTAGTCTCTGGCTTTTTGACACAGGACACATAGTTGTCTCTTCCCGTTTACATTTTGGATTGAAACGCCACCTTTGATGATTCTCGTTCATACCCATCCCTTCTCTTCCTGCAGTCCGCTGCCTCTGGCACACGCGATCCTCTCTCCTGGTGAGATCCCAGAGAAGCCCCCCGTAATCTTTCTGCACGGACTCTTGGGGAACAAGAACAACTTCTCCTCCGTTGGGAAACACCTGGGGAAGCTAACCGGCCGCAAGGTCTGCGTTACCCGACTTTGTAGGTTCGGATTTGTGTTTTCGAAGACCCTGACCGATGATCACGTTCTATATCCGTAGGTGGTCTCTGTGGACTTGCGAAACCATGGCGATAGTGGGCACGGAGATAGTATGGGCTTCCTGGAAATGGCGAGGGATCTGAAGACCCTGCTGGAAAAGGAGCGACTCGTGCCAACGGGGTGCTTGATCGGACACAGCTTGGGGGGGAAGGTCGCCATGGTCACCGCCCTCCTATGGGTACGCTATTTGTCTTCTTTTGTTCTTGGCATGTGGCCATGTCGTTATAATTAATTGTAGTGACACTTCTCCTTGTTGTCCAGCTCTTGTGTGACCATTTTGACCCCTGTATTTTTCAACAGATGTTTTGTTTGTTTGTTTTTGGAGGGATTGAGGGGCTGTGGGGGGCGGGGGGGTACAGTATTATACAAATAATATTCAGTCTGATAGGATGGTGCAGATGTGTAACACACTTACTTTTGACAGGTCTAGTCTGGTTTTGATTCCCAACTCCACTATAAACTGTCAAATTGGTGTTTCGCCGGCAGGGAATTTCATCACAAAGTGTGTCCTCCCTCGTACGGACGTTGAGCTGGATGTACGGTCTCCTAGCACTAGTTGGTGGATGTTTAAATAGTCCACTATATGTGTCTTTTAAGATGAGTAGGTGAGTTATTTCCATTCCTACCCAAACCATCTTTGATCGAAAATCAGGCCTGGCCAGCCAGTTTGTGAAAGACTCGAGCCAAAGTTTTTCCTCAGCTCAAGTGTAGTAGTAGTAGTAGTAGTAGTAGTAGTAGTAGTAGTAGTAGTAGTAGTAGTAGTAGTAGTAGTAGTAGTTAGAATTCAGATAATTTAAATTGATATTTTGAACAGATGATTGTAATCTATTTTGGGATTTTTCCCCCCATTACAGTCTAACAATAGATGAGATGTACTTGAATCTGCTCAAAATACTTTCAGGGTGAAGATAGTTGTTTGTTTATTTTTCTTTTTTCTAAACAGGTCGGTGGTCTGTCTGTCTTCTACCACCTCCTTTCTAGTCTTGCACTATTATCCTCTCCATGCTTTGTCCCCCCACCTCTCCAGGTATCTGCATGACACACGCGGTCCACCATCGACCCCCTTCTGATGAAACGACCTAAATCCAGGAACACTGCTCATCTCCACTCATTCATTCCTCTTTGTTTTCTTGCTTATTGAACCAACTTCCACATTCTCTTCAATGTCATCCTTCCCTGCAGGTGTTCAAGACACCCGTTTAGCACCATCTCAGATCATCCTCATCCAACACCATGATCTTTTCTACCCTCATTCAACCACCCCTACCCTTCCCCACAAATTTCCAAATTTTTTTTTCTTACTGATGGTTGGTTACCTCTGCCACCAATGTAGGCGGAGGTTATGTTTTCACTCCTGTCTGTCCATTTGTTTACTTGCGAAAATCGAAGATGTTTCAAGTATATCGGTTCTCCACATGTGGTCGCCTGGATTTGGCTGCGCCTGGTTGGGTTTGAGGGTAGTGGAGTAGCGGCTGAAACCAGAATCCTGTCCAGGTTCCTCCTGATGACTCCATCTTTGCTCTTTACTTCTTCAGGTTCCTTCTTGGTCTTATGTTTCATTATTCTGTCTGTCTGTTTGTTTGTATGTCAATCGCCTACAGGTCACAATTTCAAACCAATCTTCATGAAACTTCACTAAATCATCGAGTTGGTCAGAAGGAAGAAGCCGATTGATTTTGAGGTCAAAAAGTCAATATTGGCCAAAGATCACCAACTGAGGTCGAATTTCTAAAAACCTCAATTTTCATCCGATTGACTTGAAATTTGAAGACTATTTGCATATCAGGTCACCAAATTCAACCACCAATTGTTTTTTGAGGTCTCAAGGTCATCATTGGCCTAATTTCTAAAATCGTCAATTTTCATCCAATTCACTTGAAATTTGAAGAGGATTTGCATATTTGGTCATTGAATTGAACCAATTATTTTTAAGGTCAAATTTGTTTTACGGATTTTCCAAGATTGGTGCTCTGCATGATGTCTTTTCTTTCTTGTTTGTTTGTGAGCAGGATATCTCAAAAACTTGTGGACGGATTCGAAAAACAACCTCCGTCTATTTTGTCCCTCAACCCTGCTGTTCATGTTCCCCCCTCTCTTTCTACTGTTCCTTTTGTTCTGAGCCGTTCGGTGTTCTAGGTCTTCCACGAGCCTTGACCTTGTATACAAAAAAACATTTGACATACAGGCAGGAAACAAAAACTTAACTTTGCTGACTTGAGCAACAATGAACATTGAACAATACTTTCATCTGTACTTTTTTTTTTAAACCTTAAACTAAAGATTTATCACCAATGGATGTCTCTCTTTCTTTCTCTCTCTCCACCCCCCCCCCCCCCCTGTGTTTTCGTTCCCCTTGTTCTCCCCAAGCCAGAACTCATTTCTTCCTTAATTGTAGCCGACGTATCTCCATGTTACTCCTCTGCTGCATATGGCCTTCATTTTCCGGGCATAATCCAAGTCTTGTCCAAACTGTCCTGGTCTCCAGGATTGTCGCTGTCACAAGCACGGAAAGCAGCAGATATCAAACTGCAGGAGGACATAACGGTAAAAGTGCACACTGGTTCTGTACATTTCTCAATTTGTTCGGTTGCAAAACATTTATCCTTGAATGCTCCGTTTCAACAAAGCTCACATACTGCAGGTTTCTGGGATTTTCTCAAACTATTGAGTAGATATCACTGTTGCATGTTTGAACAATTACTCTCTGGATTTTCGTGTGTGTGTGTGTGTGTGTGTGTGTGTGTGTGTGTGTGTGTGTGTGTGTGTGTGTGTGTGTGTGTGTGTGTGTGTGTGTGTGTGTGTGTGTGTGTGTGTGTGTGTGTGGTTCTGCAAATCCACATGTTTCTAAGGCAATGGCACCCAACATACAGTGATCCCCAGGCAGTTATTTCATTACTGTGTAGTTTGACCTCCCCTCATGTCTAGTGGGTTAACGGGAAGAAGTGTGTTGCCGTGGGTCTCATAGTTAGTTCTCGTAACTATCTATAATTCATGTTCTGATTTATTTATCTATACTCCATCTCTTTCCTTTTAGCCATAGTACAAAACAAGCAAGCAAGCACACACTTCATTCAATTTGAAATTGCTAATAAGCACACCACGATTCCTCCCGTGGCTCAGATCCACCACACCACTCCACTGCACGCTATACCACCCGTGCATCGTGCACCATCATTTTGTTCAAATCTGCGCACCAATTTCCAACCAGCACCTCACCTAACTTTTCACCTTGCTCACCAAACCTCACTACTTCAACCACAAATGCCTCCCGCACATGGGAAAAATATTCCCACACCCCCTCCCTCTGCATCGCCACAATTCTCCAGTCTATTTTGAGTAGTACCGCACGACTCGGATTGTCCTCGGCACCCGCACGACTCAGATTGTCCTCGACACCACGCGATGCTTGACCACGCCACAGACGTTAATAGCTTGACGAATCTCACCAGGGACGTCCCAGGTGAGCATGCGGGATTGATACAGCCCTCATCCAGTCGCCAGACCACGGGGGGGAGGGGGGGCAGGAGCAACGAGGAGGGGTCGCAAGAAGGGCGATGCGGGAGTTTGGTTAGGGGCCTGGGTGTGCATGTTGGCTCATGAGGGGGGCCCGTGGGTGGTGGGGAAAGTCCGTTGCTATTCGACATTCAGACTGCACTCGGAGCATGTTCAGGGCCGGGGTACCGACTCGGGGACCATGCCCTATGTTGAGTCAGGAACTCCAACCCATGCCAATGCAGGTGGACAACTGAGATGGTTTCCGGTCATGGAGCCTGGCAGGCCATGGCTCGGGCTGCAGTGGCCCAATGAAGGACCAGGATTTGACTCACAGCACGTTACTTTCCGGTCATCACCCCACCCTTCGCCTGAGGCTCATCAAAGGGGGAGCATGGAGCTGTTAGCTCTCTTCGTTCTCTTCGCTCTCTACTCGGCTCCACACTGACTCTTCGCTCACCTCTCGCCTCGTTGCTTCGCTCCCTGTCTCACAATTGGTGTGCAATTGCCAGGACATACTTCTTCTTGAGAGCCTCATACGGGGTGACTGCCGAGACTCCCTGCCGTGCTGTCAACATTCTGCCGTCAACATTGTGTGTGTACATGTGATGGTGCCTATCCTAGCATAAATTAAGATTGTAGAAGATATAACGGGATAACTCTGCTCTGTGTATTCTTTTGTAAGTTGTTGCCTTTTACCGCACCCCAAAATTCCTTGCTATCCCTTGCTGTCCATGAAAATAAACCCCGTTCAATGTGCCACATAATTTTCCTCGCCATTGTAAATAAATGCTTTGTATAGAAGTGTTCCCAGCTCATTTTCTATCATTGGTCTAGCATGGTTTGCACCCTTGTTTAGCCGGGACCATATCCCCCGATCTGTTTCCGAGCCGGTACATGATTGGCAGTCCCGCTTGGCTGCATCTGATCTGGTAAGGTGATCCGGTTTGAGCAAGTGCGTACCGAGGGCGTGTCCCCCGGTAATTATAGCACGCAACCTTCAGGTAAACAGAATTCATTCGTTGGAGGATCCTAAGTCACATGGTTGAGTTATTGATGTTCACGGTCTATCAGCGACCCGCCGCGCCATGTAGTTATTCGTGAGCGACGGCTTGCGATTCCGGAGAGTCTGCTGGGAACCCGAGGTAGCTCACCCCTCGTGGTCTTCGCTCCTGACCCCAGGTCTGCAGCAACATATATTTATTTATATATACTGTGTGTATATATATATATATATATATATATATATATATATATATATATATATATATATATATATATATATATATATATATATATATATATACTGTGTGTATATATATGTGTATATATGTATATGTATATATATATATATGTGTATATATATATATATATATATATATATATATATATATATATATATATATATATATATATATACTGTGTGTATATATATATGTATATATATATATATATATATATATATATATATATATATATATATATAAAAATATATATATATAAAAATATATAAATATATATATATATATATATATATATATATATATATATATATATATATATATATATATATATATATATATATATATATATATATATATATATATATATATATATATATATATATATACGTTGTTACAGAGTGTCAGTGCTGCTGAAGCAATTTATTGGCAAGGGTGATACTCTAGTTTGCCATCTCCTTCCCAACAGTAGTTCGGGCAGGAATTTGTAATTGTTCGGGGTGCCAATGATAGCTCGCCTACTCTTCGCAAAGGATACTGGGATTTTTAATGTCCATTAACTAATGCTGGCAGATGGGATGCCTAAATTAACGTCCATCCAAGGGACGGCACACACACAGTGATGAAGCACCCTTCCTGTGAAACACGGAGATGACAGTTTATAGCTGGGTCAGGATTCAAATCTTGGTTCGACAGCATAGAGTCGAGTGTGCGTACATGTAGGCTCTAGGCCATCCTGGATTCCTGCCAGTCGGTCCTAACCTGTCCTGGACGAACCCCGTGACTATACAATCACTAAGACGCAGCCCCAGAATGGCCTCTTGCAGAGCAAAGATGCCAAGATCAAATGCTGTGTCACCAAGCAGATGAAAAGCGAAGCTACCGACTAGTTTTGCCCTTTTTGTGGCTCGTCAGGACAACACATCGCTGTTCCATCCACTCTAGGCTCTGCAGCCTTACGGTTTTATCCTGGTTAATGATGCACCCTTAACATAATTAATCACATTCATAGAACTCCCGACCATTAAAAATCATGGTGGTGCCTCCTGCTTGTGATTCGTGGGGCAGAAGACGGCGAGAGCAGAAATGAGACTCTATCTGCTGTCGTCACCATCGCAATTTGGGGTGCATCATTAACCGTGATTAAAGCCGTAAGTCTGCAAAGCTGCTGTACAGGCAGAAGTTTTGATGAGGAATTGCAATTTGATAGTGGACAGAATGAAAGTCTGTATACTACAGCATTGTTTTGTTGGTGTTGTATACAGTACTTTATTTCAGTTCATGTGTTTTTTTCACTTGTTAAAACCATAAACTGGTCCTGTCTTGGAACAGCTTATGCACCACCTTCTACATCTAAACCCCATCATCCGCAAGGGAACCTTGCCTTCACCCAGGCGAGTGATTCATTCCCAATATCATTCCAGTGGGTGGAATAGTTCGTTAGAACACTACTAACTCTTTCAAGACCCCAATTATTCCCACCTTGTACTGTGGGGTCGGCCGGAAAAGACATTTGACTAACTGGTAGGCCAGACCTGACATGTGACTGAAGGTAATGGGAACTTGGAATTGGTTCAGGGTGTCAGCTATAACTCACCTAGTCTTCATAGAAGACACCATGAGACCTTTAGCATCGACCAGCTAATGCTAGCATGCGGGACATGCATCTTGATGTCTACCCCATTGACAACACACTGCTTGTGAAGCACCGATCTCAGTGTGTGGTCTGGTCGGGAATGAAACCCATACATTACCCCCTCCCCCCCCTCACCATCCCTATTATCATTATGTCCCTTGGAACACATTATGAAACGCAGTGCGAACGAGGATTCTGAAAAATAAAATGATTGTACTTTAAAGCTCCCTTTGTCTTATTCGAGCAATTCCGATACTGTTCTTTGCACCACATGGTTGTTGTATAATTTTGACTGGGTGTCCATTTAGTTTTTCATTCCAGCTTGAGATAATTTAATCCTCATTGTTGTTGATTCTCTCCTGCTTTAAAAAAAAATTTTTAATGTCTTCTTGCAGAACACTGCTCTCCGCAACTTCCTGCTAACCAACTTGATCGAGCGGGATGGACGTATCCAACTGCGCGTCAACCTTCCGGTCATCTCCGCCCACCTGAACGACCTTCTCGGTTTCCCATATTTATCCGAGACGTATGAGAGTCCCACCCTATTCCTTGGTGGCACCCAATCCTCTTACATCAGGTTGGATTGCGGGATATGAGGTGTTGGGAATTGTGGGGATTTATGAGGGAGGGGGAAGTCATCATTGACTTCAGTTACAGAAATTGCATTAATTAACTCTTGGCACAGAAACTGTTCTGAAGACGACCATCATTATGAGGTAGCATTCAGCATGTTTTGAACCCTTGATTCAGTAAACCCTAATACAGAGCAATGAGTGGGCATGAATGTTCCCATGTCATGAAGTGTGCATATTTGGAGGTGATTACAATGTTCTAGCACGTACTGCTCTTGAATATTTGTCGAAAACAAATGAATAAATAAATAAATAAACCATGAGGCTGATGAATCAGATTCTCTACATGGGAATCACAAAGGTTTTGTCAGTTTTATGATGACGAGCCCTTCAGGGCCAAACAACTTCTTCCATGTTTCATGTAAACGGCTCCACTATAAGCACCGATACTCCTGTCTGTCGACGTTCGTTGGTGGATGTTCAAAATCCCACGGTGTCCTTCGTTCATAGTTGGCGAGCAATCGCCAACACCATGAACAAATTACAAATTCCTACCCTAACGTACAGCGAGCATTGCATTCGTGGCACAGCCGCACTCCCTCGCCAGTGATGCAGCCTTGTGTTGTATATGAAAGAAGAACCACAAATAATGTCTCGCTTCAAAGTGGAAAACATATGTCATCCGTTTGCTTGATGTGGCTAGCGCACCACCTGCAGCTTTCCTTTTTGATGAAAATCGGTCTCTCGGCAATAATGCAATGGACATTACTGATCTTGGGAGGATTCTCTCTGTGGTGTTTGCTTGCTTATTAACAAAGGTAATGGCAGAGTTTACAATGTCAACTCTTTGTTTTTATTTCTTTGTATTTATTATCTTGCCAAAACGAAGTTTTTGCAAGATATGTTAGTCAGCTTGTATGTTTTTAAAAAAAAAAAAATTTTGTTTGTTTTTTTGTTTGTTTGTCTGTAATCACGTATAAAAATTTCTGCAGAGCAAAGTTATCATTGGAAATTTTTGAAACTTCGCATATCAGAGGCCTATAGAGGTCCCTTTCAGCGCATAAAATTTTGAAGGTCAAGGTCACTTTGTCGCAAATAAGGGGAGTCGACGAAACCCTTATTTTTTGAGTAATTTTGATCGGATCGTCTTCAAACTTCATGGGAATATAGTTCATGTTCTGGCGCTCAGCTGATTAATTTTTGGTGGCGATTGGCCTTGACCTTCATAGTTTGCACCTAAGGTCAAACATATTTGACCCCAAGGTCAAATTTTCAAGTTTTAGGAACCATATCGTGTAGTACCTCAAATTGAACACCTCTGAGTGCTTTCTAGTTTTCATGGTTACTCTGTAGAACGATTCTCATCGGAATCTCTCGTAGGCAGATATTCCTCAAGGAGTCGCTCCTGGTGGATAACAGCTCTGTTCACCTCAGTGTGACCTTAAAGAAGTCACGTGGTCACCTTTTGGCAAGATACGGGTCACCCTGCGGGTGACATTGGTTTATTACTTACGAAATCTAAAGATTTCGTAAGTATATTGATGACTTCCGTTTCTGTTTGTTTGTTTGCTTGTTTGTAGGCACGATAACTCGAGAACGGTAGAAGCTACCGATGTCAAATTACACCACGTGATTCAGGAGGGTGATGGCAAGTGCTGATTAGATTTTGGTCAAAATCGGTCAAAGGTCAAGGTCACATTGAGGTCAAATATTCGATTTTTGATGGTTTGGTACAGATAACTCGAGAACGGAAGAAGCTACCAATGTCAAATTACACCACGTGATTCAGGAGGGTGGTGGCTAGCGCTGATTAGATTTTGGTCAAAATCGGTCAAAGGTCACAGTGAGGTCAAACATCCAAAACATTCGATTTTTGATGGTTTGGTGCAGAATCATCGTAGAAAATTCTGGTTTGCGTCGCTACCTTCTCGAGAGACAGCTTTTATTAGACAAGATCAGAGGTCAAGTTGACAATTTCGTAAGTACCAGTCTATAACTGCTTGTTTATTTATTTTCTTTCTCCCTCTCCCTCTCTCTCTCTGCTCTCCCCTTCCCCCTTTTCCAAACAGCCCCTGCAACTTTCCTGACATATTCCAACATTTCCCCAAAGCTTCTATCTCTCACATCCCTGGAGCTGGACATTGGCTACATGCTGATCAACCACAAGCCTTTGTGCAAGCCGTATCTAACTTTCTCGAGCCAACCACTTTCCCTCTCTGGGAGTGAAGCAACAACCCTCATCACATATTGCAATATATTTTTGTCGTCGCAAAAGGCTTTGCGCACATCACACCTAAAATTTTTACTTCTGATTGAGACAGCCCTGAATGTAGACTATAAGTTATCTGTCCATGCTTTCACAAATATTTTTTTTGCAAATGGAAAATTCAGGAAATAAAACACTAAAATTATACTTCTTGTTTTCTAGTTGTTCAGCCTAAGGCAACTGAGTGTGTGGGGGATGGAATCGGTGCAGTGCCAGCAACAGTTGCCTTCAAAATAAAGCACAATCATTTGGATGGGGAATATGAAGTCGGATAGCATTTATGTTTTAATGGTTGTTCTATAAGCAGTATGAATGTTAACTTTCTGGTAGTTGTACCTGAGGTGAGGGAAGTAACATTCACGTCGGACCACTGAGAAAATTCTACATTGGTTTGAACATAACATTAAGCGCTTTTCCTAATGGAACCGGTCCTGGTGTAGAAGTGCTACTGTAGTCATGTAAAGCGCCATACATGTTTTCCCTCACGTGAGAGGTCATTTACTCATTTATGTGTAAATAGGTGAATAGTGATGTTGTCAACCAGACTCGGTGGTGTAATGGTTAGAGCGTCCCCTTCTGAGTCATACTGAAGATTTTTTTTATCAAAAAATTTCCCATTGAGGTTTGAGCATAAGATTAAGTGCTGCTTCCTTGTTTGACTTGGCGTTTAAAAGGATACGTTTAAAAGTTTAAAAAGCACGAATAAACAACGGTGGGAAGGCAATGGAAAAACCACCCAGTATAACCCTTGCTGAGAAACTGCTTCATCAGCACAAACGCTCTGGAAACAGGATGGCACATAAAAATCAAAATTGTGAATGAAATCCAATAGGATGATACAGAGAGAGCACCATATCATCAGATTTTGTGCTGTACTAGTATGGTGGGATTTGTGCTTCACAGACAGTCAGTTGCATCACAAAGTGTGCTGTCCCTCGTATACATGCCAAGCTTGGTATCCTGTTTGCTAGCATTAATTGGTTGACATTAAGGATCCCACTGTGTCTTTCATGAAGAGTAGGTGAGTTATCACTGGCACCCTGGAACAAATTAAGAATTCCTGCTCTGGCTACCACTGGGTAGGTAACAGAAAACCACCGACTGCTGGAATGGAAAAGGTTAACTTCCCAGTGTAATCCTTGGTCCCAGTGTAAAAGGTGAACTACTATTATTAAAACCACCCACTGCTGAGCTTATTTGGCAGCACTGAGCCTGCGTCTGGGCAGAAAAAAACAAGTAGTTTTTGGGGAATATATTTTTAAAATTTCAATGTCATTGGACACAGGGTCTGGCAGCCATGTTGCATTTGAGATTAAAAAAAAAACCTTGCAAAAATGTCTCCTCTCAAACAGCTGGACCAATGCATCTGAAGTATATTGACAACGCATGGAGATACAAGGGTGATAACTAAAATATGATTGGTCATGTGCTTTGGCAGCCATATTGGATTTAACGCAAACCAAAAAAAATACTCTCGAACCGCTTAATCTATCGATGCGAAACTCCATATATATGATCGAACAGCTATGGGGAATATCGTTTGAAAATTGAAACATCATAAGTAGGGTAAGAATACTGATTCTGGCTCACTTTTCCCCATGTAAATGAATGGGGGATTTTCAGCGATTCATATTTTTTTTCCCTAAAAATAAATCCCCTTTTTATCCCAAGGTATATTTATTTGTCTCCCCTTTTAACTTGGAGGTTGAACCTCATTGAATTGAACACCTGGGGGTTGAACAGCTCACTCATTGAACCTATAAAGATTTGTTCATTCTCAAATTCCTTCAATAGTTTAATTTTCTTTGCACAATAATCCCCATCTAAAATATTGACAAACAAAACATTTGAATCTTTATATTTTTGAAGATACCCCTTTTGTGCCATTACGAAATGATAAACTTCTCTTAATGCTCTCATCTGGCCACCTCCTGAGCCACATATCATTTTGAGATTATAGTAAATTGTTTTTTCATTGTTCAATTGATAACCATCAAAGTTTTCAGTCCATTCAAGGATATTCATTTTTTCTTTACATCCTCTAACTTACTAGTTTTTAAATTAATTCGCTTATTTGTTTTATTTACCTTTGTTTTAGTTATTTTTTCAATAAGACTTATTTGATATTTTTCACATTCATTATGTTTTCCATTTATATACCAAGACTGAGATTTTCTCCACTCTTTAGTTTGATTAATACTTGGTTTAACCATTTATATATTGTGAAAAAACGCGGCGGTAGCCCTTAAAAACCCTAACCCATCTTCCCATCGTTAAAACACAATCTATTCTATTCACTCTATCATACAATATCCATATGGAACACAATCTATTCCATTATCTAAAATAAATCTCTTATCATCAAAGGCTCCTAATGCCTTTTTATTTACTTCTTCACTATATATGTTATGTTTATAACTTCTTATTGCATTCATTTTCCTATATTCTTCTTTCTTATTCATCAAACAATTATAATAATTTCTAAAAGTTATTGATTTCTTTATTACATATTTCTTTATTCCCTTTAACCTCTTATCAATCTGTTCACCATACTTATAAGCATATGCCTTTGCTCTCAATCCAATAAACTCACTCATTACTTTTCCACCCAACTCATCCTTAAACTTACCAATAACCTTTTCATTCTTTTTGGAAAATAACTCACTCTTCTTGCTGAAATTACTTGTATCATATACTCCAATATTTTTCTTCATATCTTCATAAACATCATCAGTTTTTATATCTAGGATAAAACTATCAGTATCCATATACAACAATGAAACATTTTCACCATACTCTTTCTTTAAGTCATTATACAAATAATCATACATCAATATCTTTGATAAATCAAGAACTGCTGTTCCAATATAAATTGGTTTATCCATTACAATACTTTCCTTTTTCATATGAATTGCAGAAAAGTTCTCTGAAAAAACCTCTTCTCTCTCAAAACTTGGTTTATTTATCAATCTCGAAGCTTCTTTCCAAGATGTTGCGAATCTAATGTTTTGCCTGTTTCTAACATTTTCCATAGTCTTTCCAAATACAGCATTATTCATTAATTTATAAAAGTCCCCTTCAAATTTTACTTTTGTATTTGCTCTCATATCTGTATTGAATTGAATATACTTTTTCACCCAAGGACTTTGTTTAAATTTTAAAACTCTATGAATTTTAGCTACTCTCACCTTCTCTCAAAAACTGTTTTAAGCTTCTCTGATGTAAAACATATCCCTCTTTATCATAGAATGTTGTTAATAACTTTTCTGTTGATTTGCCTTTAATATTAAAACTTTTATGATAATCACTGAACCATTCTTTCTTTGGGGTTTCTTTCTCACATGCAAAAGGAAGGTCTTTATGCTTATTATGAAGAACACTCGGGTACCTCAAATCAACTTCAAAATAATAACCTTCTTCTTCGTCATTCAATTCCTCTTGAGAAGAAATAACAATATTCATCAAAGCCTTTTCATAATCCTTTTCTTCCACCCACTCTAATTTACCATAAGGCAGAGATTGAGACATTGCCCATCCATACAAATTATTAGCATCAAAATACATCAAATAATTACTATCTTTTTCACTATCATAATTTGGGAGATATTTATTATTTGCTTTCGCATATCTTTTTGAACATACTTGTGGTATTCCACCTCTCTTGGACTTCTCAATCATCAAAAGCATATCAACATCACTGATTAAATCTATATCTTGTTTTGTCATTTTCAACATTGCACTCCAAGCTAAACCAGGAGCTGTGAAATAGTGGGCAGGGTCTAATCCATAACAATTTTTATTATGACAGAGTGTTCTAAAAGCCTCAAACACATCAGCTAACAATAAAACATCTGTTTTTAGATATAAATCATGATATTCTCCAAGGTTCTTTATCTTAAATATTTTCCATATTTCTTGTGCGTGTTTATATTCCTTATCACTGATCTCTTCTTCATAAAGGTTATTATAGAAACTTTCTTTTGAAGGAAGTTGTGTTTCTTTAAATCTCATAAATGAATCCATATAATCATAAGGATAAATTCCCTTACTTGTAAGAATTTTCTCTTTACTTTGAATTTCATTCCTTGTTTGAATTTCCTCTCTCGTAAGAATTCCTTCTTTAATCAGAATTTCATCTTTAATCTGAATTTCCTCTTTAGTTCGAATTTTCTTTATAATTAGAATTTCATCTTCAGTTAGAATTTCTTCATTAATTAGAGTTTCCTCTTTACTTTGAATTCTCTCTTTAATCTGAATTTCCTCTTTTGGAAAGAATGAATTAAGATTTGGAAAAGAGTCCGTGGAGCTTAGATTTGATGCGAGGTAGGCTAGTGGTGTTCCCATAAACTTGTAAGAATCTAGAAACCTAATACGAGTTAAAGGTTTTGTGAATATCATTTTTGAAAATGAAATATACTTTTGACTTGTGTTTGTTATAGCAGAAATATTCCCTGGTGTTTTTGAAAGTTCATTTATAAATAGATGTGTATCATAGTTGGCGCTGTTGTGAAGAAAGACTGGAATAAAAGAAGGTAATTTATAATTAAGATTACAACAGGAATGAGCGGGACCTCTATATTTACCAGTAAGATGACAATGGTCTCTAACTTTAGACTCCTTAATTTCCCCCTCACAAATATGACAGATATTGTTCATTCTAAATTCTAATTTTTCTTCTTTGGTTAATTTCATCGGTTCATTTGTTTCTTTCATTAATTTAGTGAGTCTTATACAATCCTTTTCTAATCGTTTTACAAACTCTTGTGAAGCATTTTTTCCACGATAATGTTCAAGTTTGTTATACTTTTCTCCAACAGATGATTTGATATAATAACAGAAACCACAAGGAATATGTTTTTGATATTTATTTGTATATGGTTCTTTTGGATTAGGAGAAGCAGTATTTATCTTTTTAAGGATACATTCAAAATCAGCGTATATCACAAATGGGTGCATGATAGATTTATTATAATCTTCAAAATAAATCTTTTCACCAGGTTTAGGCATTGTAATTACAGCTGATTTATGATTACTACAATATTTTGAATGTTGTTCTAATCGTTCTTTTGTATGAAATGAATTAAGACATCGCTTACAAGGATATATTTTGTTTGCTGTTCTGAATACCTGAGAAGAGATTAATCTTGATAAATTATTGATGTATGTGTAATGTGAATTCTTTCCAACACTAAAATATAAAAGGTCAAGGTGTGTTTCTTCATTTTTATAGTTGTTTGAAATTTTTAATATTTGAACTTTGTTTGTATCCGTTAATCCATATACATTAATAGAAAGATTATTCTTTTTCTCAAATTTAGGAATATCTGTTAGTGGCATTGGGAATTTAAAATCTTTAATGTCCAAGGTATTCTCATATTTCATATATTGTTTTACTCTTTCTGAATTACATTTTGGTGGATGAAAGTGAGCAAGAACAGACCAGAGAAAACATTTATTATCATTGTTCTTAATATTAACAACTGCCTTCTTTCGTTTTATTTCTTTTGGTAATTCAATATAAGAAGAAGCTTTAAGAGGGTTTGATTTTAGAATGTGTATATCTAAAAAGATGATTTTTTTAATATTGAATCCACTTCCTACCACTGTATTATCAACATCCTCCTCTTGTCTTGATAGTTCTTCATAAACCCCACTATTCAAAAAATCTTGAAATGATGTTATAAAATGAAGACCTGTTCTCATATAAGGAGTATGTTCTTCATCTTGTCTTTTCATATTCATTTTCACTCCCATATAAAACTTTAAAGTTTTCATTTCTTTTAATGTCTTTTTAATAAATTTTTCAACATCGGGTTTCACTATTTCAATTGATTCAGCTATTGATGATGGACCGGGTTCTCCAAATTGAAAAATCCTTATTTTATATAATATAATATTTTTTATTTTTATATAATTATTATAATAAAATTATATTTTATATAATTATTTTTATATAATATAATAGTCTCCCTTTACTTTAAACTCATTTTTCTTGTGTTTTTGTGATTGAAGATGTTGATTATAACTACTCTTCAAAACATCCTTTGAACAGATATCACAATGTTTTCTTTCCAACTCAAGAGGAGATATTTGATGAAATAGATTAAATGTGTGTTTGTTGGTTCGGAGGTGTTTTCTATAATGTTTATATTCGTGATTACAAACATCGCAGTACGTTGTATTCACCATATTTATAGAATAAAACTTTGCTTAAACTAAAATTTTCTTGATGAAAATTTCGTTTAATTTATAGGTGAATCTGTGCTTAAAAACATTTTATCCTCCAACTTTTTCACTTAATAAATACAATGTTTCAAGACACAAAAGACAAGTTTCAATCAATCTCTTCATCTGTTAAAGATACTGAGAAATATGTCAAGGATGTAAAATTGAACAAAGATAAATATAACAACTATTGGATAAAAACTATTATGGTAAATAATATGAGTTCTTCAATTTCCTTCAGTGGAAGGGCTTTTAGTATACCTGGTAGAACATCAATTAAAGTATCTCTAACAAAAGTTTCTCCTCTCCTTCTAGTAATATATTCAAAACTAGAAAAAGCAATGAAACAAGAAAAAGTATCAAAGAACAAAAACCTTATGGATGAAGCTTTAGAAAGAAAAGATAAGACCATCTGTAATATGCAAGGAGAAATTTGTATTTTTTTCAACAACCTTAAAGATGTAAATCCTGATGAAATAAAGGATGTTAATATATCAGGTGAAATGACATTTCGTTCAATAGTAGTTAACGATAATTTTAAAATTACCTTTAATATAAAAAAGTTGTCGTTGAATCTGATAATGAAAAAAAGTATATCGATATCGATGGTAATATACAACTGAAAGTATAGATGAATTTCAGTTTAAGTAAAGTTTTACTTTATAAATATGCTAGACTTTCCTGATTCTCCATATGACAAATTTGAGAATTGTCCTGCGTGTGAAAGACGGGGATTAAACACAGAGTCACAAGCCTATAAACAATGTATATTCTGTGATTATCTTCTAATTAATGATTATAAAAAATATAAAAAGGAAAATAATTCTTTTAGATTTACACCAAAAATGAATTACTTTACAAGATTGATTAGAGAAATGAATGTAAAGTATGAGGATGATAACACACCTTTCCTTACAAGGGAAGAAACTGAACGTATAAGAGAAATGTTCAAAGGATTGTTGTTGTATATTATTCATGGATGTAATTTTCAGGGAAATATCAACACAAGATATTGTATAAATAAAATAATGGATTATCTTGAAATTAAACCTGAACTTAGGATAAAATAGAGAGTTTCTAAAAAAGCCAATAATAAATTAAATAACCTGTTTTTCAAATATATAAATGAATGATTTTTTACCTATTTGGGAAAATAAGATAAAATTTAACAACCATAAAAATCTCCCAAATTCATTAAGATGTCTCATAGTTGGTTCAAGTGGATGTGGAAAAACCTGCTTACTTTTAAAAATGCTCCTCACTCCCAACTTTTTAGATTATGACAATTTAATAATTTTCACAAAGTCGAGTTTTCAACCAGAGTATCAACTACTCTCACAAGGTTTTAATGCTGGTCTTCAAAAAGAAGATATAATCGGTTTATTTAAACGTCAAAAAAACCTAAATGATTATAACATTGAAGATATAATTCAACTATTTTGTGATACACAGAGATGTAAAAAGAAATCAAATCCTATAACTTGTATTCTTAGTGATAATACGGATGATATACCGTCTCCCCAAGATTTGGATAAATCAAAAAGAACCTCGTTATCTTTGATGATTGTGTTAATGAGAGAAACCAAACGGTAATGGACAGCTACTACACAAGAGGGAGACATTCTTCTTGTAATTGTATTTATCTTAGTCAATCGTACTTTCAACTTCCTCGTCGTTCCATCAGAAACAATGCTAATACTTTTATTTTATTCAAGTTAAATTCAATAGATATCAATAATTTTTGGAGAGATAATTGTTCTACATTATGTAGTAAAAAGAAATTTGAGGATTACATGAAGCACACGACTGAAAAATATAAATATATTGTTGTGAAACAAGATGAGATATTAAGGGATATATTTTTTGTTTTATAAACAATTACATATATAAATGACAACTATTATTATAAATCTTGTGGGTAAATCTGCTTCTGGAAAAAAACTTTCATAAATCAAGGTTCTTGTGTAGTACAAATGAGAATATTGTAAATTTACTTAAAAACACCCCGTGATACGCATTGTATCAACAACAACTAGAGCAATAAGACCTGGAGAAATAAAAGGTGAAGATTATCACTATATTTCAGTGGAGGAACATATGCGATTGAGGAATGAAGGACAAATATTTGAGGAGGTTTCTCTTGGTACAACAAAATATTCACATTGTAAGAGTGAGTTAAGGAAACTAAAATCTGGTGGTGTTGGGATATTAGAAACTAATCCAGAAGGAACGAGACAAATTATTAAATATCTGAGCGGGGTGAAGATTTTATCATTCGGTTTTGATGTTGATGAAGAAACTCAACGCAAACGTATGAAAAGCAGAGATGCAAGTATTAGTGAAGAAGAAATTACAACTCGCATTAATGTTAATAAAGAATTTGATGAAATATTTAAAGAAAAGGATTTATTTGAACACATCTACTTGAATGATGAAGAAAAGGAAAATTTCCCTGTTAATCTTTACAATTCATTAAATGATATTTTACAATAAATAAATGGATACAAAAGAAAGAGCAAGAAGATTTAAGGAACATCAAGAGTTGGTTTCAAAAGTTGTAAAACAGCAGGAAGACATAAAGAAGAAACGCAGACAGAAACTAACGGGCGAAGAAGTATTTGAAAGAAAACAAGAGAAATTTTTTAAACCACTTTTAAAAACTTCCCAAGAAAAAATGAAAGATGTTTCCACAGTTCCCACAGTAGAATATACTCCCAGAAAGCTCCAAATGTTAAAAGATTTCAGTCAAATGACGGAGGAAGAATTAGAGCATATTAGAGAATTAGAATATGATGAAGGTTTATTTCAACAACTGGAAGAGATTAATCAACCCCCTGATTATATTGTGAATGCTGCTCAAAACAATGAATATTCAGCAGATTCAAAAACCAAAGCAGGACTCATTCCAACAGAACAACCAGCAATATTTCATCTTGTTCAAGAAAAGGTATTGATATTTAATGATGAATTAAGGTTCTTAAGTTCTGCTCAACCCCCTGTTAAACTAACTCCGAGATTAATGTTTCTTCTCACAAAAGATGGAAGACAAGGTTCAACTGTGAGGGATGAATCAAAGTATATTGATAAACCATTGGATATGGAAAATAATGATGATAGAGTATATATTGATTTGCTGAACACTCTAAATTATAAGGTTATTCTTTCTGGTAAAAGTAGGAAGAATGAGAAGGAGAAACACATTATTCAGGCTTTAAGTATCCTTGGTTCAGGTATTAGTTTTCTTCCAAATGACCCATCGCAATTAGTTAATAGACTGTTATTGTTGTTAGGCAGTAAGAAGGCTGGAAATAATTGTTTTAATGAAGCATCAGCCATTTTAGACCAGTTGATGAACATGAAAATAATTAATAAATCTCAATATAAAGACATTTTATCTCATTAAATAAGATGAGAAGCACAATCCTGAGTTTTAATTTCACAACAAGCGACCACACATCTTCATTCCCATACCCACTACAACTTGACACAACAAAAGAATATGAGGCATCTTTATTGTCCATGGAAACTTATAATACCTTATTTAATATAACCGAGAAAAATGACAAGTTTAGTTATAATCCGGGAAGTGGATACAAAACGATAACAGTCTCACCCGGAGCATACGAGATTTCTCAAATATCTTCCGAAATTGCTCGTCTTATGAAAGAACAGGGTGATGAACCAAAAAATATTGTTATAAACATTCAAAAACATACTTCAAAATCAACGATTAAAGT
Organism: Eptatretus burgeri; assembly: GCF_056783735.1. Classification (NCBI taxonomy): domain Eukaryota; kingdom Metazoa; phylum Chordata; class Myxini; order Myxiniformes; family Myxinidae; genus Eptatretus; species Eptatretus burgeri. The sequence continues at coordinate 27,768,215 of NC_140961.1, forward strand.
TAAAAATAACTACAAGGTTGATTTCACAATTGATAATTCATTTAGAGAGTTATTAGGTTTCTCCTCAAAAAAGATTGAAACTAATGGGACGTTTTACAGTGATAATGTCATTCAAATATCCTCAGGAATAAATTCGGTGTTAATTCACTGTGATTTGATTGATGGTGCTTATAATGATGGAAAAAAAAAACAAATACAATATTTTCATTCAGCGCATACTCAACCCCAATTGGTTATAAATTCAATATGGAACCTAAAAATTTGGTTTATCTACCTGTGTCAGGAAAAACCATACACAGAGTAAATTTTAGGATAACCGACCAAGATAATCGTGTGATTTCTTTTAATGGAGAAGTTATATCCATCAGAATTCACCTACGTGAAGTTTTTCAATAAATAAATACGATGGTTATTGTGAGGAAACACGAGTTGGGAAAATATAAAATAATTACAGGGGATGGGATGTTCCTTTCCCCGTACTACAAGGGTGAAGGTATGTATCTTGGTAGAGGATACTATAAACCTAAGAGACAAAGGGGTGTTGGACATCAATTTAGAGGAGATGGGATAATTGATACTCTCATGGGTATTGGTTCAACTATTCTTAAACATAAAGACCTAATTGGTTCAACTGCTTCTGCTGTGGGAAATGTAGCAGGTGCTGTAAAGAGTATAAAAGATGCTCAGAAGGAATCTCATAAATTACAAGCAATAAAAGAAATTAAGAAAGGTAAAACTCAGTTGTCCCCCCAAGAACGACAGAAAATAATTCAAATACTTGGAACAGGGTTTCAAAAGTTTTAACATCTTTTTTCCTAAATAAATACAAGTATGGAAGCAATTGATAGTATCTATGATTTGGATGATACTATTATTATCTCAAACTCCACTAAAAAAGAAGATTACTTCAAGGTAAATGCAATAACTGGAACAGACTGGAATACAAATGGTACAAAAAGTTTTGAAATAAATAATCAACAAACCTATTTGAATCTCTCCGAAAGTTTCTTGTTGTGTAAATTTAAATTCACTAAGGCTGGGAATAACACAAACGCTACACTTGTAAATGATTTCTTCTGGAAAATGTTTGATAGTGTGCGATTGTATATTGGAACACAAGAAGTTGAAGCGGTTGATTATGTCTCTGCTGTATCTGAAATGATGAAATTTACACTCTATACATTCAGTGATAGAATGGGAAAGGGGTCTGTCGAAGGTTTTATTCCTGATATGTCAACGGGAACAAACACAGACCCTGGATATATTCAAAGGAAAGGAATGTATAATGATGATACAAAAGCAGAAAATAGTTTTACTGTGGCAGTTCCTCTTAAAGGTATATTTGGATTTTGTGATTATGATAAAGTTCTGTATGGTCTTAAAATTAGATTTCAACTACAAAGGAATGATAATGAAAATAGATTGCTTTTTGGTGTTGGTAGTGCTTTTGGTGAACAGAATAAATTTGTAATTGAGGAGATGAGTTGGTATATCAGTGAATATACTCCTAATCTTAAAACAGAAGAGATATTGAATCGAAGACTTAACTCAAAGAAACCACTCAGTGTATCATACCTCAAAAGAAGATGTCAACACGTTAAACTCAATCAAACTACTTACACGTGGAATTTGGGTGTTCTGGAAGGAAAGCCACGATATCTGTGGATGATTTTTAAAAAGCCAGATGGTGATACTGCGACTGATAAGAATAATGCATTGAGTGATAATGCTAATGTGAAACAACTTCGCGTTTCTCTAGATGGAACATTTTATCCACGAGATAGATTGGAAATTAATTGGGAAAAAAATGATTTTGCTGAAGCATACAAGTCTTACCAAAAGGTGTGTGAAAGTAATGGAAATAAAGAACCTATTTTGGATATGACAGCATTTAAAAGTTTGTATACAATCTATACGTTTGACCTGAGCGCTCAAAAGGAAACTATAAAGTCTAATCGAGTGGATACTTCCCTATACATTGAAAGAGGAGAGAGTGAAGAAGTTGATACATATTGTTTGCTTTTGGAAGAAACAGAATTGCAGATTAATACAGATAATGGTGTGATGATTAGTCTCACATAATTTTTTGTTAAATAAATGAGTGGCAAAGTACCAACTGGGGTATATGTTAATCAAATCAATCTTCATAAACTATCATCTTGTGTTCAAAATCAAAAGCCTTGTACGATTAACGTTAATACAATTCAGAGAAAAGGAGCAGTAAGAATTGATGTTTTGCTCACAAGAGAACAGGTTAAAATCTTGAATGACACTGGCTCACTTAAAATTAAAATGACAAAACCAATGTTGAAAAAATATTCAATAAGAGAGACGAGTGGAGGATTTCTCCCATTTCTAATTCCTTTATTTGCTGGTTTAAGTGCGGTTGGAGCATTGACGGGTGGTATTTCAACAGCGGTCAAAACTGCCAACGAAAGGAAGGCTCAACTCCAGGCTCAAAAAGAATTGGAAAGACATAACAAAGAGTTGGAGAAACAAATTAGTGGAAGTGGTGTAATTGTAGATTTTGCTGAAAAACTTGAAGGTCTGCCTGATAAAGCGAGATTGTTAGTTGGAGATATGCTTTCTTCTATAGCACAAGCAGGTGTAAAATTAACGAAAAGAGGTAATGGATTATATCTTTCTAATAAATAAATGAGCATTGATGAGTGGTTGAAAGAATTTGGAAAGAATACAACATCAAATTTACAACTTGCCAAATATTGTAAGAAATTAAAAATTCATAATGTGGTTATTTGTATGAGAGATGAATTAACAAATGTGCCGAAACATACAAAGAATATTATTATGAACTTAGAAGATAATGATGGGAACGGTTCTCATTGGGTTTGTATTTTTAATAGTCAAGACAAATATTATTTTGATAGTTTTGGTCTTCCACCACCTGTTGAAGTCATAAAATTCTTACAGAATGGTGTTTATCAAACATTTCAAGTCCAAGAATTAAATTCCAAGTGTTGTGGTCAATTATGTCTATATGTGTTATTTCAACTCAACAAAAATAAAAAATTTTATGATATTATTTTTAATCTAATATAAATGACTTATGTTGGTAAAGATGGTTCTATCTTTGGTGTATCTCAAGAACTGGATATTGATTTATCAAATTATTATACAAAGGCACAGGCTGAACGACATAAATATAATATAAACAAAAATATTAACATGAAAAATGCTTATAAATTAAAAAATTATCCAAGCCCGACTGACGCGAATGACTTGGTGAGATTAAGCGATTTATCACAATATATATACTTAAATAAAACGGCTGTGTATTCCAAAGATACAGAAGTGTTGATATTATCTCCAGGTCATACAGAATTCACAGTTCGAATTAAAATAAATTTTTATAAAGAAGGGCGTATCGTTTGTATGAGAATAGAACAATGGGGGTATGATATGAATGATTTAGGGTATAATTGGTCATTTAAAATTAACCTCGAAGACCTGGAACAATTAAATCAGTCTCGTAAGGAAGAATATTATCCACTTGGTATTGAGAATGAGTTTTGTGGGGCTACGATTAGTAAACAACAAATAAAAGAATTTAATAAGGGTAAATATAATAATGGTTTTGCCCTTGTTTATCTCATGAAAACAGAAAAAACAGGATTATATATAATAAGTAAGGAAATACAAAATGATTTAACTATGGGAAGATGGGGAGGTGTTTCGTGCCATAATATTATTCTAACATATATTTCTAATACATAAATGACAGCAAGAAGGCTTCAAGAAAATTATCATTTCTGTGTCCAAGCATACCTTCAAGAAAAGGGTATTCGGTATTTTAATAAATATGTTCTACAACATAAGAATGAGGTATTTTCAATAAAAGATTGGCATTATGCTGATGTTGATAAACCGACAACTTTAGATTTAATTAGAATGTTAAATAATGAAAAAATTATAAGGTTAAGAAAAGGTAAGGCTCTTTTAGAAATTCAAAAGAAATTTTATTGGTTTCCTGTTGTTAAAAAAATTATTTTGGATACAGGAATAACAAGAAATCCTGATGAATATATGTATAATATTCTATGGGGTGTAAACGATTCAAGGATAGTAAGGGATGAGGAAGGAGTTGAAGAAGAGAGGGAAGAGGAGGAAAAGGAGAAGGAGGAGAGGGAGAAGAAAGTGAAGGAGGAAAGAGAGAGAATAAATAAATATTATAGTATGGAAACCAGTGAGATTCAAAAAAGAATAGAGGTATTACAGAAAATAACTCAACCCACCGAGGAGGAATACAAAGAATTAACAAGTCTATTTGCAATACTTTCGACAAAACTATTGGCATCGTCAAGCTATTCATTTTAATTCAAGTTTTTTCTTAAATAAATGGAGGAGAGAGTGAAGGCATTTCTTAGGATTCTTTATGTTTTAAAAATTAAGATTCAAATGTGCATGTTGGAAACTAAAAAGGTTTTTGCACTCTGCAGGAATTTTTCTCATAAATAAATGAGTTATTGTCTCAAATGTAAAAAGAAAACTAATACTAAAAATATTTCATATATTAAAAGTAAAAATAACAGGGTTATACAAAAAGGTATATGTTCGGTGTGTGGTTCAAAAAAATCAATTTATCTCCAAACACAAACTCGGAGGAGATATACAAAAGTTTTTATCAGGAAGTAAATTTACAACTACTGGAATACCAGGGGAATTACATCTTCCAGGGTATTCTTTCTGTGGTCCAGGCACAAACTTGGATAAAAGATTAGATGAGGCAGACAATCCTAAATCCTGGAGTAAACCAATCAATAGAGTTGATGAAGTGTGCATGAGACACGATATTGATTATGGGAATACCACAACGTTGGAAGAAAAGCATGAAGCCGATAGAGAAATGTTGTATAATTTGTCTCTGATACAAAATCCAACCTTGAGAGAAAAAGTTGATAGGTTCATCGTGAAGAAGATGATTAGTGCTAAATTGAAACTTGGACTTGGAAATTCAAAAAACTTATAGGCTCTAATGATGCCATTAAGACTGAAGAGCAATTAGCTGATGAATTACATAAACCAGTATTCACAAAGTTTCAGAGAAGGAAAGTTTATTCCAAGGAAGTTGATTATATCTGGTCTGCTGATTTGATTGAACTCAATAATGATAAGGGGTACAAGTATGCTTTAACCGTTATTGATTTGAGGAGTAGATATGCGTGGGTTGTCCCTTTAAAAAACAAAACAGGTAATACTCTTATGTTAGTTTTTCAACAGATATTTAATAAAAGTAAGAGAAAACCTAAAAATTTGTGGACTGATGAGGGTAGAGAGTTTTATAACAAGACATTTATGAATTTTCTAAAAAATAACAGTATTACATTATACAGTACCTTTAATGAAGGGAAGGCAGTTGTTGTTGAACGTTTTAATCGTACCTTAAAAGAGAGACTATATAAAAAATTCACACAACTCGGTTCACAACAATGGTCATCTTTTATTCAGGATATTGTGGATAAGTATAATGACACGATTCACACGTCAACGAATATGAAGCCATCAGAAACATTTACAAAATTAAAATATGAAAAAGAGATTAATGTCAGAAAACCTAAGTTCAAAGTTGGTGATATCGTAAGAATATATAGGTGGAAATCTCATTTTGAAAAGGGTTTTACTGAACGATGGACGAAAGAACTTTTTAAAATTGTTGATGTAATAGATACAGTTCCTTGGACTTATAAAATATATGATTTGGAAGGGGAAGAGATTTTAGGTTCATTTTATTCACAGGAATTACAAAAGACAAAACTAAGCAGATAATACACCTTTGTGGACACTCGAGGGCCAAGTCCGAGGTGTATAACAGTATATAATGTGTGTCAAGGGGTGGACGTTCTTACATCTGTGAACCCCAAACACAGAATCCTCAACTGAATAGTCAAGGCTTAACTTTTGTTTGTGTGTGTGTGTGTGTGTGTGTGTGTGCAATGGGAGCAATAGGTTGGCGCTTCACTCCCTCCTACTATACACCGTTGTGGACACTCGAGGGCCAAGTCCGAGGTGTATAACAGTATATAATGTGTGTCAAGGGGTGGACGTTCTTACATCTGTGAACCCCAAACACAGAATCCTCAACTGAATAGTCAAGGCTTAACTTTTGTTTGTTGATGTGTATGTGTGTGTGTGTGTGTGTCCCAACCCTCACATTCAAAATCTCAACCCCAACCCTCACATTCAAAATCTCAACCCCAACTCAATCCTCACCCAACACAATGTCTTTTTCAACATGAGATTTCCACATATATATATATATATATATATATATATATATATATATATATATATATATATATATATATATATATATATATATATATATATATATATATATATATATATATATATATATATATATATATATATATATATTACGTTTTTTTTTTTTTTTTTTTCTCTTCTTCCAATTCTGTCTTTTAAGGCTTTCAGGTTTGATGACATAGCAAGAGGGAGTAAGAACTTTCTTGATAGGTTTAAATCCCAAAGAGTGGTAGCATTTCAAGTCTTCAAAATAACCCCAACTTTCCAAGTCTCCAAGGTAGTTATTTAAACCATCAAGGCAGAACTCATTTACTGATTTTTTCAAAATTTGTGAGTCTCCAAGGTAGTTCCCATATTTAGAACCATCTTGGCAGAACCCTTTTCCTGAGTCTCCAAGGTAGTTATTTAAACCATCAAGGCAGAACTCATTTACTGATTTTTTCAAAATTTGTGAGTCTCCAAGGTAAAACTTGTATTCTGGCTCATCAACGTATAACTTGTTCAGTGGGTATTGTCTTGATAACTCACAATGAGTACTATTGCTGTAAAACTCTTTTTCAGGATTTTGCTGGTCTCCAAGGTATAACTCTTTGGTTGGGTCATCAAGGACGAACTCGTTCTGTGGGTTTTGGTCGCTCATAAGGTCTTCAACCAAGCCAACAATTTCCTCCCAAGTTGTAGCAAAAGCAGTATTTTCATTTTGTATTTCAGACACAATTTCCTGTGAGAGAAAATAATAATGTATTAATTAAGTTATTTAATTATTAAATGAGTATGCTTCAATCAAAGTTTGAAAATAGGAAAATAAAAATCTTACCTCAACAGATAAGAGGTTTGAATCCAGTTCATCAACTTGAAGGTTTAGTTCCATACAAGACAGAGAGTTCCAAGGAACACCAAAGTCATCCCACTCAAGGTCTTGGTCGCTCATAAGGTCTTCAACCAAGCCAACAATTTCCTCCCAAGTTGTAGCAAAAGCAGTATTTTCATTTTGTATTTCAGACACAATTTCCTGTGAGAGAAAATAATAATGTATTAATTAAGTTATTTAATTATTAAATGAGTATGCTTCAATCAAATTTTGAAAATAGGAAAATAAAAATCTTACCTCAACAGATAAGAGGTTTGAATCCAGTTCATCAACTTGAAGGTTTAGTTCCATACAAGACAGAGAGTTCGAGGCAAGCACACAACACACCATTGCCAGCAAAAACAAATGTTTAAAATGGAGCCTGGGTTTGAAGCTTTTATAGAGAAAGACTGGTGGGTGTGGTTTCCTTTGGAAATTCCCTGGGCAAGCCTAGGCAAGCCTTCATTGGGAAATTTTTCAAAACCATAACATCCTGTAATTTTCTAGTGATTTCTTTGTGAGTCAGAGATGAACTGGAAATGATGTAAGAGTGGGCGGGGCTTAGCAAAAGTGGGCGGGGCTTAGGAAAAGTGGGCGTGGCTTAGAAAAAATACCTTATGAAAAGTGGGCGGAGCTTAGCAAAAGTGGGCGGGGCTTAGGAAAAGTGGGCGGGCTTAGAAAAAACCTTATGAAAAGTGGGCGGAGCTTAGCAAAAGTGGGCGGGGCTTAGGAAAAGTGGGCGTGGCTTAGAAAAAATACATTATGAAAAGTGGGTGGAGCTTAGCAAAAGTGGGCGGGGCTTAGGAAAAGTGGGCGGGGCTTAACAAAAAATAACCTGTGGCTCAGGAGGTGGTCAAACAAGAGCATTAAGAGAAGTTTATCATTTCGTAATGGCACAAAAGGGGTATCTTCAAAAATATAAAGATTCAAATGTTTTGTTTGTCAATATTTTAGATGGGGATTATTGTGCAAAGAAAATTAAACTATTGAAGGAATTTGAGAATGAACAAATCTTTATAGGTTCAATGAGTGAGCTGTTCAACCCCCAGGTGTTCAATTCAATGAGGTTCAACCTCCAAGTTAAAAGGGGAGACAAATAAATATACCTTGGGATAAAAAGGGGATTTATTTTTAGGGAAAAAAATATGAATCGCTGAAAATCCCCCATTCATTTACATGGGGAAAAGTGAGCCAGAATCAGTATTCTTACCCTACTATCATAGGTCACACGGTCTGGCAGGCATGTTGGATTGAATTATACCAGTGAGAGCTACAGGAATGATAAAATGCTTACTTGGAAATCAATCCAGGTTGTATCACTACAAACGAGCTACAGTTCTAGATTCTACTGCTAGTTTTCCCTGGGGTGTCCTGGAAGTACTATTTTTGTTTGTATAAAGCAGCATTGTTGGTGAAAAATTGATTTTGCCAGGTTTTTTTGTTTTTTTTTTAACAAGTTGCATCGTTTTTGTGAAACTAGCGTAACTATCTGTAAGAAACTGACCCAAAGTAGATAATTTGCTTGTTTGTAAAAAAAAAAAAATCATTATGTGGATTATAAACACAAAGGTTAAACTCACCGGCTTTCTCCTTAAGCCAGGTGAAGTTTCTTAACCTTTCACCATAAAGGTTTTCTTGTCTTCACCGACTGAAGATGCATTTGCAATTGTTACACGAAACAAGCTCCAAAATTTAAAAATGCTTTGTAGTGAAATTAAAAATGGAAGAGGTATTTAATAGAAACAATCCACATTGTAAGAAAGTGAAATCACATGTATGTTTTGACAGCATCTATCTTTTCAAATAAATGTCAGTGTGTCCGTCTGTCCACTCCGTAAGTCCAAAGCCATGAAACCGGGCAGCCCCAAACTTTGCATGCATACTAAGGGAACCCAAGGTAGTGCATCACTGACAATTGGGTGTTTGAGTTAATTAAAACACCCCTTTTTGAAGATAATTAACGGCCTTATTTAATTATCCTTTCTCACAGCTCATCCTTGATCACCTTGCTGGAGTCTTAATTCACCTTTTTTCGGCCTCCTCAACCATGCCTCAACTTAGAACAGGCGACAACAGTTTCTTGATGATAAAGTTTTTTCCCCCCACTTTCGTCACTCCAATCATTGAATGCCTGATCAATCAATCATCATACCAACAAATCTCTGGATACATTGCGACACTTGAAAACGCCAGCGTTCGTGGCTGTATTTCATTTCCACGCAAGCTATAACCTCTCGAATCTTTTAATCTGAACTGAATTTCAAAATGTAACCTTCATTATTGACTTCAGCAACAGTTCCAACTGCTAAAAAAAAATGTTTATTTGTCCAATTCATACATTGCTTGACATTTCAGGCATCTCTGGGTGCATGGTGTTTATATCACCAATTGCTAATTGCTTACCAAGCCAGCCGTTCCTAATTAACGGTTTCATTGGAGTGTTTGCTTGAGTGCTTAAGCTACTTGCCAAGCACTCTACAGCCTGCTTGGTTGTTTGTTTCCAAGCTATGGCCATACACGGCAAAGGTATTTATCACTGAATATATTGTGACGTCCACGGGACTTGAACAGTCCCGCCAACGTAGAATGAGCCGAAACGATGGAGGCGGTTTATTTATTTATAACCCAAACATGGCGGTTCTAATCGCTCTACCGCAAACGGGACGAGGAAGGTGGCACGAGTCGCTTTTCACTGAGTTGATGATGTTTATTTGTTTTTATTATTACCAGAAATAACAAGACTCGGCAAGAAGAGGGATCCGGGGCGATTCGACGGGATGGTGCGGGATCGGGCGTGGGGAAAACACAGACAATTCCAATGAATATACAAATCTCAAACCCTCTAAGGCGCCAGGTACACACACACACACACACACACACACACACACACACACACACACACACACACACACACACACACACACACACACACACACACACACACACACACAAAACGTAGCTATTTCTGGTGGTCAGGCTGGACCGTGGTGTGGACGCAACTGTCCCTGGATTGGCGTCGGACGAGCTGGCCTTGCTCTCGTCAGGGGGGCAGGAGAAACCGTGGTGCTGTCGACCTACTGGTCTCGGCCCAAGTCCGCTCACAGCCGCCAGGGAACCAGCTCCGGCGCCAAACCGCAAGCAGGAGAGGGAGGCAGGTCCACCCGGCGTTCGACCCCGTACTCCGAGCCAGCAGAACCCCAGAGCCAACCAAGGTGAGGCACGAGGCTCAGCAAGGCTATAAGACATGATGAAACCAGGGCCGAATCAGCGCAACAATAAGCACGCTCCCAGCACAACAACCTCCACCCCAAAAACCGGTCTTTTTGTCCCGATCTTCTTCCTCTTCCTTTTCGACCCCGAACAGAACCTTTTTATGCTCCCGTCCTCGTCACTTCCAATCGAGCCGTTTATTGGCCCTCCGCCGTCGCCTTCCGCCAATCGTGATCACGGGGCGGAGCCATCCGCAGCACTGTCCTGTGACGTCACGGCAAGCCTCCAGAGAATACTAAAAGGGGTTTACGCAGACACACTTACCCTATCCCGTGTCCCTATCTAATTACGTGACAATTATCATTTCCCCCTTGAAGAAATGGACATTTACTAGACAACTTATCACCACTGAATTGCTACTTATTACATCGAGATCCTGGTACACTCGAACAGCATGGCATACCTAATTAAACATCCTAATTACCCTTTAAATGCATACCCCCCCCTCAAACGTAACAATATATATATATATATATATATATATATATATATATATATATCGATTGACTTGAACAAAGTTCAGGCCCCAACTTGCCTTTGGTGGGCTCTGTGTTGGTGGGTGATGCCTGAAGCAGTGACTCACTTGCTGTAAATGTGCAATTTCATTTTGACGTTTCCTCTTTTTGTATGATCTTTCATTATACGACCTGTCACTTCAACATAGAAAGATACAAAAAAAATTGAACGTTTCGTTTTGAAAAGTTTCTTCAACTGTTTTGTTGGAGTGCTTGCATGAGTGCTGAAGTCACTTGGCCACCCAAGTTTCGATCTCCACAAGCTTCCATGGCAATACCGCGGCTCGGTTCTCCATGGGGACATTTCTGGACTTTGGAAAGCAAAATTAATAAGATAATTACAACGAGTAAAAGATATTTTAAAGTTTTTACAAAGCAATTAATCTCCACATCATGGCAGGATCGCCGAGAGGTACACACACTCGCTCTAAGCTGTCGAGTCTGGGTTTGAATCCCAATGCAGCTATAAACCGTCATCCCGGTTTCACAGGCAGGGTGATCCATTAATGTGTGTGCCGAGTCAGATGGACGTTAAACTGGGCGTCACATCTGCCAGAATCTTCACCACCCCTCCCCCCTCCATTCACCCCACTCCCCATTTCCTCTCTCCCTTTCGTTTAAGGGGACTTAATTTAGTTTTGACTTTAAAACGGCTTCCTCAGTTGCGTAAGATGTACAGATCATATTCAGAGTGAACCGACAGGAGCGATGCAAAGGTTGCTGCATGCATGCAGGCAGAACTTTGCCAGGTTGACAGTGTGGGCTTTAAATGCTCCTGCCTAGTTTTTATAGAGAACGTGGTGGTGAAAAATAAAATGTTGCTGTTTGGGCATGTTTTATCACCCTTCCCTTCATCGCCCCTCACGCTGCCTTCCCTTCATCTCCCCTCACACTGCCTTCCCTTCATCTCCCCTCACACTGCCTTCCCTTCCCCTCCCCTCACGCTTCCTCCAAAACTCTCTTCACCCTCCATGGACATCTCCGGGCGGTCTCCGCGTGTTGTATTAACATGCTCTTTCAATATACCCCATTTCGTTCAATTCTGTGCACCCGCTCCCTCCTCCACAAGTCCCACAACCCCTCACCTCCTCCAAAACCCCCTTCCTCCTCACTCCCATCCCCCCTCCCAGAGTGCATAGAGACGTTTGGTGGGGCATCGCTCTCCCCTTCCTCATTCCCTCCTTCCTCTCTCCTTCCCTCTCCCCCCCCCCAACTTAATCTTCCCATTCAGTGAAGTGACAAGTTGTATTTGCTCGACTATGGAATAAAAACGAAAAACATGGTGAAGCTAGCCGGCCGTGAATAAAGCCTCAGTCGACCCATGTGACCGTCTCTTAATTGCGTACTCTTTGAACATCAGTTGCACAGTGACTAAGTCTATTAATTACATACTATTGGAACTGCTGAGACCCCTTGATATTATAAACCTTAACACCATTTAGAGTGCTGAGACCCCTTGATCCTTTAGACCACGTGGACCCTTTAGATCCAAGCAACTATTGGAACATACTATTTAGTACCCCTGTTAGACCTTATGTACTATTGGAACATACCCTTGAGACCCTTTTAGATGTTTTAAACCTTTAGATCCTAACTTTTAATGGAACATACCCAGACATTTTATACCCTTTCGACCTCTATAGACCCATAGACATGTATACCCTCTTGAGCTGTTTGACGCCTTCATACGCACATCACACAGACATGTAAAGTCTGCTTGCAAAAAACCGACGATACCTTTTTCAGCAAGTAATGTACAAACTCCACCCAACTGGAGGGTGGGGTAGTCTACTCGTTCAGTAATAAAGCAAAAGGAGTGCTGATCGGGGTGGAAGATGAGTACGAGGAGAAAACTCGTAATAATAAAGGGAGTCCATGATTGTTTTGTTTTATTTAAGATAGTATTAAATGGGAAGGCACATGTGTTGGATTAGTTGATGCAAAAATATTTTAATGGAAAAAAAACAAAACATGTTTTAATCAAAGTGCAACTACCAACGTTGCCTTATATACTTCTTGGTTTTGCTTATCAGCATCATAGTCCTGCCACAGTAATGAATTGAATAGCGGTCACACACACACACACAAAATATACGGGTGTGTGTGTATATGCATACATATATATATATATATATATATATATATATATATATATATATATATATATATACATATATACATACATATATATATATACATATATACATACATACATATATATACATATATATATACATACATACATATATATATATATATATATATACATACATATATATATACATACATACACATATATATATATATATATATACATACATATATATATATATATACACATACATATATATATATATACATACATATATATATATACATACATATATATACATACATATATATATATATACATACATACATATACATATCATATACACTTTATTCATCAAGCATACTGGTTGACACAGGAAAGATAATAGTGATTCACCTTTGAGCGGTCCAGGGTCCAGGTATAAACTGTCACCTCAGTGTTTCTCAGGCAGGATGAAGCATCAATCTGCACGCTGTCAATTGAAAGACGTAAAATTTGAGAACCCATTTGCCAGCATCGCTTGTCCTACGGTGTCTTTCACAAGGAGAATTATTGCCAGCACCTTAAAGACATTACAAATTCCTGCCACCTTCAGCTGAACGGTGGGCCTGGCCAGCCAGTTCATGAACGACTTGGGCCAAAAAACATTCCCCAGCTGACCCCACAAGAAGGGAATAATTGGGGCCATTAAGGAAGTAGTAGTAGTAGTAGTAGTAGTAGGGCATATTCCAACCATTAGAGCTAAAAGGCTGATGGAACATAATCCACGAGCTGGAAACAAATGCACTTTGGACAGAAAGCTTTTGTGAGTGCTCAAATAGTGCCCAATCTTTTAACTTCATGCGCTCACTCAGGATGTTACTGTGTGTGTATGGTGGCATAGTCATAGCAGCAAGAATAATGTGGTGACAGATTTCGTTCTGGATGATTTTGTGCCTCTCATAATGTAATGATGTGTGTACTCGTAATTTCCTTATTGAGCAAGCAATTGCACAACAATGAGCAAGAAAACATATAGAAGTGCAACCAAACAGCAGGCAATGCGATGCAGTCAGTACTCGTACACCATGTAAAGGTAAAGAAAGCAGAATACAGAGTGCCGGCTCTGCTGAAACGGTTTCCTCTCTGGCGTTGCAATCCTGGACGGGTCGCTATTCCGATGCAGAATACAATATATCATTTCTTTTTTTACTTTATGACCAAGCAAAATGCTAACAGGAAAATACGAGTAAGAATCAAGACTGATATCGGTGATCCTGACAATATATCAAAGTGGTTGTAAATAATTTTAAGATTTCTAACAGACGGGATAAACCTAAATGTTTAATAAATCGGTTCATGTTAAGCTGCGGAAATGTGAAATTAAAGTATACAGTCGGCCGACCAAACGTGCAAATACAGAATGAACGAGCTCTTCCATGAGCTTCAACTGTTCATACAAATAAGAATAATAATAATAAAAAGGATGGACAAAAGAAAAATGCCATTCTTTTGAATTATTGGAGCATATTTGTCATCGTTAAGCAAAAATGCTTTCACCGACCAGACGGCCAGCAGGTTTTAGCTCACTTCTGCTGTAATATGTTCACTTGCTTCCAAATACACGACTGATTCTGGGCCCCTTCTGGCAAAAATAATGTAATCAACAAAATGTTTAAGACAAAGTCTAAGACTAGACTCGTTGCTGTAATGGAGTATCCGCTCGGAGGGTGGGAGGTCGGCGATTCAAACCCCGGACGAGTCGTACCAAAGACTTGAAAAATGGTACATGCTGCTTCCTTGCTTGACATTCAGAATATAAAAGGTGAAGAGCACAGACATTCCCCAAGGGTTGGCATCCATAGGGAAGAGGAAATTGCCCCTGAGGAAGTGCCCCACTGAGTGCAGAGAGAAGCGTGGCACCATTGTTGCAACGTCGCTGGTACTCAGAGCACTTCCCACAAGCTCAGTAGCTGTGTTTGTCTCATCAGTAAGTCCGTGTGTGTGCGTGCGTGCGTGTGCAAGTGGCAGCTCCATTATTAGCTTTAGACTTTGCATAAAAAATCCATTACCTTGACAATATTGCATAAACAAGAAAAGGAAATTGATGTAAATTGAATGCTTTGTTTACAAAGCTCATTCACAGGTGTCGGTATTATCTGAAGTGTCGTGTTCCCACCATCGACGCTGGACTCGTAATCCAATTTCTCCAAATAATCTCTTTGGCTTCGAGTCGACACTCATTTCTCTGTGGAATCTGATTCGAATAGCGGTGGCATCACACTGTCAGGTGGCTTGGGAGGGTTCACCATCACTTGCGGAGAAGCAGCCATTTGTCACCGCTATTCCAGTGCCATTTGTGTAGAATCAGCCATGGCTTCTGCACACGCCCCTAACTCATTTTACAGAAAATGTAAAGTTCTCTCGAGTTAATATCTTAGCAGTATAGTAGTTGAACACTGTGTCAGAAGTCCTTTAGAATGCCTTTGTCAAGCTTATTAAGGTGGGCTCTTGCTAAGCTCGGTAGCTGAGCGATGGACTCACGGGAGGTAGGAGTACCATAAGGGAAGTTTGGCAGGGTTGGAGGAGAGTAAAAGGTCATGGTGGCCTCCAAAGAGCGAGCAGCAAACACTGAGTCCTTTCCCTTTCTGGAAACAACACAAACAAGGAAAGAGGGGAAAGAAAGGGTAGGACACATGGAAGTAATCTGCAGTGAAGGAATTGCATTGATTAAAACAAAAATGTGATGTGGAAAGCAAAATTGTTCCTCACCTCAGAGTAAGTTCTCTCATTCCCTGAAGGAGAGGTGTTGATCCAGACTGAAGCACCGACGCTACCTGAAGCAATGGTAACTCAGGTCGAGGGTTCGCTGGATCTGTGGACAGGCTCGATTAGCCTTGCTCATTACAAGCTTGGTAACTCTGAAATTCCAGGAGCTTGATAAACAATTGCTTTCTCTTCAGCAAATCTTAAGAAATTTTACTGCAATTACCTCCTGTGAGACCATTGGGGAAGATGTCACATGTTGAGAGTGCTAGAATCTCACTTGAACCTGCAAAGATGAAATACACACAACTACAAGTGCTGAGGTGACCGGTCACACGACCTGATGCTCAGATATTAATGGCAAGGTGCAAGGCACACAATGTCAATAACTTTCATAAGAATCTATCTCGCAAGCGCCATAATGACAACTCAAACAAATGAAGGATGCAACAAAAAACAGGTAACAGGATAAAAGTGTCATAATCGATTGTAAATAAGGAGTGTGTGGGCAATATGTGTCCACTGTGAGGACGAGGTTATGGAAAATTTTAAACATAATGGTCCTTTGGCCTCATAGATAATGGGTTTAACTGGAAGTGCCAGATGAACACAGATTCAGTTTCACCATTAACACTAAATACACACAACCGTCTGAGTGGAGAAGAAACAACAACGTCATAACCAGACTCGGTAGTGTAATGATTGGAGCGTCCGCACTAAGTCTGGGAGATTGGTGGCTCAAACCCCGGTCAAGTCGTACCAAAGATTTTTTAAAATGGTACATGCTGCTTCCTTGCTTTACACACAGCATATAAAAGATAGGACAGAGCATGGACAAAGAACCATAGGTCGGCAACCATTGCAAATGTATGATGGGCCTAATTGCCTGCTGTCTTTAAGTTCCTTGGAAGGGAACTCTTGTGTTGCGTTCTTTTTTTTTCAGAACATGTCTCATCCAAACACTGCTGCTAACTGAATTTTCATGACCAGTGTGATGTAACCATGTTTGAATGTAAAATATATATTTACGTTCCACCCATTTCTTGCCTCATGCATGTTTTATGCTCTGCCTATGTGTGGCGTCATCTCCACTGCGAGAGGGCGAGGGAAGCTCTTCGTTGTCTGGTGGAACGTGTGGTTGTATGTGGAGAAGGCATGGCTTTTACCATCGCACTTGGAGTGTTTTAAAATTAAAAAAAGAGTGATTTAAACCTCTGCATGTGTTGGATTAACGGCCGAGAGCTTTCTTTATGCAAGAATCGGGACACGTCGGACGTTCCAGGTCGATCACAACAAACATAACTAGAAGGGCACTCGGTAGATCGCATACCTCTACCACGTAATGCCTGATCCACGAGAACATATCGGGCCCATTACATTTTCGAAATATCGTGCTACATATCGTTTTTGGCCCGATCTGTCAATGGTGAAGAATCAGTTTAAAAATTAAATAACTCTCTTATCCAGATCCGGATTCGGATCTTCACCAGAATCAAATTAATTTGTCGTGGTCACAAACCCAACGTGTCCACCAAGTTTCATCCGAATCCGTCCATAACTTTTTGAGATATCGCGCTATATATTGGTTTAGCCCTATCTCTCAATGGTGAAGAATCACATAAAAAAATTAACAGATCCGGATCCGGATTCGGATCTTCACCAAAATTGAATCAATTTTTCCTTTACACACACCCGTGTCAAAATTTCATCTGGATCTGTCCACAGCTTTTTGAGATATCCGACACAGAGACAGACAGACAAACAAAGAAGAAGAAGATGTTGTGCAGAGCATGAAACTTGCAAAATCCGTAAAACAAATTTGACCTCAAAAATAATTGGTGGTTGAATTCAATGACAAAATATGCAACGACTCTTCAAATTTCAAGTCAATCGGATTAAAATTGAGGATTTTAGAAATACAACCTCAGTTGTTGACCTTAGGCCTATGTTGACCTTTTGGTCCATGTTGACCTCAAAAATAATTGACTGGTTGAATTCAGTGACCTGAAATATAAATCCTCTTCAAATTTCAAGTCAATGGGATGAAAATTGAGGATTTTAGAAACACCACCTTAGTTGTATACCTTTTGACCTTTTTACCTTAAAAACAACATGCTTCTTCCGCATGGCAAACTCTACCATGTGGTGAAGTTTCGTGAAGATCGGTTTAAATTGTGACCTGGAGGCGATAAACAGACAAACAGACAGACAGACAGACAAACAAAATCGACTAACCAATATACTCGAAAAATCTTCGATTTTACAAGTAACAAACAGACAGATAGGGGTGAACACATAACCTCCTTCACCTTCGGTGGTAGAGAAAACAAAGAGAAAAATTACCCCCCCCCCCGTGTGGGGGTGACGGTCATCTCTATAATAC
Source organism: Eptatretus burgeri (assembly GCF_056783735.1). NCBI lineage: Eukaryota > Metazoa > Chordata > Myxini > Myxiniformes > Myxinidae > Eptatretus > Eptatretus burgeri. The sequence goes on from NC_140961.1 coordinate 27,786,352, forward strand.
CACAAGTTCTCAATGTTCAGTTATGACTGAAGACTACTGTGCAGTTCTACTGCGCAGCTCGAACTGCGCAGTTTGGTTAAAGATGACTCGGCATTTTGGCACAGGCACGAAATTATATTTACCTTCGCAAACTTCGTTTGACGAAGGTATTGTATTGACCCCTGTGTATTTATTTATTAGTAAATATGTGTGCGGACAACATTGCGCAAAAACTGCTGGACTGATTTGCATGAAATTTTCAGAGATGATGTGCAGTTACTCAAGGCCACGCGAAGCTTTTGGGAGCGATCGGATCAAAGGTCAAGGTCAAGGTCACAAAAAGGTCAAAATCGTTTTTTTTGCAATTAAAGTGTCAATTTTGTTCCGATTTACATCAAATTAAGTCCAAAATGTTCAGTATTCAAATCCTGATCCACTGATATAGTGTATGGTATAGTATTTGCAACCCTAGTTAGTCTATGGAAGTCAAAGGTCAAGGGGGTCACCAAAATGGAGTTTTTGATTGGGGAGCGTTGTGGACAACATTACACAAAAACCACTTCGTAGATTGTCATGAAATTTTGTGGATGTGTTTGGCATCACGAGAGGACAAATGGATTAGATTTTGGGAGCGATCGGATCAAAGGTTAAGGTCAAGGTCACAAAAAGGTCAAAATCGTTTTTTCGCGATTAAATTGTCAATTTTGTTTTGATTTACAGCAAATTAACTCCAAAATGTTCAAAATTAAATTCCCCATCCTCTAATATGACACATGGTATAGTACTTTTGTCACCCAAGGCAGCGGTTGGGGTTCAAAGGTCAAGGGGGTCACACAAATTCACATTTATATCGGAAAGCGTTGTGGACAACTTAACGCAAAAAACAAAACGCAGAGAGGCTTTAATTGTTTTGGATTTGTTTGGCATCATGAAAGGACAAATCCATTAGATTTTGGGAGCGATCGGATCAAAGGTCAAGGTCACAAAAAGGTCAACATTGTTTTTTTCATGATGAAAACGGTTAATATGTTTCCGATTTACATCAAATTAACTCCAAATTGTTCAGTGTTCAATTCCCCATCTTCTGAAATGACACAAGGTATAGTACTATTGTCACCCGAGGTAGCGGTTGTGGGTCAAAGGTCATGGGGGTCACGAAATGCATATTTGTATTGAGATGCGTTGTGGACAACTTGATACAAAGGTAACTAGTGGCTGCGGCGAAGGTATGCGCTCTACAAGTTCCCGTTCTAGTTTGAAAATAAATGCCGACGTTTACATTTCGGGTTTTGAAACTTTTGCACCTTCGACGGAAAATGTATAAATATAAAAGGCTAAAAATGTGGTTTATATTTATATTTCAATATTTCATTTCTCCTTCCTTCCTTCTTCGCGAATCGCATCAGCGTTTTTGGCCATCTTCCAGATCACGTGACGATCAAACGGGAAGGAAATTCAAAAATCTGTCCGGTTAGATACAAGATAATATTTTTTACTATCATAATCAATAAACAGTTGCCGAATATCTTGTAGAATGGCAGACGAGATAGGTTTTGAAAATGGCGATTTTTATAACTTACGTGACCTCGTGACCTCGTCCCTGTCCTTGAACCCGGTCAAAAGTTATATCGTTGTGCAACACTCATCGACCTCTACCCACATACTAAATTTCATCAAGATCGGAGAGAAAAATTGTCCTCGGACGTACGGCCGGACGTACATTTGGTCCGGCTTTATTCGGTCATTTCGGTAGAGATTGGCACGCGCATGTGGTGAAGATGACGGTAGAGATGACCTAAAAATGACAGTAAGAGGAATGCTGAGCATTTGTAAGGAAAAGCGATGATGAATTTGGAAACGAGCAAACAGAACCCACATCTCCACACAATAAAAAGCACAAAGCTGTAATTAGCAATTGTATAAAGGAGCATGGGTTTTTTTGTTTGTTTGTTTGTTTGTTTTTAAAGCTGCAACGATTGACCTTCCATGAGCAGGGGCAACGTTGCAATATCCAGGTGGATGAAAGAAAATTGACACACCAGGCCTCAAAGCTAATTCGCAAACATTACTTTCTTTTATAAATCGCTATACAACACAGATGTCATATTCTACAAAAAACTAAAGTTTAATAATTATATCATAGCATCATGAAAAAAAATAAAAATTCATTAAATGAAAATTAACTCAAACAAAAACTTACCATGTACAATGCTGTGATTATAGTCATTCTTGAAGTACAAATATCGATCTCTGCCGTCCACTTTACTGTCTTTCCTTGTTTCTTCATTGGGGCCACGAGCTGAAGACGCACGAGCTTGGTATCTATGATACCGTTGCAGGGAACTGGAAGCCGGGGCATTGTGAGCTGGAGACCTCGTAAATGGCAACCTGGGCACCAAGGAATTTATGGTCGAAACAGCGGCTTCTTTCTGTGGAATAAGATACAGCGACGGTGAATTTTTGATCAAAAGGTTTGTCAGATTGGTGTATGGAAATAGGAAGGAGATGTGAAAAAAAAATCCCCTCAGAAGCAACAAAAACAACAAAGTGTGGTAATTATGCAACTAGAATGTAAAGGCTTCAGTCTGAGATGCACATTTCTCCCTCCAAGTTTCATCAGCAAGGCAAAATCAGCTTGAAGTGCAAGACTTAGGACAAACACAGAGGGATAACATTTAAAAGTAGACAGTTCATAGAACACCTTGCCTTACGAGGTCTTGAGAAACGATGACATGGGCGGGGTCTGCGAGCGACAAATTTGATTGGTCGCGATACGTAAAATTCCGTAATTTTTTTTCCAAGTACTGCTAAACGGAAGGCTTTTGGAAGTGTAAAACAAAAGTCGATTTGTGTTCTGTAATATTTAATTGCATAATTAATTGAAATAAAATAAAGATTTTAAAAGTTGGAGAAAAAAAAAAAACTTTCGGAAGTTTACCACAGTTGATGCAATGTCTTTTACATCACCTTGTTTAAGACGTTACACATTAGTTCTTCGTGCTTGTTGTTTGTGTCCTTTATGACATCCTTAAAAACAATAAGTTTCCTGTTTAGAATGATTTTCAATTTTGTTTGGGTGCCAGGCAGACAGCGACACAAAATGTATCACCTCACTCCTCTGCGCATGTGCGACTGGGACAAATACAGACCCAAAGTACTGCTAAACTAATGGTTCGTTTTCTGATTCATGTTCCAATTCGTGTTGAAAATAAAGCATTCAATTTAAATGTAGTTGTTCTTTGAATATAAACTGACATTTGTGGAGACACAAAGACAAAGTGAACAAAACCCTTAACCCCGCTTTTCACTTCACACACGCACGGGGTAATGATAGAAAACTGACCAGTGAAGACAAGGTGTGGACATCCTTGCGAAGATTTTGTCTCCCCAGCACAACAATGGAGAATGGAGGGAAAGAAAGCACCAATAAGGTTCCACAAAGCATCTCCCCGCTTAAATCTTCCACAATTCCTTGCATGCTTTCTTCGTCTTCCGCCTTCCATTCTTGCTCATCTATTTCTTCTTCAGGGCTTCTAACTCCCTCCTTCATATTTTTGTGATGGGTCATTTCACTAACAGCTATAGTGTCAAAACTGTTTTCCTCCCAATCCGCCATAGGTCGAGGTTTTAAACCTCCAATTTCCATTCCAACCTCCCACGTTTTCTGGCCTGCACACTCATTGTCCCTTACTCCCTCCACATTATTCTCCTCTTCAATATGGTGCACACCATTTTTACATGTTTCAGTGAAGACTGGGCTGCTCCGTAAAAGTGGGGACTGATTTCTCTCCATGTCGTTTCCGTTTTCTATTGCTTCTTCTGCAGAAGAAATACTTCTGGGATTAAAATGATCCGTGGCAGGGGCATGGAACACCGGAATGTGCTCGGAAGAGTCACTCTCTGATCCTGAAGTATCTGACAGTGTTCTGGAGAGCTGCACTTTTCTCTTGTCTCCACCCACTTTTCTTTTCCTACCAAGTGGAAAGAAAGATCATCATCATGTATCGGATTATCATGAAGACCCGCACTGACACGCACACACTTCTATGAGCGGAGAACTATATAAGCCCTTTGTGTCATAGAATACAGAAGGAACAAAACAATTTTAGATTAAAAACAAGATTAATCTCATTTTGTCTCGTGTGCAGCACGTGGCTGCTGGATTGCATCATTGCTGGGAGACGCGACTGTGCCGCTGATGCAGTGATCCCTGTAGGTTAGGATAGTAATTTGGAATTTGGCAGTGACCCAGTGACCCAGGAAGAGGGTGATAGCTTGCCCACACTTTGTAAAGGACACCATGGGATCTTTAATTCCAACCAATTATGCAAGCAGATGGGACACCAGTTTAATGTTCATCTGAGGGACGGCACTGATGCCATTGTCCTACATGCGAGATACCAGCATGAATTTTTTTTTTTTTTACAAACACGATGAAACATCCATTTCTCATGCTTTATCTTCACTGTGAAAAGCTTTGTTTGGTAAAGCAATTCGAGTCATCCAATGATTCCAAATACTTCACTGGCTGTGGTCCAAATCTCATATGTTTCATGTAAACAGGAAGGCACATTACCAAATTTGGTGCAAGCATATACGCAAACAAAATTAAATAAGCATCCTTCAAAGTTTCCCCAAAAATGACTTCCTGGTGTCTACCAACAGAGATTGCACATGGACCCGTTTGTCACACAATGCGCAGGTAGAAATGTGGCAGAACACACCGACACACATGGATGCTTGGTGTAACGTATACCAATAAATCGATCTTAAGTGCAAAGCATCCAAATTTGCAGCTGTCTGTAATTTTGAGGAGAAACTCAATTGGCTCTCCAAGAACACAATAACCGCGATTGATTAAAGTTATATAACCTTATAAGTAATGTACCTATTTGGTAGGCGTCCATAGTCCTGAGTAAGATTTGAGAATTCTTCTGGTGTCAGGTAGATGTCCTTAAGAAAAATTCCATTTTCTAATTTTTTTACACAACCTGGAAAACAAGATATAATAATACAGGTTTCAGGTACAGCTAGAGATGCATTTGCTAAACCCAAGGTTCAAATGCAGGTGCTAGCTGATTGTCCAGATTAGTGGTATCTACTTCAGAATGTCACAATAATGAACGAGAGTTTAGCTTTATGCTTTGTGAGCTTACCCTTGAGTGAATGCGATTCTTCCTGAAAAGAAAAGAAGACAGGCTTGTAAGATTTCACCCTTAAATTTCCCTCTTTCCCTCTCAGCCAATAAAAACAGGTCGTTATTGGGGAAGGGGGACTAGCTGGTAAAGGGGAAGAAAGGAGATGTTCGGGTAAAGCTGAAGACAGAATATGAGCAGGTAAAGCTGTAGAGAAGAGATGAGTGGGTAAATGTGAAGAGAAAAGACGAGTGTGTATAGGGGAAGAGAAGAGACGAGTGGGTAAAGGGGAAGAGAGGAGACGAGTGGGTAAAGGGGAAGAGAGGAGACGAGTGGGTAAAGGGGAAGAGAGGAGGCGAGTGGGTAAAGGGGAAGAGAGAAGACGAGTGCGTAAAGGGGAAGAGAGGAGACGAGTGGGTAAAGCGTAAGAGAGGAGACGAGTGGGTAAAGGGGAAGAGAGGAGATGAGTGGGTAAAGGGGAAGAGAGGAGACGAGTGGGTAAAGGGGAAGAGAGGATAGGAGTGGATAAAGGGGAATAGAGGAGACAAGTGGGAAAAGGGAAAGAGAGGATACGAGTGGGTAAAGAGGAAGAGAACAGACGAGTGGGTAAATTGGAAGAGAGGAGATGAGTGGGTAAAGGGGAAGAGACTAGACGAGTGGGTAAAGGGGAAGAGAGGAGACGAGTGGGTAAAGGGGAAGAGAGGAGACGAGTGGGTAAAGGGGAAGAGAGGAGACGAGTGGGTAAAGGGGAAGAGAGGAGACGAGTGGATAAAAGGGAAGAGAGGAGACGAGTGGGTAAAGGGGAAGAGAGGAGACGTGTGGGTAAAGGGGAAGAGAGGAGACGAGTGGGTAAAGAGGAAGAGAACAGACGACTGGGTAAATTGGAAGAGAGGAGATGAGTGGGTAAAGAGGAAGAGAGGAGACGAGTGGGTAAAGGGGAAGAGAGGAGACGAGTGGGTAAAGAGGAAGAGAACAGACGAGTGGGTAAATTGGAAGAGAGGAGATGAGTGGGTAAAGAGGAAGAGAGGAGACGAGTGGGTAAAGGGGAAGAGAGGAGACGAGTGGGTAAATTGGAAGAGAGGAGATGAGTGGGTAAAGAGGAAGAGAGGAGACGAGTGGGTAAAGGGGAAGAGAGGAGACGAGTGGGTAAATTGGAAGAGAGGAGATGAGTGGGTAAAGAGGAAGAGAGGAGATGAGTGGGTAAAGAGGAAGAGAGGAGATGAGTGGGTAAAGGGGAAGAGAACAGACGAGTGGGTAAATTGGAAGAGAGGAGATGAGTGGGTAAAGGGGAAGAGAGGAGATGAGTGGGTAAAGGGGAAGAGAGGAGACGAGTGGGTAAAGAGGAAGAGAACAGACGAGTGGGTAAATTGGAAGAGAGGAGATGAGTGGGTAAAGAGGAAGAGAGGAGATGAGTGGGTAAAGGGGAAGAGAGGAGACGAGTGGGCAAAGGGGAAGAGAGGAGACGAGTGGGTAAAGGGGAAGAGAAGAGACGAGTGGGTAAATTGGAAGAGGAGATGAGTGGGTAAAGAGGAAGAGAGGAGATGAGTGGGTAAAGGGGAAGAGAGGAGACGAGTGGGTAAAGGGGAAGAGAGGAGACGAGTGGGTAAAGGGGAAGAGAGGAGACGAGTGGATAAAAGGAAAGAGGAGACGAGTGGGTAAAGGGGAAGAGAGGAGCCGTGTGGGTAAAGGGGAAGAGAGGAGACGAGTGGGTAAAGAGGAAGAGAACACACGACTGGGTAAATTGGAAGAGAGGAGATGAGTGGGTAAAGAGGAAGAGAGGAGACGAGTGGGTAAAGGGGAAGAGAGGAGACGAGTGGGTAAAGAGGAAGAGAGGAGACGAGTGGGTAAAGAGGAAGAGAGGAGATGAGTGGGTAAAGAGGAAGAGAGGAGATGAGTGGGTAAAGGGGAAGAGAGGAGATGAGTGGGTAAAGGGGAAGAGAGGAGACGAGTGGGTAAACTGGAAGAGAGGAGACGAGTGGCTAAAGGGGAAGAGAGGAGACGTGTGGGTAAAGGGGAAGAGAGGAGACGAGTGGGTAAAGGGGAAGAGCGGAGACGAGTGGGTAAAGAGGAAGAGAACAGACGAGTGGGTAAATTGGAAGAGAGGAGATGAGTGGGTAAAGAGGAAGAGAGGAGATGAGTGGGTAAAGGGGAAGAGAGGAGACGAGTGGGTAAAGGGGAAGAGAGGAGACGAGTGGGTAAAGGGGAAGAGAGGAGACGAGTGGGTAAAGGGGAAGAGAGGAGACGAGTGGGTAAAGGGGAAGAGAGGAGATGAGTGGGTAAAGGGGAAGAGAGGAGACGAGTGGGTAAAGGGGAAGAGAGGAGACGAGTGGATAAAGGGGAAGAGAGGAGACGAGTGGGTAAATTGGAAGAGAGGAGATGAGTGGGTAAAGAGGAAGAGAGGAGATGAGTGGGTAAAGAGGAAGAGAGGAGACGAGTGGGTAAAGGGGAAGAGAGGAGACGAGTGGGTAAAGGGGAAGAGAGGAGACGAGTGGGTAAAGGGGAAGAGAGGAGACGAGTGGGTAAAGGGGAAGAGAGGAGACGAGTGGGTAAAGAGGAAGAGAAGAGACGAGTGGGTAAAGAGGAACAGAGGAGATGAGTAAAGAGGAAGAGAGGAGATGAGTGGGTAAAGAGGAAGAGAGGAGACGAGTGGGTAAAGGGGAAGAGAGGAGACGAGTGGGTAAAGAGGAAGAGAGGAGACGAGTGGGTAAAGAGGAAGAGAGGAGACGAGTGGGTAAAGAGGAAGAGAGGAGACGAGTGGGTAAAGAGGAAGAGAGGAGACGAGTGGGTAAAGAGGAAGAGAGGAGACGAGTGGGTAAAGAGGAAGAGAGGAGATGAGTGGGTAAAGAGGAAGAGAGGAGACGAGTGGGTAAAGAGGAAGAGAGGAGACGAGTGGGTAAAGAGGAAGAGAGGAGACGAGTGGGTAAAGAGGAAGAGAGGAGACGAGTGGGTAAAGGGGAAGAGAGGAGACGAGTGGGTAAAGGGGAAGAGGAGACGAGTGGATAAAGGGGAAGAAAGGAGACGAGTGGGTAAAGGGGAAGAGAGGAGACGAGTGGGTAAAGGGGAAGAGAGGAGACGAGTGGGTAAAGGGGAAGAGAGGAGACGAGTGGGTAAAGGGGAAGAAAGGAGACGAGTGGGCAAAGGGGAAGAGAGGAGATGAGTGGGTAAAGGGGAAGAGAGGAGACGAGTGGGTAAAGGGGAAGAGAGGAGACGAGTGGGTAAAGGGGAAGGGAGCAGTGGAGCCAGTCGGGTGGAGGAAGGAGAGACACAGGTCCATGATGAGATGCACGTATTTGAGTGAAGGGATAATGTAACACGATTTTAGGCTAAGGGGTGAGTCGAGGGGTTGTGCTTTGTTGGTGATGAAGGATGAAGTACTGGGGGTGAAGATTATACAAAGCTGAACAATATCGGGGAATGTACCGGTAGATCAACGCAGATATTCACGACAAATGGAAAAGCCGTCGTGAGGAGAGAAGAGAAGGAGGTGGACAATACCCTAAAAGGAAAATATTAAGCAAAAACAGGTGTTCATTTCATGCTCCTATTTTTAACGATGGACATACCAAATATATATAAATGCTCTGAGGGAAGGAGTAAGTGTAATAGAGGATTCAGAATATTAAAATGTCATCAATGGACAATCTATATTACATGGTTTGGTGATAAATCGCTCCTCCCAACACATTGCTCCACTTGTGTAGTGAGACCAAAAAACCAGCCGATTCATCCAGTAGCAAGGGGTCAACCTTGGGTCAGAAGGAAGCATAATATGGAGCATTTATAAGGAGTGCACAAGAAGTGGGGAATGATGTAGAAAGGTGGAGTGAGCAAGTACACGGTGTGACAAAAAAAAATCTTACCTCAGATAGCAAAGGATGGGGAAGAGAGCGAAAAAGAACAAGAGAGAGGGGAGGGGAACGCAAGCAGGACAGGAAGACAGTCCATGATGGAGAATCGCTGCCTTGCTGCTGAATGAGAGAGAATTGGAAATCGCATCAAGCCAGTATCTGCTGGATAACCATTCACATTTAACTTTGTTAATCATGGGTTTATATGAGAACTGTGTGAAATTAACAAGTAGTACCTTATAGACATGCTCAAGTGGACCATGAAACATTGTGAAGAGACACACCAGCTGCTCCAATAAGGCAATGCAGCATTGTGGTGGAAGAAATGCGTGGCAAGCGAGAACCTGGTGATTTTACAAATTGCAAAAGAAAAGTCACAATAGATGGAAGAGATTAAATATGATTACTGTATCGATAAACTATGACAAAAGAGGCTTTCAAATGAACAATGACTCATCTGAAATGAAAACAGAATATATGAAGATGATGGTTAAGGTGGGGTAGGAGGGCAAGCACAATGGGTTGGAGGAGTGAATGAGAGTAGAGCGAGCGGAAAAACATCTTGGACATGCAATGAGTTCAGGAGGTTGGAATGGAGGGAGAATATCCATGAGTGAGCATATGATCACACAATGCCTTTTGAAAAGAGCAGGCAATTGTGTGTCAGTAACTTGGTCAAATGCCAAATTCCTGCCATAAGCAACAGCATCCTACGACAGAATGGTGACCTATCCAGGGTTTGTTCTCAGCCATAGAAACTGCCAATGCTTCGTAAGTGAAAGCAAAGTACTGTATAGTCATGGATAGATGGATGGATGGAGGCGGGGACAAGGCAAACATAATGGAGATGAAAATGAATGAGTGAAAATGGTGGCAGGGGTTGTGGGGGGAGGAGGAGGGGGGAAGAGGGCAAGTAGATGAGTTAAGTAGGGTATGTACCAGAAGAATCGATCCATGGTGCTGCACAGCTAGAGTAGTGTTCCACAGCTTAACAAGAGTAGGTTTCGAGCCAGCAGCCAATTCCGAGGCAGCTCGAAGTACACCAGGTATCTGACTGCAGATCAGGTCACGATTGCAGGACTGCGGGAGGATATCAGGATGTGAGAAGAATATGTTGAGAATATGGGGGAAAGGAGCAGGGATGGGGTTGTATGAGTGGCAGACATGGAGAATACATGAAGATAAACACAGCAATATAAATACAGTATTGCAATAGGGAGATGTAGAATTAGAAACAAGCAAGATCACTTTAAGATTTGTGAGAGCATACAACCAAAACAAAATGAAAAGTTGTTGTTTGTGTTCATATGAAAACCAAACATTTGGCTTTTAGGGAATCCGAAGTTCTGACAAAAATATGAATGAATAGGCCCAAGTGGGACAGATGCTCATCTCCTGATGGAGGGCAGTTGTAGTCAGGCTGCATTCGGTGATGAAGAGGATATAAAGGGTCTTTGAGGTATTAAGGATCTTCGAGGATCTCGAGGATCTTATGGGTTCTAAAGCCCTGTTCTTCATTGTGCGGCCCGCGAGCCACTGGCGGCCCCTGACATGCGGCCAATAATACACAATATGAAAAAACCCCATCATCATCCACCATAAATGCCATCAAATTGAACCATGGTTTCAAATGAGTGTTCCAATGTGAAGCAGAAAAGTAATATCACTATATCAGTGGATGGCAGTATGCAAACAATTATGCTTCCAGCGCAGTAACCACAACTAAAAACTCGAGGGGAGCACTCAGTAGAGTGCAAAACCTCCGCCGCCAATACTGCTTGGTCACTCAAGTGAACCTGATATCCTATTCATTCAATTTGACGTCAACGGTGCTCACAGAGTTATAGTTTGCAACTTTCCCTTTTACTTTTAACTTTTACATACTCAATTCATTCGTCATAACTGGATTCCTTGAGACAGAAATTGATTTTACGTGGGTATATCCACCTGAAGTTCCAAAATCAGCTGCAATTATAATTTTGGCATTTTTTATTTTTTGTAAATCACTTATAACATGTAGAAATGCAAAAAAAATTCGAAATTTTGTTGAAAAAAAAAGTTGCAAAATTTTTTTTCTCTCTCTAACAATTTTTTCGGGGGGGGGGGTTGGAAATCACTTAAAAACATGTAGAAATGCAAAATATATATATATATATATATATATATATATTCTCAAAATGGCCGCCATAGTGGCCATATTGCATTTTGGACCAAGTCCAAAATCTAATGGCATGATCCTTGGACCATACCTAATCCCCCCACCAAGTTTCGTCAAAATCCGTCGAGGAGTTTTTCCGTAATACTGTTCACAAACAAACAAACAAACAAACAAACAGAAAAGGGTGAAAACAGTAACCTCCGATCTTCGATGGCGGAGGTTAAAAATAGCACATGGAGTCGGGGCCTAATAGCAGCCATTTTGGAGTCCCGCAGGCAGTGTGGTGGCTCTCACACCGATTTCTTATCGGAAAAAGTGGCCCCTTCTGAAAAAAATAGTGAAGATCACTGTTCTGAAGGGTCTTACAGAGTACAATGGGGTCCAGAGGGTCAAAAAGGTCTTACATAGATTTAAATAAAAATGGAAGAAAAGGACCTTTCCATCTCTGCCCCCCTGACCCCCACCTCAACCCTTTCTTTCTTCTTCAAAGCAAGAGGGCATTCATGGCATTAAGAGGTGAAAATTTAATTCAGACATTCAGTTAAATGAGGACTAATATCAAATTAAACAAGTGGTGCCAGGCACAACAAATCCCACCCATTTTTCACTATAGGAATCGGGTAGGATTATAAGTGACAAATAGAATAAGGTTTACTATAAACTTAGTTTGAAGTAAATCAGATCATCTTTGACGAAGTTATGAGCGAAAAACAATTTGGATCTTTTCGTGATTTTGACCTTGACCTTTGATCCAATTGGACCCAAAAGTTAATGGGGTCGTCCAAGGTTCATTGCCCACCTGTGGATTAAATTTGAGTGTTTGCTGAAGCCGTTTTGCCGTAAAGTTGCTAACAGACAGACAGACAAACAAACAAACAAGCAGTCATAGACTGGTACTTACGAAATCGTCAACTTGACCTCTGACCTTGTCTAATAAACGCTGTCTCTCGAGAAGGTTGCGACGCAAGCCAGAAGTTTCGACGATGATTCTGTATCAAACCATCAAAAATCGTAACGTCGACCGAAGCAAAAATCTCCATTTCTCCACGCAACTCAACGACGCGTCTGCTCGAGCGCACTGCATCATGGGACGACCCGTGACGCGTCGAGTGAAATATTTTTATTCAATCTTAAAACGTCTCCAAAACATACGATTTTTACCAGAATTTCGACAACCGAGTTTTAAGCGTCCTAAGCGATCGCAAAAACCGAAGACAAAATTAAAATTGAAGTTAATACGAACTCGTAACGTCGAGCGAAGCAAAAATACTCCATTTCTCCACGTGAATTTACATAATTATGTTTGACCTCACTGTGACCTTGACCTTTGACCGATTTTGACCAAAATCTAATCAGCACTAGCCATCACCCTCCTGAATCACGTGGTGTAATTTGACATTGGTAGCTTCTTCCGTTCTCCAGTTATCGTGCCTACAAACAAACAAACAAACAAGCAGTCATAGACTGGTACTTACGAAATCGTCAACTTGACCTCTGACTTTGTCCAATAAAAGCTGTCTCTGGAGAAGGTAGCGAAGCAAACCAGAAGTTTCTACCATAATTCTGCACCAAACCATCAAAAATTGAATTTTTGAACTCACTGTGACCTTGACCTTTGACCGATTTTGACCAAAATCTAATCAGCACTAGCCATCACCCTCCTGAATCAAGTGGTGTAATTTGACATTGGTAGCTTCTTCCGTTCTCGAGTTATCTGTACCAATCCATCAAAAATCGAATATTTGACCTCACTGTGACCTTGAACTTTGACCGATTTTGACCAAAATCTAATCAGCACTAGCCATCACCCTCCTGAATCACGTGGTGTAATTTGACATTGGGAGCTTCTTCCGTTCTCGAGTTATCGTGCCTACAAACAAACAAACAAACAGAAACGGAAGTCATCAATATACTAACGAAATCTTTAGATTTCGTAAGTAACAAACAGACAAACAAACCGGACGATTACAATATCCCGCTCCCTCCCTCCGGGGGCGGGATAATTAAGAGGTGAAAATTAAAGAACGAGGAAACGTCGATGACGGAATCTCACAAAATGTGATGGACATATGAACATAGATTACATTTGGAATTAGTTAGCTAATTATATCACCACCTCGATGGAAATTATAAAGGGCTGCATTAGGTTTTGCACATCGACGTCATGAATCATCATACCAAGTTTCAAAACGATCCGTTGAGCTGCCTCAGAGGAGTAGGGACAAAAACGAAAAAAATGTTAATGGACCCATTACCTGACTGCCTGACTGACAGAACAAAGGAAGGACAGACTGACTGTAGGACATTGATATGGCTTTAACAGCTCATCTCGACTTTGTCGTGGATGAGCTAACAAAAACACAGACATAAAATAAAATATTCTGTCACAATAATTGAGGCATTGAACACAACAGTCAGCAAACCACCTCGTGTGGTCCCAGCCTTGATACGACCTAGGCCTTTCTTCCTTTGTGCACCTCCTCATTTTTAGCTCATCTACAAGAGTGAGATATATAATTGGTGATTTTAGAAAAGAACATGGTTTTGGATGGGGGATGATTTGAGATGCTGGTGAGCAGCTGTCTTGAAGACCTGGAGGGAAGAATGAGATTGAAGAGAATGTATAAGTCGGGAAAAAAAGAGGAACAAATGAGAGGAGGTGAGCAGTGGTTCTGGATTTGGGCAGTTTCATGAGGTTAAGGGGATCCATTTTTGCACCTTCTCAAAAAAAATAAAAACTTAATTCTGTGATGTTGGCTGATTTCCAAGCAGATGGAAGATGACCGAGGGCAAATGATAAGTTGAAAAGGGCAGAAAGAGGAAGTGCAAGCGCAGTGGAGCAGTTTGATCTTAATCATAATCTTAATCATAATTTTATTTAACCTCTTAACTGAATTTAAACCTCTTAATGTCTTTTATACCATCTTGCTTTAAAGAAGGGGGAAAAAATGGGGAGGGTCCATTTTTTTCCATTTTTAGTCCTTTTTAGACCCTTTTGACAATTTAAACCCTTTAGACTCCTTCATACACTATAGACCCATTAAGACCCAAACTACCATTGGAATGTACCTTTTGGACATTTAGACCCTTTAGATTAGACCCCTTAAGAGCATTAAGACCCCTTTAGACACTTTAGAACCCTTCAACACCTTGGACTCTCTTGACCCATTAAACGGCTGAGAACCCTTGACCCTTTAGACCTTTGAAGACTGTTGAGACATTTACATACCTTAGATCCCTTTAAAGCCTTTTGAGACCCGATGGACCCTAACTACTTTTGGAACATACCCTTTAGACCCCCCACAGACCTTTAGACCACTTATAACCCTATAAAGCCTTATAGACCCTATATACCCGTTACGTGCTTACAATATTACAAGCTTACCTCGACTTGCTTACAATTTCACAAGCTTACCTTTTCGTGCTTACAATATTACAAGCTTAACTTGACGTGCTTACACTTCTACAAGCTTACATTGGTGTGCTTACAATTTTACAAGCTTACCTTGGCATACTTATAATTTTACAAGCTTACCTTGGTGTGCTTACAATATTACAAGCTTACCTTGACATGCTTACAATTTTACAAGATTACCTTTGCGTGCTTACAATATTACAAGCTTACCTTGGCGTGCTTATATTATAAGCTTACATTGACGTGCTTACAAGCTTACCTTGACATGCTTATAATTTTACAAGCTTACCTTTGCGTGCTTCCAATTTTACAAGCTTGCCTTGACGTGCTTACAATATTACAAGCTTACCTTGACATGCTTACAATTTTACAAGATTACCTTTGCATGCTTACAATATTACAAGCTTACGTTGGCGTGCTTATATTACAAGCTTACATTGACGTGCTTACAAGCTTACCTTTGCGTGCTTACAATTTTACAAGATTACCTTTGCGTGGTTATAATATTACAAGCTTACCTTGGCGTGTTTACAATATTACAAGCTTACCTTGATGTGCTTACAATATCACCTTGTGTTTGTGCTTGTTTGCGTGTGTGTGTGTGCGTGTGTGCTCATTATTACCAGCTTACTTTGACATGTTTGCAATATTACAAGCTTACAATTGTATTAAAAATGTAAGGCAATGAAGGATTATGGCAAATGGAGACAATATACATTTAGGCAAACCTTTGTGCAAGTGAAGTAACAAATTCCTTGCTCCGTTTCATCCTCCTCTCTTATGACACGTGCAAAGTCATAAACCAAAAGGTACTCCCACCTGAGAACAAAATACTGGGTAAATACTTTACTCAGTTGAGGTTATAAAATCAACTAAATGCCAAGGTTTTCCTAACTTTAAATTCCAGCTCCAACAGAATAGTACAAAAGAGCAAAATATAATGAATAGCACTTGGTCAGGCAGGTGGGCAGGATAACCGAGATGAGCACACTCACATCTGAGATGTCTAGCCTGGGTTTGAATCTCGGCCCAAAGTTCAAGATCTCTTTTGAGTAGGTGTCTTTGCAAAGAGTAAGCGAGGTATACGCTGAACAAATTACAAATTATTATTCAAATCACCTTCAGTTGAGTTTCCGATGTCGGAATAGTGACCCGTCCACGACTGGTCCTGACTTTAAAACGTTTCTCCATTAGCCAATAACATGCCACTCTGTGAAGAATATTGGCCTCTAATTATTATCATTATTATTACTACTTCGTGAGGCACAAGTGAATTATCGGTAATTGAAACATTTTCTTTTGAGCCAAATGTCCAATTCTAGTTCAGGGTGGTCAAACAGGCATTCTAAAAAATTTCCCCGTGGGGGACTGACGTGTTTTTCCCCCCAACATGTGGAGTGACAATGAGGGATTAGGAGGAAGGGGCCATGGCCTTCCTTCCAGAAGTGATACGATAATGGGGAGCACAATTTAAGTTTACGGCATGGTCCTTATGTTTCATGAAGAGTTTGGTCTGCATCTGACTATTGGTTTCTGAAAATATTTTAAAGTAAATTACCTGAATTTGAGGTGAAATCCCCCTTTTCAGCCTCTTATAGGGGCAGATCCAGATTGGGGGCCTGAGTGTCCTGACTGTTCTGATGCAATGTACCAAAGTTGGTCCACAATCGGTCATGGAGTTTGTGAAGAAAATGTGTTTTAGTGAATATGAGGGATTAGGGGAGGGAGGCTGTGGCCCCCTTTCCAGGGGAGATACGGCCATGGGGAGTACAACTTAGGGTTAGGGCATGGTCACGATGCCAGATGACCAGGTCAGTCTGGATCCGGTTGTTGATTTCTGATATGAAGATTTTTCAATGAAATACCAATATTTAGGGCAAAATCTTCCTTTCACCCCCTTTAAATGAGCGGATCCAGATGGGAGCACAATGCCATGAGACCTTATTGTCCTGATGTCCCATGAGACCATATTGTCCCTACCCTCACACACAATGTACCAGATTTAGTCCAAATCACTCAGGTAGTTGGGGAGAAGATGTTTCAGTGAAAATGAGAGATTCGGGGAGGGGCCCGTGGCCCCCTTTCCAGGGGAGATACGGCCATGGGGAATACAACTTAAGGTTAGGGGCATGGTCCCAATGCCTAGTGGTGAGTTTGGTCTGGATCGAGCTGGCGGTTTCTGAGAAAAAGATTTTTGAATAAAATATCATTTTTTAGGACAAAACCCACCCTTTCACCCCTTTATAGGGTGCACATTTGGATTGGGAGCACAACCGCATGAGACTGCTGTTCTGATGAATCATACCAAATTTGGTCCATATTAGTTGGGGGGTTTGTGAAAAAAATGTTTTAGTCAAATATTAATGGACGGACGGATGGACGAGACCCATTCTATGAACTTATTTTGGAGAAATGACCTAATAAGAATCGTGGCTATCTCTGCATGTATCTGGACAGTGGTTATGTCCAGATGGTGGTTATCTCCATACATGTCTGGACGGTGGGTATTTCTGGATGGTTTCTGGAACGTAGGTTTCTGGACCCTACCCTCACACTGCCTTCCCTTCACACTGCTTTCCCTTTGCCTTCCCTTCCCCCAACCCTCCTCACTTTCCCATCCCTCCTCACTCCCCCTCCTCCCTCTTTCCATCCTCTCCCCCCCCCCTCCATAATAGTCCCATCAGCAAAGTGACAGGTTGTATTTGCTCATTACCTGATAAAACAACACAGAAAATGGTATTTTTTGGCTTCAATCTGAAAGCGATATAAAAGAAGTAATAAAAACGTTTTTAAAATGTAAAGGATGTTGGAATGTTTCCACAAGTGTGTAAACAAGGGACGGTCACGAGAAATGATCTTGTGAAACCATCTCCACATCTTTCTTTGAACGATGGTTGTCCCTAAAAAAGGACAGTGTGTGGTTGTGTGTGTGTGTACATGTGTTTGTGTGTATTCGTTTGTGCGTTTTTATGCACGTTTGGACGCGTTTGGGCGCGTTTGGGTGAGTGTGTGTGTGTGTGTGTGTGTGTGTGTGTGTGTGTGTGTGTGTGTCTGTGTGTGTGTGTGTGTGGGTGTGTGTGTGTGTGTGTGTGTCTGTGTGACTGTGTGTGTGTGTGTCTGTGTGTGTGTGTGTGTGTGTGTGTGTGTGTGTGTGTGTGTGTGTGTGTGTGTGTTTGGTTTGATATAACTTCGTCGTCGTTTCAAGATCGATCGATTGGAATTAAGATTGCTCAGTTTCCTTCGCGAGAGTGGGCAGGTACCCTGCCTGGCTCAATTACAAATTCCTGCCTAAACTACATTGATGAACATCAGGCCTGGTCAGCGAGTTCGTGAAAGACTTGAGCCAAAAACTCTCCCCCACCCCCCCCCCGCCTCCCACACCCCCTCCACCTCCAGCCAACCCCACAAGAGGGTGGGAATACTTGTTTCTGTTCAAGAATGAAGAAGAAGGATAATATACCTTTAAGGTAGCCTCTGACCTGACAAAGACCCTTTTGGGTGTGATCGACGTTCAAGACTTTTGTCGCAAAAGCCAACACAAAACTTCTCTCCATCCTGTAAAGTTAATGGTGGGCGTGTCAACAAGAACCGAGTTACAAAGACTTGACAAAGGGTAGGTGGGCTCAGGCAGGTAGACACACACCCCAAGGTCATGACACATTCAATGTTACTATGAAACACTAAATGGACTCGAGCGAGGTTTGAAACAATGAATGGACTCGAGCAAGGTTTGAAACAATGAATGGACTCGAGCTAGGTTTGAAACAATGAATGGACTCGATCTAGGTTTGAAACAATGAATGGACTCGAGCGAGGTTTGAAACAATGAATGGACTCGAGCGAGGTTTGAAACAATGAATGGAGTCGAGGTAGGTTTGAAACACTGAATGGACTCGAGCTGGGTTTGAAACACTGAATGGACTCGAGCTGGGTTTGAAGCAATGAATGGACTCGAGTGAGGTTTGAAGCAATGAATGGACTCGAGTGAGGTTTGAAGCAATGAATGGACTCGAGTGAGGTTTGAAGCAATGAATGGAGTCGAGGTAGGTTTGAAACACTGAATGGACTCGAGGTAGGTTTGAAGCAATGAATGGACTCGAGTGAGGTTTGAAGCAATGAATGGACTCGAGTGAGGTTTGAAGCAATGAATGGACTCGAGTGAGGTTTGAAGCAATGAATGGACTCGAGTGAGGTTTGAAACAATGAATGGACTCGAGTGAGGTTTGAAACAATGAATGGACTCGAGCTGGGTTTGAAACACTGAATGGACTCGAGCTGGGTTTGAAACAATGAATGGACTCGAGTGAGGTTTGAAACAATGAATGGACTCGAGTGAGGTTTGAAGCAATGAATGGACTCGAGTGAGGTTTCAAGCAATGAATGGACTCGAGTGAGGTTTCAAGCAATGAATGGACTCGAGTGAGGTTTGAAGCAATGAATGGACTCGAGTGAGGTTTGAAGCAATGAATGGACTCGAGTGAGGTTTGAAGCAATGAATGGACTCGAGTGAGGTTTGAAACAATGAATGGACTCGAGTGAGGTTTGAAACAATGAATGGACTCGAGTGAGGTTTGAAGCAATGAATGGACTCGAGTGAGGTTTGAAACAATGAATGGACTCGAGTGAGGTTTGAAGCAATGAATGGACTCGAGTGAGGTTTGAAGCAATGAATGGACTCGAGTGAGGTTTGAAACAATGAATGGACTCGAGTGAGGTTTGAAACAATGAATGGACTCGAGCTGGGTTTGAAACACTGAATGGACTCGAGCTGGGTTTGAAACAATGAATGGACTCGAGCTGGGTTTGAAACAATGAATGGACTCGAGTGAGGTTTGAAACACTGAGTGGACTCGATCTAGGTTTGAAACACTGAATGGACTCGAGGTAGGTTTGAAGCAATGAATGTACTCGAGCTGTGTTTGAAACAATGAATGGACTCGATCTTGGTTTGAAACACCAAATGGACTCGAGGTAGGTTTTAAACAATGAATGGACTCGATCTAGGTTTGAAACAATGAATGTACTCGATCTAGGTTTGAAACAACGACTGGACTCGAGGTAGGTTTTAAACAATGAATGGACTCGATCTAGGTTTGAAACAATGAATGGACTTGAGGTAGGTTTGAAACAATGAATGGACTCTTTCTAGGTTTGAAGCAATGAATGGACTCGATTGAGGTTTGAAACAATGAATGGACTCGAGGTAGGTTTGAAACAATGAATGGACTCGATCTAGGTTTGAAACAATGAATGGACTCGATCGAGATTTGAAACAATGAATGGACTCGAGGTAGGTTTGAAACAATGGATGGACTCTATCTAGGTTTGAAACAACGACTGGACTCGAGGTAGGTTTGAAACAATGAATGGACTCGATCTAGGTTTTAAACAATGAATGGACTCGATCTAGGTTTGAAATAATGAATGGACTCGATCTAGGTTTGAAACAACGACTGGACTCGAGGTAGGTTTTAAACAATGAATGGACTCGATCTAGGTTTGAAACAATGAATGGACTTTAGGTAGGTTTGAAACAATGAATGGACTCGATCTAGGTTTGAAACAATGAATGGACTCTCGGTAGGTTTGAAACAATGAATGGACTCGATCTAGGTTTGAAACAATGAATGGACTCGATCGAGATTTGAAACAATGAATGGACTCGAGGTAGGTTTGAAACAATGGATGGACTCTA
Organism: Eptatretus burgeri; assembly: GCF_056783735.1. Taxonomy (NCBI): domain Eukaryota; kingdom Metazoa; phylum Chordata; class Myxini; order Myxiniformes; family Myxinidae; genus Eptatretus; species Eptatretus burgeri. The sequence continues at coordinate 27,806,582 of NC_140961.1, forward strand.
TCTAGGTTTGAAACAAAGACTGGACTCGAGGTAGGTTTGAAACAATGAATGGACTCGAGGTAGGTTTGAAACAATGAATGGACTCGAGGTAGGTTTGAAACAACGAATGGACTCGAGGTAGGTTTGAAACAATGAATGGACTCGATCTAGGTTTGAAATAACGAATGGACTCGATCTAGGTTTGAAACAATGAATGGACTCGATCTTGGTTTGAAACAATGAATCGACTCGATCTAGGTTTGAAACAACGACTGGACTCGAGGTAGGTTTTAAACAATGAATGGACTCGATCTAGGTTTTAAACAATGAATGGACTCCAGGTAGGTTTGAAACAATGAATGGACTCGATCGAGATTTGAAACAATGAATGGACTCGAGGTAGGTTTGAAACAATGGATGGACTCGAGGTAGGTTTGAAACAACGAATGGACTCGAGGTAGGTTTGAAACAATGAATGGACTTGATCTAGGTTTTAAACAATGAATGGACTCGATCTAGGTTTGAAACAATGAATGGACTCGATCTAGGTTTAAACAATGAATGGACTCGATCTAGGTTTGAAACAATGAATGGACTCGATCTAGGTTTGAAACAATGAATGGACTCGATCTAGGTTTGAAACAATGAATGGACTCGATCTAGGTTTTAAACAATGAATGGACTCGATCTAGGTTTGAAACAATGAATGGACTCGATCTAGGTTTGAAACAATGAATGGACTCGAGGTTCTGGCAGAAATTAGAATGGTATCCCAGATTATAACCTCCGGTGGCCTTCTTCGAGAAACGGGCAAGTCCACGTAACAATGGACGTGGAGTCTAAATTTCAGATTGCCTTGGAGAGGTTTCTTGCAGTCGGAATATACAATCGAGACCCAAGGTGGACGGAGGTTATGTTTTCACTCCTGTTTGTCAATGTGTCTGTGAGCAGGATACATCTTTAAAACCTGTGGACGGATTCGGACAGAATTTTGTGGACACATTGGATGTGACAAGGACGAATCGATTCGATGTTGGTTCAGATCCGGATCCAGATCCACCCGAATCGGTGGGAGACGAAATGTAACCTGTTCAGCTTGGAGTGGTGGAGTGCGCTCCACCGAGTGAGTGCCGTTCCATTCCCCTATCCCATCTCTGAAGCTCCTCACTTTGGCCTTTCTCTGTTGTTTCGCTCACACATGGTTAGTCTTGTTTGATTATGTAAACAAAGAGCTTCTTCCTCTTCATATTAACACCATTCCTCTGTGGTGAATATTCATGAACTGAAGTTTGCTCATCATGTCCTTGTGCGAGGTTCGTGTTTTACCGTTTTTCTTATAAAAGGTTTCGTAATACGTAGACGAGTTGTGGGGGGGGGGGGACGTCGACATCTCAGGATAACCATAAGATAGATCGTTTGTGGGGGGGGGGGGGAGAATGTCCGAAAATTGTTATGCAATTGGTATTAAATGATCCCCAAAACACTTCGTTTCACATCAAAAGCATATTAATAATACCGCCATGAGGTAATTCTTACCACGATTCGTCTTGCTTTGACACCGCAGCCTCCATTGGCCGGTGGAGGCAACAACAAACTTTCAACAACAACAAAAAATTACCAACTTTAATTTATCGCCGCTCCCTCAGGATCATTAATTCCGGTTTTCGCGCGTTTCGTGGGCAGACATTTTTGAAAGGAGAATTCGTGTCGTGTAATATTGTCTTTTTAATCGGGCTTATTCATTATGCCTTCGATCATGATAAGTGACATACATCAGCTTTAGATTTAACTGTAATTTAAAGTACTTCTAAAGTGCAGGTTGGCGAATAGCCCGATCGAGCTAAGTATAACACCGTAATACACCTCAATTAATACGACTATTATAAATGTAAAATTTTAAGATAAAATAAGACAAGCACAGGTGGATCCCATTAGCAAAAGGAATCGTCTCAATCGCCGAGAGAGACCTGGCGAGCGCTCCACGAGAAACTTGGTGACTAAAACCCACGTCGTGGATATCTCTTCCGGTTTGCAGCTTGACGCCGCACGACCGCCATTTTACCACTCCCGTCCTCTGTGTCGAACTCGAACTCTTTCGCGGGAGTACTGTGTGGATTTCAAATGAAAGAATGCCATCTTGTGCGGCAATAAACTGCACGAATAGGCAGTTTAAAGGATGTGGAAGAACGTTTCATCTGTAAGTGTGCCGTCGCTTCTTGACTTGTCTCCATTATGTGTACTGAAGATGTGAAAGGTGTTGACACGAGGATATCTGATTGTGCTGCACGCCAATGGTAATCCGTCGGTAAATCAAGAAATAGATGTTCATGCAAATCACGACTTAAAATGGCCATACACCTCGTAATAGCTTATAGACTTCTTATATACCCAGTAACTTATAGACTGACGGGCAAATAGTTCACTTTCGTCGTGCGTCGTATGCATGTTTGACGATCATCTCCGCAGGTATACAGGTGATGAAGGTTGTCGTGATGTTTCATCAAAACGGTGTGTGTGGTTCTGGAGAAGGAGGCAAATACTTCATTTGGCGGAGGGGGGAGCAACACACACCCCTCCCCTCTCCCCTCCCCCCCCGCCCCTCCTCACCTGATTTTCTCATTCTGCTTCAAACTTCTCTATATTTTCATTCCAATCACAAACTACAAGGGCACGCAGTAGAGCGCATACCTTCGCCTGCAATGCCTCATCCGCAAGAACATATCGGGCCCGGTACATTTCTACTTCCACCACCGAAGGTGAAGGAGGTGATGTTTTCTTCATCCCCTCTCTGTCTGTTAGTTTCTTGCAAAATCGAAGATTTTTCTTCAAGTATATTGGTTCGTCGATTTTGTGCTTCTGTTGGATTCGCTATATATGCTAGATATCTCTTATTGTTGGGTTTTCCGTGTGTGTGTGTGTGTGTGTGTGTGTGTGTGTGTGTGTGTGTGTGTGTGTGTGTGTGTGTGTGTCTGTCTGCAACGCGAGGCTCCACAGCACGAACCAGCAAACCGATTTCGCGGAAACTTTGCCAACATGTGCAATATGTGCTGCGAATGTACGCATTTGAATTTCATTGCCTAGCAACGACCTGTTGCTGTGCAGCGGCCGAAAAACCGCGTACGGTATTTTCGATACTTGTCCTTCAGTTTTGAATGTAGAGAAACGAGACTTCGGAATTAAACACTTCGAGATATTTAGAAAATTTTACTCGAGCCGATTTTTGATTGAGGTTTTATTTTTCAAATGGTAGTCCTTCAAAAATCGGGTGTCTATTCAACGTCATTTTTTACGACGGGCTTAGGAAAGTGGACGTGGTTGGTGAAAAGTGGGAGTGGCGTAGGAAAGTGGGCATTGCTTATGAAAAATATTGTGTGGCTCAGGAGGTGTGGTCAAACAAGAGCATTGAGAGAAGTTTATCGGTGTGTGTGTGTGTGTGTGTGTGTGTGTGTGTGTGTGTGTGTGTGTGTGTGTGTGTGTGTGTGTGTGTGTGTGTGTGTGTGTGTGTGTGTGTGTGTGTGTGTGTGTGTGTGTGTCTGCAACGCGAGGCTCCACAGCACAAACCAGCAAACCGATTATTTTTCAAATGGTAGTCCTTCAAAAATAGGGTGTCTATTTACCGTCATTTTTTATGAGGAGTGCCAGTTGGCAAAATACGCAACAGGAAAAATCTTTCCAGGCAGAGGAACAATTGTATGTGAACCAATACATCTTGGCAATGAATCTTCGTCGGTGGATCGGTCAGAATAAAAAGCATCGTATCCAGCACTTCGATCTTAGCAAATCCCTCGTCGCCTACCGGCTTGTCTGTTTGTTTGTTTGTCGCCGACGGGTCACAATTTTAAACCGATCTTCATGAAACTTCACCACTTGGTAGACTTTGTCAGAAGAAAGAAGCCTATTGTTTTTTGAGATCAAAAGGTCAACAACATAGGCCAAAGGTCAACAACGAAGGTGGTATTTCTAAAAATCCTCAGTTTTCATCCGATTGACTTGAAATTTGAAGAGCATTTTCATCTCAGCTCACTGAATTCAACGACCCATTATTTTTGAGGTCCACATAGGCCGAAATTCTAAAATTATCAATTTTCATCCGATTCACTTGATATTTGAAGAGGAGTTGCAGATTTGGTCATTGAATTCAACCATCAATTATTTTTGGGGTCGAATCTGTTTTATGGATATTGCAAGTATCGTGCTATGCATGATGTCTTCTTATTTGTTACTTACGAAATCTTTAGATTTCGTAAGTATATTGATGCCTTCCATTTCTGTTTGTTACTTACGAAATCTAAAGATTTTGTAAGTATATTGATGACATCAAAACTTTGTTTGTTTGTTTGTATGTTTGTTTGTAGGCACGATAACTCGAGAACGGAAGAAGCTACCAATGTCAAATTACACCACGTGATTCAGGAGGGTGATGGCAAGTGCTGATTAGATTTTGGTCGAAATCGGTCAAAGGTCAAGGTCACAGTGAGGTCAAATATCCGATTTTTGATGGTTTGGTACAGATAACTCGAGAACGGAAGAAGCTACCAATGTCAAATTACACCACGTGATTCAGGAGGGTGATGGCTAGTGCTGATTATATTTTGGTCAAAATCGGTCAAAGGTCAAGGTCACAGTGAGGTCAAACATCCAAAAAATGATAACTCGAGAACGGAAGAAGCTACCAATGTCAAATTAAACCACGTGATTCAGGAGCGTGGTGGCTAGCACTGATTAGATTTTGGTCAAAATCGGTCAAAGGTCAAGGTCACAGTGAGGTCAAACATCCAAAACATTCGATTTTTGATGGTTTGGTACAGAATCATCGTAGAAACTTCTGGTTTGTGTCGCTACCTTCTCGAGAGACAGCTTTTATTAGACAAGGTCAGAGGTCAAGTTGACGATTTCGTATGTACCAGTCTATGACTGCTTGTTTGTTTGTTTGTAGGCACGATAACTCGAGAACAGAAGAAGCTACCAATGTCAAATTACACTAGGTGATTCAGGACGCTGATGTCTAGTGCTGATTAGATTTTGGTCAAAATCGGTCAAAGGTCAAGGTCACAGTGAGGTCAAACATCCAAAAAATGATAACTCGAAAACGGAAGAAGCTTCCAATGTCAAATTACACCACATGATTCAGGAGGGTGGTGGCTAGCGCTGATTAGATTTTGTTCAAAATCAGTCAAAGGTCAAGGTCACAGTGAGGTCAAACATCCAAAACATTCGATTTTTGATGGTTTGGTACAGAATCATCGTAGAAACTTCTGATTTGTGTCGCTACCTTCTCAAGAGACAGCTTTTATTAGACAAGGTCAGAGGTCAAGTTGACGATTTCGTAAGTACCAGTCTCTGACTGCTTGTTTGTCTGTTTGTCTGTGTGCAGGATATCTCAAAAAGTTGTGGACAAATCCGGATGAAATTTTGTGGGCCGGTTGGGTGTGAGACAAGGACAAACTGATTTGATTTTGGTGAAGATCCGGATCCGGATCCGGATGCGACTACGAGAATTTTTTTTAATGATTCTTCACCATTGAGAGATTGGGCTAAACTAATATATAGCACAACATCTCAAAAAGTTGAAGACTGATTCGGATGAAACTTTGTTGACAGGTTGAGTGTGTTACCCCGACAAATTGATTCAATTTTGTTGAAGATCCGAATCCGGATCTGTATACGATAATTATTTAATTTCCAAAGTGTTTCTTCACCATTGAGAGATCAGGCCAAAAACGATATATTGTTGTGGAGCCGGGCGTCGGCGACGAGCACGACCACTAGGTGGAGCAATAGGGTCAACTCTGGCGAGCACCCGGAATCTAGATAGTCACCCTCGGACAACTCTGAGGGTACGGGTTCCTTACAGGACCGTGAATCGTCAATAATTCAACCACGTGGTACAGGGTTATTTGCTAAACTTCAAAATACCTAGAGGCTCACGTGGCGAACTACCGAGTATTCACACCCTCGATGGAACTCAAACGGGACGAGTCGTTTCCGTGCTCGACACGTGCGTAACCTGAGCGATGGTTACCGATGTCCCGTCGGTCCAAATGCACACAACTACGGCAACAACGGCCTTCTTAAATTCCCCAACACGCACCGTGTTAAACCAATGAAGAAACACAGAAATGAGCTGATATATTTAGCAGGGGATTTATTTACAATAGGGAAAGGGGAGACACAGAGCAGAATTAACCCCGAATATAGTCATGCAATGTACAAAGAGCAAGCACTTAATCAATTTCTACTGACAGACGGGCCCACAGAGAGACACACACAGAAATGGACCCCAATGGTCTTTATCGAAGGCCTCCAGCTTGAGGACAGGTGAGCTAGAGACCAGAGCCTGCGCTCGGACCTGTCCACCTCGTGTGGTCTTCGACGATCTGGCTCGGCGGGACTCGAACCCGCAGCAACGATGCTACTCCAAGCACCAGGGATGGAGGAAAAGCGTGGGACGCCAGGTGGACGAGACGAGAGAGGACCCGAGCACTGCCAAGCCGACCAGACCAGACGAGTTGATCTCCGGCACCTCAAACCCGATCGCCCAACCCTTACTCTGTGTCCAATGACCTGGCGTTCCTTAAGGCCCTGTCACACCTTGACGATTTAGCCAGCGTATGCCTCACGTATGCAAAATATGGCTAAAACGCTGGCACAAGTCGAATACGTTATGGGTAAATTTGTATACGTTAAGAGCATGCTGGCATACAACGTAGTATGCTGGATTTTTTTCGTAGTACGCTGGCATATGTCTTTGTATGCTGGCATACGTCGTAGTACGCCAAGGTGTTAGACAAATTTTCCATGCTTTAAATTTTTCGACATATGCCAGCGTATGACTCACACATTCCGCATAACACTGGCCATAAGTTGTAGGCACGTTACGCGATCGTTGACACACGTCGACACACGTTACTTGTAAGTTACTCACAAGTCGAAACACATCAAGGTAATGGTTAGCATCAGTGTTCCAGACTCCCTGGTTTGTTTGTTTTTATTTTTTATTTTTCTCTTCGGTATAACGGTGATGTTGACACTTCGATTTCTAGTGCGGATATAATATAATATAATTAATAGGCTGCCGCACAATGATTTAAATCTAAACCACACAAGAAATCGAAGTGTCAACATCACCGTCATACCGAAGAAAAAAACAAAACAAAAAAAAACAGGGAGTCTGGAACACTGACGCTAACCATTACCTCGACGTTTTTCGACTTTTGAGTAACGTACAAGTAACGTATGTCGACCTGTGTCAACGATCGCGTAGCGTGCCTACAACTTATGCCAGCGTATGCGGAATGTGTGTCATACGTCGAGTTTCTCGACGTTCTCGGCGTATGACGACGTATGCCAGCGTACTACGACGTATGCCAGCATGCTCTTAATGTATACACAACTTACCCATAACGTATTCGACGTGTGCCAGCTTGGTTCAGCAAATTTTTCATACGTCGGCATACGCTGGCTAAAACGTCAAGGTGTGACAGCGGCTTCACACTTTGATGTCTAGTGCGGTTATGATTTGAATCGTCAAGCCGTAGCCTATGAATAGCCTACGCCACGTGATCGTCGGCGATACGCTGCCGCGCTATGCATAAATTAGACTATCGTTGGGCATAGGTTGTGAACGCCGCCAACACGCTCAGCATTCGTTGGTATAAGTTATCTATATGTGATCAAAACGTTCTGTGTACGTTACTAATACGTTATGCATACGTCCAACACGTTATTATATGCCCAAAACTTAAAAAAAACATCAATAGTTCAGCGTACGCCAGCGTTTTACATAAATTTTGAGACCTTGCCATACGCTGGCTAAAACGTCAAGGTTTGACAGGGCCTTAACTGGATGATCTTATTTAGGCCGAGCAACCTAAGTAATGTGACGTCTTCTTGTAAGCGGTGTGGACCACAACTAGTTAATCCCTTAACGGGTCGGTTCGAAAGTGGGGTGATCCCTCCGTGACCTCGCCCTTTGAGTTCTGTACCATCATGGCCATGTCTCGAAGGCTTTTGGTGCCAAAATTTGTGCCGCCGGCCTATCAGAATGTCAAAAAGACACAATTATAACAGATAACAGGTGAGAACGGTAAAAATGGGATCAAAAGGATTGGTAATTTTAGATACACACAAGAAGGAAGGTGGACGTTGTCGAACTATTACATGCACGACGCATATCTAATATCACATTTAATTACCTTGTGCTTATGCTTATGCTAAGCTTTCACTTTAAGGAAATAACTATGCTATGCTATATTAAGCATTATTAACCCACAAGGAGTCATTTCCACAACTATATCACAGTGTGTTCATTTTTCTTTTTTTCTCCTGTTAAAGTTTCCCATTCGGTCGTCCCAGTTTGCTGCAACAATGGATGCTCAACATGAAGAGGGACAAGTGGGCTCCCAGCAAAAAGGCTGTCCTGTGCTCCCACCACTTCGAAGTTGCATGCTTTGACAGAAGTGGTCAGACAACTCGGCTGAGAACAGATGCAGTCCCAACCATCTTCAACTTTGCAGCACAATTGCGGAAGGTGCTAAATCCTTTATTTTTGTATTTGTGAGCTGAAAGCTATGGATATGAAAACCTACATGAATACATAATTTGTCCCTTCAAAGTTGCAAAAGTACTTGAAATCCTACTACAGTATCTATACGTGTGTGTGTGTGTGTCTCCCCCCCCTCCCCCCCCCCCTAATACAGAGCAGCATTCTGTCTCTGTCTCTGTCTCTGTTTCTCTTTGTCTCCGGACAATGTTTGTTTCCGGACGTGTCTGGCTGGTGTTTGTCTCCGGACGTGTCTGTGTGGTGTCTGACAACGGACAGCCTAGATCCAAACATGTCTGGGTGGTGTTTGTCTCCAAAAGTGTTTAGGCGGTGTTTCTCTCCGGACATGTCCGACAGGAGTTTTTCTCCAGACGTATCCGAGCGGTGTTTGTATCTGGACAGCTTAGCGCTGGACGCATCCGGGCGGTGTATATGTCCAGATGGGAGTTTGTCTCCAGATGGGAATGTATCTCCGGACGCGTCCGAGTGGGGTTTGTCTCCGGACGTGTGCTGGCGGTGTTTGTCTCTGGGTGGTGTTTGTTTTCCGGACTGCGTTTATCTCTGGACATGGCCAGTCGTTGTTTGTCTCCAGGTGGGATTTATAGTACGACTGGTATAAAATAGATTTCAGACATTATTTTGTTTCCATCTTCACTGTTATTCGATGCAGAAGCATTTTGATGAGACAGTATGAATCTTAACGCTCCACCGCACGTCTTCCTTCCCTTCCTCTCACCTCTTGCTGCCTTCCCTTCCCCCGGCCCTCCTCACTCTCCCTCCCTCCTCGCTCCTCCACCTCTCCTCTCCTCTCTTTCCCCCTCCACCTCCTCACTCTCCCCCTCTCTCTCTCCCCCACCCCTCTTTTTCCCCCCTCCCCCCCCTTTTGTACTCCCGTCAGCGAAGCGACGGGTGGTATTTGCTAGTGTGAAATATGGCATGCGTGCAGGCATGCATATATGTCTGATGATTAATTATAGAATCAAAAACAGTTTAGCAAATCCCCACCAAATTTTGCTTACATTCTAGGGGTAAACAGGGTCAGGTCATGGGCATAAATTACCCCCCACCCCCACCCCCCGCTCCTCTATCCTATGAGAGTGGGGAAACACTTCACGTCTACATGTGGCACAGTGCAAATGGTGTACTCACTCCTGCTCGAGAGAGGGGAGATGCATACTCCCCACGGCATAAAATGTATTTTGTCCAACCTTCCCCACCATCCCCCCTCTCCACTCCCCATTCCCTATTCCACACCACTATAGATGGAGCGAGTGTTTCTAGCTATTTCAACAACTGTGTAGCCAATCACCACCACATTTTGCATACATGTTTGGGGTATCCATGGTCAGGTCTTGGGGATTAAATAGACCTGCTCCCCCCCCCCCTCACCCCAGGTTAATGAGGGGAGGGGAATCAAATTCTCTACATAAATGTGTAATGCAGAGCACCACTGGATGGTGGTGTGAAGTCATATTACAAGTCAGCTGTGGAGATGTATACCTGGCACTGTATGATCCCTGCTAAAGGGAAGGGGTATTATATTCCCATAGGGAGTGTGTGTTTCTTGTCCTTAAAAGCTGGCATCCGAAGTCATTCACCGATTGGGCATCCTCCTTCGTGGAAAGTCCTTCCTTGGCACCCCTGAGCTCCTGACCACATACAAAGCTTTCATCTGCAGCCTGATGTAATAGCGTTCTCCCTTCTGGGCTGATGCTCCCACCTCACACCATTCTTGGCATCACGCTGTGGAAACAAAGGCTTTAAGGATTATTGGTATCTCCCGTCATGAAGCCGAGTCTTTGGGTCTCTCACTCTCTCACCGCAGGCAGGTCAATGGTCTTTGTCTTCTACCATCTCCTCTCTGACCTCATCTCCCTGCCCTATCTCTGCTCTGTCCCCCCACCCCATATTTCCGCAAGGTGCTCAAGGTCCACCAGCAACCCCCTTATGGTGAAACTACCAAAATCAAGAATCACTGCTCACCTTCACTCTTTCATTCCTCTTTTTCCCACCTTTGGAACAAACTCCCATAGTCTCTTCAATCCCACTCTTCCCTCCAGGTCTTCAAAACAGCTGTTCACCACCATCTCTTATCTTCCCCCATCTAAAACCTCGTGTTTACTTCCCCCGTTAATCTACCCAAAACCCACCTCCTTCAAATTCCCTGCTTTCCTTCCTGAAAGTCCCTGTCATGTAAGGACCTGAAAGTCCCTGTAGTGTCCATCTTGTGTACCCCGTGTACCCCGCCTCATCCCTCTCTCTTCCACAGATCTCTTCATGTCTCTGCTCCCTTCCATTTTATGCTTCCCTCTTCCACCCCTCTTGTCTCCTGCTCTCTTTGTTATACGTTCCGTGTTTTAGCTCTGATGTGAGCCTCGACAATGTATACAAAAGAAAAAAATTACAAAAATCACCATTTTGAATGACTGCAAAAATACAATCCACATTTTTAGTTTTACACATTGTACAGTTACTAATATGCACAGTAAGGAAGTCTTCTAAATTAGGATGTATCATAGGAACCAAGTGGAACTTTTCAACATGACGAGCTCCCTCTCCCCTTGCTGAGTATGATTATTCGGGTCCAGATTTTATGTACGATTCTGTTCTTATTCACATCCATCAACCAAGAAAGCATTCGATTTTTAAATGATCTCCTTGCAAGTTGAAAAATAATTTCAGAATCCACTCGGTAGTATTGTTATGAATCTGGCAGCCATTTGCACAGAACAGCCAGAGTCCCCGCAGTTCAGTTATTTCGATAAGTATGTGTTTCTAGTTAGAACCCTCCCCTATGTTTAATGGGTTGATAAGTGTCCGTGCGCTGCGAGTTTCCTTCTAGTTAGATTTTTGCAATACCCAACACCAACAAATCAATCCTTCACTTCGTCGCACCATCGACGCCATTGCCCACGTGCGTTCGACCACGGACGTGGGCAGAGGTTTCCTCACCTCAGAACACCGACCCCGCCCTGGAAAGGAGGGGGTTCCCCCCTATCCAATCACGGATGGCCAGCACATCACCCCACGAAACCCTGTCCAATCAGGGCAAAGATTACCTCAGAGCTCCGACTCCGCCCCAGAAAGGCAGGGTTTTCCCCCTGTCCAATCAGAGGGAGACAGATATCATCCCACAAAACCCTGTCCAATCAGGGCAAAGATTACCTCAAAGAACCGACCACTCCACCCCGCCCGGGGGAGGGATAAGAATTGCCAGGCTCCCCTTAGGGCTCGCTGGAGTTGGGTTGGAATTGTCGGAGAAGAAAGGGGTCGCCATTGCTCTTGGTGTGCGTGGTTGGTGGTCGGCGTTGCCATGTCTCAAGCTGGTCCTCTGACTATTCCATAGCCGTCGACTTCCATCTCCCATTTTGTTGAGCAACAACCCGGAGTCCGAGCCGGCAACCTCCGCTGGCCCTCTGTGAGGAGCCACCCTGGCCCCCGCCTGTACCCTGCTATACCGTGTATGGGCTCGCCGATGAGCCGAGTTTCACACCTGCAGTCACGGGCCAAACCGCACGAGGCGGCCAGGTACCGACCAAACTCTGACCTCCAGCCTGTCTATCCCCTTGGCTGCGAGGGTTGAAATAAAGATAATCCTGGTCCATTTTCTTTTGGTGTGTGTGTGTGTGTGTGTGTGTGTGTGTGTGTGTGTGTGTGTGTGTGTGTGTGTGTGTGTGTGTGTGTGTGTGTGTGTGTGTGTGTGTGTGTGTGTGTGTGTGTGTGTGTGTGGTGGCGCCGCCGTCCTATAAGTAGAAATTGTATAAGTGTTGATTGCTTATTGTACATTGCCTGCATATTTGTGATAACTCTGCTCTGTGTTTCCCTCCCGATTATAAATAAACCCCTGTTAAATGTACCAGCTCGTTGCCTGTCGTTTCTATCATTGACCCAGCACGGTGTGGGCTTGAGAAATAGTGAGACCATTTGTGCTGTAAATTGTCATTTGGACCGGCGCGGCTTTGGTAATTTCCGCTCAGTTACGCCGGACCCGAGTCGGTAACAGTGACTCAGTTTGTACAAAGCCGGCCGAGGGTGTGGCTTCCCCGGTAGTTAGATGGTGTGAGTACTTAGGTAAATCGGAAAAGACAAGTGGACCCTACCTCACGCCGTCAAAATATTGGTGAGCACGGTCCTTTAAGCAACCCGTCAACTCCGGAGTTATCTGGGGTGACGACCTTTCGATTGTGGGTGTTTGGTGTGTGACGGCCTACTGCTCCGTCTAGCGGTCGTTCCTCGCCACCGACCCCCGGCCCACAACAGTATAACTGTTTCCTCTCCTATCCAGGTTCCTCCTGATAACTCCATATTTGCTCTTTGCTCGCTCGGATTCCTTGTGACAACAACACATTATTTGGTCTTTCATTTGATTGTCCATTGCAAGTTAAATTAACAAACAGTGTACTTCATCCATTTATCATAAATGGGTTTGAATTAAAGGCGAAATTTTTCTTTATCTTCTTATGTTCTTTTCAGAGTCAACATCCCCCAAGAAAGCTACCAAAAGAGAGCGTCATGAATCAGCCCGAGCCACTTGCGGAGACACCTCCTACTGATTCTACCACCCCTTCCAATAATCCTGAATCTTCTGATAAATCAAAGGCTTACACAGACGATTCATACCTCGCTCAAGAAAGGCCAAGGAGTGTGAAGAAAAAGCTGAATGTGCTCAAAGACACAATAAGTGAACTGAAGAAGGGTCTCAAAACTACTCAGCAGAAATCCTGTCGTCTTCGAAAAAAGGTGACATCACGAGGCGATTGTGGATTCACTCCAAAATAAGCAACTCGTGTCCCAAAAGGGAGCTGAAAACGATGAATTTGAAAACGTACATAAATACAGGATAATGTTTCCCTTCCGCGATGCAGACGTTCTGGAAATCCTTTAAAATCTTCAAAATCGATAAAACTTGGCATTTCAAATTACTGCAGAAATGCAATCTACATGTTAAATTTTACACATTGTACATCTGCTAATATATGACTGGCAGGAGAGCCGAGAGGTGCGCACACTTACCTCCATCCTGGGTTTGAATCTTTGCACAACTATAAACTATCATCCTGGTGTTTCACAGGCAGGGTGATTCATCAATATGTGTGCCGTCCCTAGGATGACGTTAAACGGGCATCCCATCTGCCGGCCTTCGTTATAATAACAATAATACCATTCCTTTTCTGCCGTCAAGGCGCATCGGACTGCCGCGGCAGTTTCATTGACAGAGTACAGTCCTCGACGGGTGGCCACTCCGACACAGGTTACCCCGAATGGTTATTACCCCAGTATACTGGTACTCATTTTGCCGACCTCGGAAGGATGACAGGCTGAGTCAACCCCACCTGTTGTTAATTCAACGTTAACCAGGGGCTCAAACTCAGGACGTTAAGGTGCAAAGCCAATCACCTTAACCACTAAGCCAACACCAGGCTTGCCAGCATTAGTTGCTGGATGTTAAACATACCATGGTGTCCTTCATGAGGAGTAGGCGAGCTATCACCAGCACCCTAAACAAATTACAAATTACTGCCCGAACCAGCAGGGGGCATTGCATCAGCGGCACATACGTGCTCTCAGCCAATGATGTGACCCTGCAGCCTTTTGCTGCATCTGAAAGAAGAAGAAGAAGCTGCTGCTAATATGAAAGGAAGTCTTCAAAATTAGGATGTATCACAGAAACCAAGTGGCTTGAACAAAATTGGCTCCTTTTCCCCTTGCTGAGTCCGATTGTTCGGGTTTATACATGATTCCGTTTGTGTTCGCACGCATAAACCAGGAAAGCATTCATTTAAAAAAAAAAAAATTTTGGTCTCCTTCCAAGATGAAAAATAATTTCAGAACTCTCTCGGTGGTATAACTTGTCCAATGTAAGTTAAATTAATGAACAGTGCACTTCATCGATTTCTCATAAATGTGTATGATTTGAAGGCTAAATCTTTCTTTATCTTCTTATTTTCTTCTCAGAATCAACATGCCTCAAGAAAGCTACCAAGGGAGAGAGTCACAAGTCAGTCCGAGCCACTTGAGGAGATGCCCACAACTGACTGTGCCACCCCTTCCAATAATCCTGAATCTCCTGATGCATCAAAGGTTTATTCAGACCATTCTTACCTCACTCAAGAAAGTCCATGGATGGTGAGGAGAAAGCTCAGTGTGCTCGAAGACAGAATAAATGACCTGAAGAAGCGTCTCAAGACTACCCAGCAGGAATTCCATCAGCTGCGAAGAAAGGTAACATCACTAGGCTATTGTGAAATAACTGCAAAATAAGCAACATCCACAATTTCTCTCGAGGCCGACAAAGTTTTGCCTTCCTATTGGCTCGTCCTGTCTCTCGGCGCCGTTCATTGGTCGCACCCAGCTCCTGCAGCACTGCTCTCAACTCAGATGGGGCATCGTTTGTTGAGGCTATTGTTAGAGCTCCCCCCCCCCACCCCCCAGCCCCACTGTTTGGGTCCACAGTACTTTATGATGCTCTTTTGTGGATCACTGGCTTGTAATGTTGAATGTTGCAAAGTGTGTATGGATGCACTGCAGAGGTGTGGAGAGAGAGAAAGACAGAGAATTTAGATGGAAAAGAGAAGAGTCACAAAGGAGGATTGAGTCTTCTACACAAACACAACACATATTCCCTTTCCACTGATACAGGGGAGAGGGGAATTGAGCTCCACAACATACTACGGAAATAACTACACTCAGGATTATTCATGTGTGTTGTATGTGTCTCCCTGGAGTCTTCAAAAACCGTCACATTGAAATGCAAAGATGAACTGATGAGATTTTGGCATCAAGAGGTCAGAGGTCAAATCAGGTCAAAATGTGATACTTGAGAACAGCTCACGGGATTTAAATCAAACCTGGTTTAAGTATTATAATGAAACGATGTGGGAGGAGGAATACTGGTCGATGTCACGATGTTGATGAGTGCCGAAAAGATCATGGTTTTGGATGGGGGATGATGTGAGATGGTGGCGAACAGCTGTCTTAAAGACCTGGAGGGAAAAATGAGATTGAAGAGAATGTGGAAGTTGGTTCCACAGACAGAGTAAAAATAGGAATAGATGAGTAGAGGTGAGCAGTGATTCTGGATTTTATTATTTCACTACAAGGGGGCTGCTGGTGAACCATGTGTGCCCTGCAGAAACATCGGGGGGGGGGGTGAGGGGGGGACAAAGCATGGTTAGGGCAGATATGCAAGACCAGAAAGGAGGCAGAAGAAGACAGAGAGACCAGTGACTTTTACCTATGACAAAGTGATCAGCCCATAGACTCAGTTTCATCGTGGAAGATTCTAATTATATTGAAGACCTTGGTTTCCACTGTATCAAGCTGAGCAAGATATGAGGCAGGGGCACCAGCCCAAAGGGGAGAGCAGTACTCCATTGAGCTGCAGATGAAAGCCTTGTAGGTGGATAGGAGTTTACATAGTGCCATGGAAGGACTTGGCAAGATGGAGGATGCCCAGGCAGTGACTGGCTTTGAAGGCCAGCTTTGAAATGTGATTTGCCAAAATAAAGATAATGGCTGAGAGTGAAACCCAAGATTTGATAGACTGAACTAATTTGAGAGGATTGTTAAGAAAGTAGCTGGGAAGGTTTGCTGTTCAGTCCTTGCGTAGACAGTGAGAATGTGGGATTCTTATGATTAAGACATATTCCAAGTGTTTGACCAGATTGTGATATTTTTCAAGGTCTGCAGAGAGGGAAAAGGTTCCTACCTGCCTATCTGAACAATAGCGGATGTCACGGTTGTCAGAGGGTGGAGTCATCAGGAAAGAGATAAGGAAGATTTTCCCAGTGTCAGACAGATCGTTGATGAATATCAGGAATAGGATGGGGCTTAGAACACTAGCTTTACAAGGAGAGGAGATGACAGGATTTGGTTGAGAGCCACACATTGGCTACGATAGTCAAGAAAGCCAGCAAGCCACGTATGGAGTTGGCCTTGTATCCCATAGGCAGACAGTTTGGAGAGCAAAGCAGGATGCCAGACTGTACTAAAAGCTTGAGATGTGTTCAAAGAGATGGCCCTGATCTCACGTCTGATATTGAGGGCCTCCATCCATTGTTGGGAGAGTAGAAGCAGCATATCCAAGTAAAGTGACCTCATCTGAATCCGAATTGGTGATCTGAGGTGAGGTCAGCGGAGAAATGGAATGATTTTGTCAATTGTCAATGATGGATTCCATGACGTTGCTGATTATAATTGGAAGTAAGCTAAATGGTCTATAGTTAAGGGGATCGGTGTTTGCACCAAATCAGTTTTTGCATATATTTATTATAAATGAGTTTGAATCAAAGGCTAAATCTTTCTTCATCTTCTTATGTTCTTTTCAGAGTCAACATCCCCCAAGAAAACGACCAAAGGAGGGCGTCATTAATCAACCCAAACCACTTGTGGAGATACCCTCTACTGATCCTACCACCCCTTCCAATAATCCTAAATCTCCTGATGCATCAAATATTTACTCGGACCATTCATACCTCACTCAAGAAAGCCCAAGGAGTGTGAAGAGAAAACTGAGTGTGCTCAAAGACCCAATAAGTCAACTGAAGAAGTATTTCAAGACTACCAAGCAGAAATCCCGTTGCCTGCAAAAAAAAGTAACATAACTACGCTATGGTGAAATCACTCCAATATAAGCAACTTGTGTCTCCAAACGGAGCTTAAAGCTATGGATTTAAAAACATACATAAATACAGGATAATTTGTTTCTTCAGCTCTGCAGAAGTCCTGGAAATGCTTTAAAATCCTTAAAATATTGAAAACTTAGCATTTCAAATTACTGCAAAAATGCAATCCACATTTTTGATTTTACACATGGTACAGGTGCTAAAATCGGGCTGGCAGGATGGCCAAGAAGTACGCACGCTTGCCTCTAGGTTGTCTACCCTGGGTTTGAATCTCAAATAAGCGATAAACTGTCACCCCGGAGCTTCACAGGCAGGGTGATTCATCAATATGTGTGCCATCCCTCAGATGGACGTTAAACTGGGCATCCCTTCTCCTGGAATTTGTTGGTGGATGTTAAAGATCGCAACGGTGTCATTTACAAAGAATATGTGAGCTATTGCCGGCACCATGAACAAAATTACAAATTCCTGCCAGAACCTACAGAGGGCAATGCATCAGCAGCACAGCCACGCCCTCAGCTAATGATGCTTCGCTGCAGCCTTGGGCTGCATATTAAAGAAGAAGAAGAATAAGCTGATTGTAATATGTGAGGAAGTCATCAAAATTAGGATGTATAATCAGAACCAAATGGTTTCAACAAAACTAGCTCTGCCCCTCTCCCCTATTATTAGGGTTCATGAGTATGATTATTAGGGTTCATGTTTTATGCATGATTACATTTTTATTCACACTAGTACACCCACTCCCTACTGGAGCGCCAGGAACGTTCATATTATTATCCTCTGTGGGGTCAATGATAGATTACAGCAGATTTAGGCTCGGATCGGATAAGCATATAATGCCTCAAAAACGTTGGGTTTCCTCCATTTCAGTTTCGTGTTAAACAGCAGCAACGACTGTTTAAAAAGTTAATCATACGTGTTTGTGGTTTATGAGATTTTTTACTTCTGGGAAAAATACCAAACGAAACGCCACAATAAGCTATTTATGCACCTTAACACGACGTTTGTCACGAAAAACCCGTTGGAGCAGAGGATACTATTAATATTGTATTACTATTCATATTAATATTGAGCAGAGGATACTATTAGTGTTAATATTGTTTTGTAATAGCATTAATATTATGCTATTATCATGAATGTTGCGATTACTTTTGTTATTAGATGCGGCCTTGGAAATACGCCACGATTAGCTATCTTAACATGGATATACACCTAAACACGGATTTCACCTAAGCCGGAAAACCCCCTTGGAGAAGGGGGTAAATGAAGTCGACACAACCTCCATCATGTGACTCATAGTCCTCCTGTCAAGTTTGGTTGAGATTGGATAAGTGACGACTGAATGTATTGTGGTCAAAAATACAAACAGACGGACACCAAATTGCATATTTTAGTATGATGCATCGACGAGGTAAACATTCCATTTTTATATCTTTCATGTAATGTCCTTCCAAGTTGAAAAATAATATCAGAAGCCAATCAGTAGTACAACTTGTCCATTGTAAGTTAAATTAATGAACAGTATACTTCATTTATTGACTACCTCCACCACTGAAGGTGGAAGGAGATTATGTTCACCCCTGTTTGTTACTTGTGAAAATCGGGATTTTTTTTATAGTATATTGGTTAGTTGCGTGCATTATTCTGTTTGTCTGGTTTTTTTAGGTTTATCACATGCACATCACAAGTTTAAACCGATCTTCACAAAACTTTACCACATGGAAGAATTTGTCATCAGCAAGAAGCCTATTCTTTTTGAGGTCAAAAGGCCATCATCAGACAAAGGTCAACAAATCTGGCAAATGTCTAAAATCCTCAATTTTCATCCAATTAACTCGAAATTTGAAAAGGATTTTCATATCAGCTTACTGAATTTAATCACCAATTATTTTTAAGGCCAACATAAGTAGAGGATAAGTGGGGTTTCTGAGGCAGCCATTCAAATGAATGGGGGAAAAGGGAAAAACTTTCTGACTCAAGCTCCAAAAGCCCAAAATAGGAGACTGATTTCCTCCCCCTCCCATACAAGCAAATTTAAAATTGAGACTTACTGATTAAAGCACTTCTTCCCTTTCATATTTTCATTCCACTCAAAGAGTGAACCAATGAATATTTGTCCATGTTCTACTTTAGGGAATAACAATTTTCCTATTACATTCATTTTATTTCCATCGAGTATATTCACTTTATCTCTTCAAGCACGAAAGAAAGGGTTATCCTCCTTTGGTTTTGTAAAATGGAGAAGTGCTTTTAAGAGCACAGTCGTGCCGTGAAAATGAGGAAGTATTCTGTGCCCATGTCTCTCATGGTTATATCTTAAATCACCAGAACACTAACAGAGCAATGTTTAGCTAAAAACAGCTTTTAGACGTAGGTTTTATCAAAATCATTCAAAGCAAGATGTTTCATTTTCGTATTAAAATGAGTCAGTTTGAAGTCAGCTGCCTCGCCCGAACTAAGCCAAAATTCCGAAGTCATTTTCGATGTGAGGCACACCCTGAAAAAAAACCATTGTTGTGAAATCTCCCATTACATCATCAAGTTGCTTATTTAAACCAACTTGTGTGTCCAGCATGTTTTATTTCGAAAATGTAGCGTTCAGAATATTACTACAACCTTGCAGATCAATCGTTTTCACAAGATGACAGGTGAGATTCTCAACCCAATTCATTATTTGTTGTTTAAAACTGAATTAAATCACTATACGACTAATAATTATTGTTTTGTTTTTTCTAACAGGTTGTCCCCAATAAGAACATCGTTGATAACTGATGTTGAAAATGAGTTATCTGAATTACACGACAAGTGGATAAAAATGAACAACTTTCTTAAAGACATTTATTCGTTTCAGAAAGAAATGAATGATATTATTGTTGGTTGGAAAGAAGTTCTCTCACGTCCTTTAATCTTGAATGACCCGATTCCAAGGTGAGGAATTATCACTCTGTCTGTCTGTTTGTCTCTATCTGTCTCTTTTTCTGTCTCTCTCTGTATGTCTTTCTGTCTCTCTGTCTCTCTATATATCTCTCTGTTTGTCTCTGTCTCTCTGTCTCTCTATCTGTCTCGCTATCTGTATGTCTTTCTGTCTCTGTCTCTCTGTGTATCTCTCTCTCTCTCTGTCTCTGTCTCTCTATCTGTCTCTCTCTCTGTTTGTCTCTGTCTTCGACTCTTTTTTTTTCAGTTTAAACACCTGTCTGGATGAACCAAACACACAACTTAATCTTCTGGAGGAATCTGACATGACACTCTGTCTTCTGGAGGTAAATATGATATTTATTATTTTATTAATATCATAATATAATCATCTTTATATACCCTAATTGTTCTTCACTCTTTGTTTTGAACAGAATATGTTGATCGAGTTCCAAAACCAAAACAAACCATCAGACTGCTGCAAAAGAAGATTTTGTTCAATGTTATTACTTTTGTTTAATTATAAATGCTTTCCTTATAATTATCTGATTTTGAATTACAAGAAAAGAATAAAGGAGACGAGCGATACCCGTGCACAGGGAATGACAAAAATACGCATTGTGCAAAATGCAAGTGGTACTATGGAACGCCAAGACTTCCCAAACATTGTCGGCATGTCCGCTAAGTGCCACATCAATTTTATAGGGATCGTGTGACGGCGAGCCGAGTTTTTAGTGTGCAAGCTTGGTATTATAATAGAGATGTAAAGGGGAAGGGGGGGGTAGATGCGCTCCCCAACAACCCACCACCCCCCTCATCCCACCCCCCTCACCTCCCCGTGTGTGTGTGGGTAAGGGTGGAGGGTGGGATGAGGGGGGTGGTGGGCCAAAAGTGGGGGCGCACAGGGGGTGTGGCTTGTGTGGGTGAGTGGAGCTTGTGTGGGTGGGGTTTGTTTGGATGTGGCTTTGAGTGGGGTTTGCATGGGTGGAGCTTGTGTGGATGGTTGGGGCTTGTGTGGGTGGAGCTTGTGTGTATGGGGTTTGTGTGGATGTGGTTTGTGTGGGGGGAGCAATTTTTTAAATTAAATAAACATGTTGTGTGTGGGGAACTAATTAACTAATCATTAATTATGTGGATATGATGGATGTGGATGTGGCTTATGTGGGTGGTGTTTGCGTGGGTGGGGCTTGTGTAGATGTGGCTTGTGTGGGTGGAGTTTGCATGGGTGGGGCTTGTGTGGGTGAGGTTTGCATGGGTGGGGCTTGTGTGGGTGGGGCTTGTGTGGGTGTAGTCAAAAAGGGGTGGAGTTTAAAAAATGGGTGATTCAAAAAAATTTTTTTCGATTTATCTTTGTCTTTTGTAATTCCTGTGAATAAAATGAACCTAAAATCTCTTCCCCTTCTAATAGTTAGGGAATTTTAGCAAATTGTATTGACCATCTTTGAAAAAATTGCTTCCCAAAAAATTTCTTCACGACCGTATTCATCTTGGTGTCTACTAACACCTATCAATTAGTGCAAACCCAAATCCATGTGGAAAATTCTGGGGAGCCAATCAAAGTTCGGGTGCTCAGAGGGCCTGCATGAAAAAATTAACTCTTGCCAATATTGACTTGTGGGATGTCTAACTCGGGGTTTTTTGAATAAATTCCAACCATTAGATTTGAGGAAAAATGAATCCCTGGCCGTAAAATATTGATATGATACATTTTTAGATATCTCGGACTGTGTTTTGCGATAATTTGGCTCAATTGATTCAGATTGTTCAAATTGTGTTGAAACCAGCATACAACATTTATGAAACCACTGCTATATTGTTGGTTATACTTGTGATCATGCTCAGTAGAATTCTCTGTGTTAGCTGACATTAGCAAAGAGCTTTTAGCTATAAAATTACTGTGTACCGGACTCAATAGAAGTTGAAGATATTCAACGTAGAGTGGACCTATTAATGTTAAAACACATCACTGTATGTATGTTCTGTCTGTTTTGTGTCAAAATTTCATGTCCTGTCTGTTGTTTACAAAAAAATGTGTTATTTTTTAGGACAGTATGGACAAGGATGTGACTGAACCTGGCTTGAGGTGTTTCATCTGTGGTGGTTCCGGGATTGAAAAGCATACACTCTCAAAAGTCTCCAATAAAGGCCACCCACAGATCTTATCACATTCTGAGCTTGTCGGCGATGCGGCGTTGATCGGGAGACTAAATGAGGACTGGAACAACGGAGAAGCCATCAAGTTGAGATACCATGTGGATTGTAAAACAGAGTTGTACAGTCGTGCGAGAAGTATATCCACTGCAACTGAAACAGCTAATCGTAAGTTTTCGATGCCACACGGGACAAGAAGACTCTGGTGTCCTTCTCCACTGGGTTCAGCAGCACTCCCAAAGACCAAGTCAACGCTGATCAAGCAGAAGAAGTTGGCAGAGCCATACAGGCTAAGATGGATGGGAAAACTGTTGTGGATGCAATGGTAACCAAACACAAGGTCAAATCACTTGTAAGCCTCAGATCTGGACCCAAAGTCAATGGTGAGAAGCCGGTCATTGACTCACTGAAGCTATTCAACTGCCTCATTGTCATCAGTGAGCGTGAAGTCAAGACCAAAGAAGCTCTGCGCTTTGAGTTGACGCCAAAACCGATGTCTCTGTTTGACAAAAATCAAAAGTTGCGAAAGCCAGACAAGGCTGCCCCAGCAAGGTCCCTGGAGGCATGTGTGGCACCTATCGAACAACCCCCCTGCACAAGCCTTGTGGTTGATGGTGGGTGGCTCCTGCACAATGTCAAGTGGGAGGCTAACCTTACTTGGAACGATGTTGCCGAGAGCTACCTCCGGTTTGTGAAGTCCATGGGGAGCCATCGCCTCCGGATAATGGTGGTCTTTGATGGATATGGCAGCTCCACCAAGGACCATGACCACTTGAGACGAACAAAGAATGCATGCTGTGACATTCAGATTCGTCTGGATCTCAAAATCATCATTGCAAGAAAAAAGTTCCTCGATAACAAGAACAACAAAGCCCAGCTCGTTCTGCTCCTTGCTGAGACATTTAGTAGGAATGGAATTGGTGTACAGCAATGCTCCGATGATGCCGACACCTCCATCGTCCGCGCAGCTCGAGATGAGGCAAGAGAGTCCCCTGTCGAGGTGAGGGCTGAGGACACAGACATCCTGGTTATGCTGATTCATCATGTTGCAGACCATCCGATCTTCCTCACGACAGCCAAAGAAACATCTTACGATGTCGGAAAGATCCAGGAGGCCCTCCCAGAGATATACCGGAGGTATCTCATCTTCTTACACAGCTTCTCTGGCTGCGATACAGTGTCTGCAATTTTTGGGTTTAGCAAACCAACTTTGCTAAGCAAGCTCTGCAAGACTGATGACGCAGAGAGGGCAATGGACATGTTTATGGACATCCGAGCTGAGAAAGGTGATATCATTATAGCAGGCTGTGATCTTTTCATGCTCATGTTCCATGGGAATCCTCCAAAGACTTGGAAGACTTGAGATTCGACATCTTCAGCAAGCGAGCTGCTACTGGAAGCATAAAACCTGAGAAACTCCCCCCGACAACAGGAGCTGCAGCACAGCACTCTCTCTGAGCTTACCTCCAGACTAGAGACTGGCTGATGCTGCGAAGTCCATCGTTGGATGCCCGGGACTATGGATGGCAAGTTCACTGAGCAAGGATATGCACCAGTCCCTTCTACAGACCCCATTGCACCAGACTACCTTCTGACGTTTGCCAGCTGCAACTGTGCGGGGGACTGCAGCTCACTCAGGTGCTGCTGTAAAAAGCAAGGAGTCAAGTGTATTTCTGCTTGTGGCATCTGTCATGGTAACTCTTGCCTGAACATAAATCAGCTGGATGACAAGAGGAGTGAGGAAGATACTGGGGAGTTTGATGAATAAGGTTGTAAAAGCTTTCAAAGCAACATTTCCATTGAGCACAGTTCTGTTAAAAATGTCAATAAAACACATTTTATATGATCAAGGAGTGTTTTTTTTCTCTCAAAAGTAATGGTTGGAATCAATTCAGCACCCCAAAAAACCCCTAGTTAGACATCCCACAAGTCAATATTGGCAAAAGTTAATTTTCCGATTTTTTTCGCGTAGGCCCTCTGAGCACCAGAACTTTGATTGCCTCACCAGAATTTTCCACAAGGATTTGGGTTTGCACTAATTGATAGGTGTTAGTAGACACCAAGATGAATACGTTGGTGAAGAAATTTTTTGGTAAGCAATTTTTTCACAGATGGTCAATACAATTTGCTAAAATTCCCTCACTATAAATCATATACCTTATAATTCCAAGGAACTGTATCTATTACATCAACGATTTTAAAAAGTTAATTTGTCCATCGCTTAGTATACCCTTTTTCAAAATGAGATTTCCACCTGTATATTCTTACTACATCACCAACTTTGAACTTAGGCTTTCTGACATTAATCTCTTTGTCATATTCTAATTTTGTAAATGTTTCTCATGGTTTAGTATTCATTGAGGTGTGAATCGTATCATTATACTTATCTACAATATCCTGAATTAAAGATAACAATTGTTGAGAACCGAGTTGAGTGAATTTTTTATATAGTCTCTCTTTTAAAGTGTAATCGAATCGCTCAATAACAACCGCTTTTCCTTCATTAAAGGTGCTGTATAATATAATGTTGTTATTCAAAGAAAATTCATAAATGTTTTGTTGTGGAACTCTGTACCCTCATCAGTCCACAATTTTTTCGGTTTTCGCTTACTTTTATTAAATATCTGTTAGAAGGCTAACATGAGTGTATTCCCAGTTTTGTTTTTCAAAGGGACAACCCACGCATATCTACTCCTCAAATCAATAACGGTTAAAGCATACTTGTACCCCTTATCATAATTGAGTTCAATTAAATCAGCGGACCAGATATAATCAACTTCCTTGGAATAAACCTTCCTTCTATGAAACTTTGTGATTATTGGTTTATGTCATTCATCAGCTAATTGCTCTTCAATCTTAATGACATCATTAGAGCCTATAAGTTTTTTGAACTTCCAAGCCCAAGTTTCAATTTAGCACTGATCATCTTCTTCACGATGAACCGATCAACTTTTTCTCTCAAGGTTGGATTTTGTATCAGAGACAAATTATACAACATTTCTCTATCGGCTTCCTGTTTTTCTTCCAACGTTGTGATATTTCCATAATCAATATCGTGCCTCATGCACACTTCATAAACCTTATTGATAGGTTTGCTCCACGGTTTAGGATTGTCAGCCTCATCTAATCTTTTATTCAAGTTTGTTCCTGGACCACAGAAAGAATACCCTGGTAGATGTAATTCCCCTGGTATTCCAGTAGTTGTAAATTTACTTCCTGATAAAAACTTTTGTATATCTCCCCCACGTTTGTGTTTGGAGATGAATTTACTCTTTTTAGAGCCACACACCGAACATGTACCTTTTTGTATAACCCTATTATTTTAATATTTTTACTTTTAACATACGAGATATTTTTACTCTTGGTTTTCTTTTTACATTTTAGACAATAACTCATTTATTTATGAGAAAAATTCCTGCAGAGTATGAAAACCTTTCTAGTTTCCAACATGCACATTTGAATCTTAATTTTTAAAACATAAAGAATCCTCAGAAATGTCTTCACTCTCTTCTCCATTTATTTAAGAAAAAAATGGAAAACTTTAATTAAAGTCAATCACACCAACATCATCAATAATATAATCTTTTCCTTCTTTCTCTTCTTTATCTCCACTTTCTCGTTTATATCTTCTCCCTGAAATCGATGTTAATACTCTTGACGCAAATATTTCTAATAGACTTGCCAATTCTTTGTTTTCCTCATCGGTGCATTGAGATTGATATATTTTCTGTAATACCTTCGATCTTTTTTTTAATCTCACTGGTTTCCATATTTTTATATTTATTCATTCTCTCTCTTTCCTCACTCTCTCTTCTCCCTCTCCTCCTTCTCTCTTGCCTCAGTTTCTTCAACTCCTTCCTCATCCCTTACTATGCTTGAATCACTTACACCCCATAGAATATCATACATGTATTCATCAGGATTTCTTGTTAGTCCTGTATCCAAAATAATTTTTTTTTACAACAGGAAACCAATAAAATTTCTTCTGAATTTCTAAAAGCTTTGTTTTTTCTTAACTTTAAATTTTTTTCATTATTTAACATTTTAATTAAATCCAAAGTTGTTGGTTTATTAACATCAGTATAAAACCAATCTTTTATTGAAAATACCTCATTCTTATGTTGTAGAACATATTTATTAAAATAACGAATGCCCTTTTCTTGAAGGTATGGTTGGACATAAAAATGATAATTTTCTTGAAGCCTTCTTGCTGTCATTTATGTATTCGAAATATATAACAGATTAATATAATGACAGGAAATACCTCCCCATCTTCCCATACTTAAATCATTTGGTATTTCCTTACTTATTATATATAATCCTGTTCTTTGTGTTTTCATGATATAAGCTATGGCAAAACCATTATTGATTTTACCCTTATTAAATTATTTTATTTGTTGTTTGCTAATCGTGCTTCCACAAAACTCATTCTCAGCACCAAGTGGATAATATTCTTCCTTACGAGACTGATTTAATTGTTCCAGGTATTCTAGGTTAATTTTAAATGACCAATTATACCCTAACTCATTCATATCATATCCCCATTGTTCTATTCTCATACAAACGATACGCCCTTCTTTGTAAAATTTTATTTTAATTGGAACTGTGCATTCTGTATGACCTGGAGAGAAAATAAACACTTCTGTATCTTTGGAATACACAGCCGTTTTATTTAAGGATATATATTGTGATAAATCACTTAATCTCACCAAGTCATTCGCGTCAGTGGGGCTTGGATAATTTATTAATTTATAAGCATTTTTCAAATTAACATTTTTTGCTATACTATATTTCTCTCATTCAGCCTGGGCCTTTGTGTAATAATTTGATAAATCAATATTCAGTTCTTGGGATACACCAAAGATAGAAGCATCTTGACCAACATAAGTCATTTATATTAGATAAAAATAATGTCATTAAATAAATTTTTTTTGTTGAGTTGAAATAACACATCTATATTAATATTTCGGCACACCCCTTTCTTTGTTCCACCATCAGATTTTTGTTACTGCATGAAATGAAACAAGATTTGGCACATATACTTATGATATTATTGTCTTCCTTAAGAGGCCCCTCAAAATTTGTTTTGATGCATTTTCACAAACTCTAACGGATTCCATTCAAATTCGGTACGATTATGGCTTTTGGTCCAACTTAGGTCAATGGCTATAAATTTTTTCCATAACACTTCTGATATTCGAAAAAAATCGATAAATCGATATCCCTTATGGGATTTTCCATTCAAATCCACTCAAGATTAAGGCCTACGGGGAACGCAAATTTCCACTTTGCCCCGGGCGCTGTTTACCTCCACTACGCCAAGCTGTTAGGGTTAGGGTTTGGGTTAGTGTTAGGGTTAGGGTTAGCTACCCTAACAGCTAACCCTAACCCTAACAGCTAACCCGAACCCTAACCGCTAACCCTAACCCTAACTGCAACCCTAACTGCTAACCCCTATCCGCTAACCCCTAACCGCTTACAGCTATTCAGGAAATTTGCAAGAAAGCCCGGGCAACACCGGGCTTTATTGCTAGCCTGAGCAACGCCGGGAATTACTACTAGTATAGACATAATTGACCACAACACTTGGAATTTAATTCTTGGACTTGAAATGTTTGATAATCACCATTCTCTAAGAATTTCATGATTTCAACAGGTGGTGGAAGACCAAAACTATCAAAATAATATTTGTCTTGACTATTAAAAATACAAACCCAATGAGAACCGTTCCCATTATTATCTTCTATGTTCATAATAATATTCTTTGTATGTTTAGACACGTTTGTTAATTCATCTCATACAAATAACCACATTATGAATTTTTAATTTCTTACAATATTTGATAAGCTCTAAATTTGATGATGTATTCTTTCCAAATTCTTTAAACCACTCATAAATGCTCATTTATTTATTAGAAAGATATAATCCATTACCCCTTTTAGTTAATTTTACACCTGCTTGTGCGATAGAAGAAAGCATATCTCCAACTAACAATCTCGCTTTATCAGGCAGACTTTCAAGTTTTTCAGCAAAACCTACAATTACACCACTTCCACTAATTTGTTTCTCCAACTCTTTCTTATGTCTTTCCAATTATTTTTGAGCCCGGAGTTGGGCCTTCCTTTCGTTAGCAGTTTTCACCGCTGCTGAAATACCACCCATCAATGCTCCAGCCGCACTTAAACCAGCAAATAAAGGAATTAGAAATGGGAGAAATCCTCCACGCGTCTCTCTTATTGAATATTTCTTCAACATTGGTTTTGACATTTTAATTTTAAGTGAGCCAGTATCGTTCAAGATTTTCACCTGCCCTCTTGTGATCAAAAAATCAGTTCTTACTGCTCCTTTTCTCTGAATTGTATTAACGTTAATCATACAAGGCTTTTGAGTTTGAATACAAGATGATAGTTTATGAAGATTGATTTGATTAACATATACCCCAGTTGGCACTTTACTACTCATTTATTTATCAAAAAAATTACGTGAGACTAATCATAACACCATTATCTGTATTAATCTGTAATTGTTTCTTCCAAAAGCAAACAATATGTATCAACTTCTTCACTCTCTCCTCTTTCAATGTGTAGGGAAGTATCCACTCGATTAGACTTTACAGTTTCCTTTTCAGCACTCAGGTCAATCACATAGATTGTATACAAACTTTTAAATGCTGTCATATCCAAAATGGGTTCTTTATTTCCATTGCTTTCACACACCTTTTGGTAAGACTTATATGCTTCAGCATAATCATTTTTTCTCCAATTAATTTCCAATCTATCTCATGGATAAAATGTTCCATCTAGAGAAACGTGAAGTTGTTTCACCTTAGCATTATCACTGAATGCATTATTCTTATCAGTAGCATTATCACCATCTTTTTTTTTTAAATGA
Source organism: Eptatretus burgeri (assembly GCF_056783735.1). Classification (NCBI taxonomy): domain Eukaryota; kingdom Metazoa; phylum Chordata; class Myxini; order Myxiniformes; family Myxinidae; genus Eptatretus; species Eptatretus burgeri. The sequence goes on from NC_140961.1 coordinate 27,835,685, forward strand.
GCCACAGATATCGTGGCTTTCCTTCCAGAACACCCAAATTCCACGTGTAAGTGGTTTCGTTCAGTTTAACGTGTTGGCATCTTCTTTTTAAGGTATGATACATTGAGTGGTTTCTTTGAGTTAAGTCTTCTATTCAACATCTCTTCTGTTTTAACATTCAGAGTATATTCACTAATATACCAACTAATTTCATCAATTAGAAATTTATTCTGATCAGCAAAAGCATTAGCCACACCAAAAGCAATCTATTTTCATTATCATTCCTTTGCAGTTGAAATCTATTTTTAAGACCACACAGAACTTTATCATGATCACAAAATCCAAATATACCTTTAAGAGGAACTACCACAGTAAAACTATGACGTGCTTTTGCATCATCATTATACATTCCTTTCCTTTGACTATATCCAGGGTCTGTGTTTGTTCCCGTTGACATATCAGGAATAAAACCTTCGACAGCCCCCTTTCCCATTCTATCTCTAAATGAATATAGTGTAAATTTCATCATTTCAGATGTCGCAGAGACATAATCAACTGCTTCAACTTCTTGTGTTCCAATGTACAAATGAACACTATCAAACATTTTCCAGAATAATTAATTTACGAGTGTAGTGTTTGTGTTAGTCGCAGCCTTAGTGAATGTAAATTTACACAACAATAAATTTTTGGTTAGATTCAAATAAGTTTGTTGATTATTTATTTCAAAACTTTTTGTTCTATTTGCGTTCCAGTTATTGCAGTTACCTTGAAGTAGTCTTTTTTTTAGTAGAGTTTGAGATGACAATGGTATCATTCAAATCATAGATACTATCAATTGCTTTCATACTTGTATTTATTTAGGAAAAAAGATGTTAAAACTTTTGAAACCCTGACCCAAGTATCTGAATTATTTTTTGTCGTTCTTGGAGAGACAACTGAGTTTTGCCTTTCTTAATTTCTTTTATTGCTTGTAATTTATGAGATTTCTTTTGGCCATCTTTTATACTCTTTATACATTTCCCGCTACATTTCCCACAGCAGAAGCAGTTGAACCAATTAGGTCTTTATGTTTAAGAATAGTTGAACCGATACCCATTAGAGTATCAATTATCCCATCTCCTTTTTTTCTAAATTGATGTCTGACACCCCTTTTTCTCTTAGGTTTATAGTATCCTCTACCAAGATACTTACCTTCACCCTTGTAGTATGGGGAAAGGAACATCCCATCCCCTGTAATTATTTTATATTTTCCCAACTCGTGTTTCCTCACAATAACCATCGTATTTATTTATTGGAAAACTTCACGTAGGTGAATTCTGATGGATATAATTTCTCCATTAAAATAAATCATGCGATTATCTTGGTCGGTTATCCTAAAATTTACTCTGTATATGGTTTTTCCTGACACAGGTAGATAAACCAGATTTTTGGGTTCCATATTGAATTTATAACCAATTGGGGTTGAGTATGTGCTGAATGAAAATATAGTATTTGTTCTTATTCCATCATTATAAGCGCCATCAATCAATTCACAGTGAATTAATACCGAATTTATGCCTGAGGATATTTGAATGACATTATCACTGCAAAACGTCCCATTAGTTTCAATCTTTTTTGAGGAGAAACCCAATCATTCTCTAAATGAATTATCAATTGTGAAATCAACCTTGTAGTAATTTTTAAGTTTCATCGTTGATTTTGAAGTATGTTTTTGAATATCTATAACAATATTTTTTGGTTCATCGCCCTGTTCTTTCATAAGACGAGCAATTTCGGAAGATATTTGAGAAATCTCATATGCTCCGGGTGAAACCGTTATCGTTTTGTATCCACTTCCCGGATTATAACTAAACTTGTCATTTTTCTCGGTGATATTAAATAAGGTATTATAAGTTTCCATGGAAAATAAAGATGCCTCATATTCTTTTGTTGCATCAAGTTGTAGTGGGTATGGGAATGAAGATGTGTGGTCGCTTGTTGTGAAATTAAAACTAAGGATTGTGCTTCTCATCTTATTTAATATGGGATAAAATATCTTTGAATTGACATTTATTAATTATTTTAATGTTCATCAACTGGTCTAAAATGGCTGATGCTTCATTAAAACAATTGTTATTTCCAGCTTTCTTACTACCAAACAGCAATAACAGTCTATTAACTAATTGTGATGTTTCATTTGGAAGAAAACTAACACCTGAACCAAGCCTACTTAAAGCCTGAATAATGTATTTCTCCTTCTCATTCTTCCTACTTTTACCAGATAGACTAACCCTATAATTAAGAGAGTCCAGCAAATCAATATATTCTGTATCATCATTATTTTTCATCTCCAATGGTTTATAAAAAGACTTTGATTCATCCCTCACAGTTGAACCTTGTCTTCCATCTTTTGTGAGAAGAAACATTAATCTGGGGGTTAATTTAATAGGGGGTTGAGCAGAACTGAAGAACCTTAATTCATCATTAAATATCAATACCTTTTCTTTTGCAACATGGAATATTGCTGGTTGTTCTGTTGGAATGAAACCTGCTATGGTTTTTTAATCTGTTGACTATTCATTGTTTTGGAGAGCATTCACAATATAATCAGGGGGTTGATTGATCTCTTTCAGTTGTTGAAATAATCCATCATCATCATATTCTAATTCTCCTATATGCTCAGATTCTTCCTCCATCATTTGACTGAAATCTTTTAACATTTGAAGTTTTTTAGGAGTATATTCTATTGTGGGAACTGTGGAAGCATCGATAATTTTTTTCTTGATAAGTTTTTAAAAGTGGTTTAGAAAATTTATCTTGTTTTCTTTCAAATGCTTCTTCACCCATTAGTTTCTGTCTACATTTCTTCTTAATGTCTTCCTGTTGTTTTACAACTTTTGAAACCAACTTTTGATGTTCCTTAAATCTTCTTGCTCTTTCTTTCGCATCCATTTATTTATTGGAAAATATCATTTAATGAATTGTAAAGATCAACAGGAAAATTTTCCTTTTCTTCATCATTAAAGTAGATGTGTTCAAATAAATCCTTTTCTTTAAATATTTCATCAAATTCTTTATTAACATTAATACGAGTTGTAATTTCTTCTTCACTAATACTTGTATCTCTGCTTTTCATACGTTTGCATTGAGTTTCTTCATAAACATCAAAACCGAATGATAAAATGTTAACCCCATTACCACTCAGATGTTTAATAATTTGGCTCATTCCTTCTGGATTAGTTTCTAATATCCTAAGACCACCAGATTTTAGTTTCTTTAACTCACTCTTACAATGTGAATATTTTGTTGTACCAAGAGAAACCTCCTCAAATATTTGACCTTCATTCCTCAATCGCATATGTTCCTCTACTGAAATATAGTAATAATCTTCACCTTCTACTTCTCCAGGTCTTATTGCTCTAGTTGTTGATACAATACGAACTACATGGTGCTTTTTAAGCAAATTTAAAATATTCTCATTTGTACTACACAAGAACCTTGATTTATGAAAGTTTTTTCCAGAAGCAGATTTACCCACAAGATTTATAATAATAGTTGTCATTTATATATGTAATTGTTTTTAAAATAAAAAAATATATATCCCTTAATATCTTATCTTGCTTCACAACAATATATTTATATTTTTCAGTCATGTGCTTCATATAATCCCCAAATTCCTTTTTACTATATGATGTAGAACAATTGTCTCTCCAAAAATTGTTTATATCTATTGAATTTAACTTAAATAAAAGTATTAGCATTGTTTCTTATTGAGCGATGAGGGAGTTGAAAGTATGATTGACTAAGATAGATACAATTACAAGAAGACCGGGCGTAGTGGCGTGCACCTGTAATCCGTCTACTCGGAGGCTTGGGTTGGAGGATCACTTGAGGACGGGAGCTCTGTGCTGGGCCGCGCTATGAGAGGGTGTAGGGCATCTCAGAATCATGGCGAAACCCAATCCTTATCCCTGTATCGTAAGAGGCGACCAGGGTTGCGTCAAGAAGGGCATCCGGCGTAAAACCTATGCCAAATCAGAATGCGGATCATAACAGATGATCCGCTGTGGCGACCCCTAACGGGAGCAGCCGAAAGACGAACAACAACAGATACAATTACAAGAAGAATGTCTCCCTCTTGTGTAGTAGCTATCCATTACCGTTTGGTTTCTCTCATTAACACAATCATCAAAGATAACGAAGTTCCTTTTTGATTTATTCAAATCTTGGGGAGAAGGTATATCATCCATATTATCACTAAGAATACGTTATCGTTTTTGATTTATTTTTATATCTCTGTGTATCACAAAATAGTTGTATTATATCTTCAATGTTGTAATAATTTAGTTTGTTTTGAAGTTTAAATAAGCCGATTATATCTTCTTTTTGAAGACCAGCATTAAAACCTTGTGAGAGTCGTTGATACCAGGTTGAAAACTTGTCTTTCTGAAAATTATTAAATTATCATAATCTAAAAAGATGGGAGTAAGGAGCATCTTTAAAAGTAAGCAGATTTTTCCACATCCACTTGAATCAACTATCAAACATCTTAATGAATTTGGAAGATTTTTATGGTTGTTAAATTTTATCTTATTTTCCCAAATGGGTAAAAAATCATTCATTTATATATTTGGAAAACAGGTTATTTAATTTATTATTGGCTTTTTTAGAAACTCTATATTTTATCCTAAGTTCGAGTTTAATTTCAAGATAATCCATTATTTTATTTATACAATAACTTGTGTTGATATTTCCCTGAAAATGGCAATCGTGAATAATATATAACAACAATCCTTTGAACATTTCTCAAATACGTTCAGTTTCTTCCATTGTAAGGAAAGGTTTGTTATCACCCTCATACTTCACATTCATTTCTCTCATCAATCTTGGAAAGTAATTCATTTTTGGTGTAAATCTAAAAGAATTATATTCCTTTTTATATTTTTTATCATCATTAATTAGAAGATAATCACAGAATATACATTGTTTATAGCCTTTTGACTCTGTGTTTAATCCCACTCCATCACATGCAGGACAATTCTCAAATTTGTCATATGGAGAATCAGGGAATTCATGGGGCTCAAGATCTAGTATACTATTCATATTTATAAAGTAAAACTTTACTTCAAATAAAATTCATCTTCAGTATTATCTTCGGTACTTTCACAATCATCTATAAAACTACTTTCATAACTATCGTTTGAACACAAACTCTCAGTATCATAACTGTCTTCTGTTCCAACAGAGATACTATCATCACTCTCATAATCTTCAACATCTTCAGTTGAATAATGACTCATTTAATTAATTGAAAAAACATTACCATCTATATCTCTATACTTTTTTTCATTAACAGATTCATCTACTACATTTTTTATATTGAAGGTAATTTTAATATGATTCTTAACTACTATCGAACGAAATGTCATTTCACCTGATATATTAACATCCTTTATTTCATCAGGATTTACATCTTTAGGGTTGTAGAAAAAAATACAAATTTCTCCTTGCATATTACAGATGGTCTTATCTTTTCTTTCTAAATCTTCATCCATGAGGTTTTTCCTTTTTGATACTTTTTCTTGTTTCATTGCTTTTTCTAGTTTTGAATATATTGCCAGAAGGAGAGGAGAAACTTTTGTTAGAGCTACTTTAATTGATGTTCTTCCAGATATACTAAAAGCCCTTCCACTGAAGGAAATTGAAGAACTCATATTATTCATCCTAATTGTTTTTATCCAATAGTTGTTATATTTATTGGTTCACGAGTGCCAGCCAGAGTGACCACTATATTCGTTATGTTTGTGTGTCTGTCTGTTTGTCTGTCCAGAGCATAACTCCGTGCACTTTGATCTGATCTTAATGAAACTTGGTTATGTGCTTGATATCAATGTCTAGTTGTGTTTTCCTGGATGAGGGCATGCTACGCCCATTGAGGGCAGAGCCACGCCCAAAAAATAGACATTTTTAGGGGGTAGTCGGATTAAAAATCTATCTTCTCCAAGGGAATTGACTGAATGGAATGGGTTCTTCAGTATTTGAATAGCAAAATGAATTATCGAAAACTTGTTGTTGTCCAATTTTTCATTTTTGTCACAAGGTCAAAAACTTAGAAAATTGCGAATTTTGACATAAAAATCATACAACCGCCCAAACTTTGAGAGCTAGGATGACAATATTTTTTTATGCATAATCTTGAGGTCATTCCCCACCTAAAGTCTTAAAACCATTTTGTTCTATCTCGAACACCTTGCCCGTGACGTCCCCTTCAAGTTTGTTTTTACGCTGATTTCATCAAAGTATGGATAATCCGAGGAGTGTGAAATGCCATATAGCCTATATGACGTTATATTGTTCCTGGAATGTTCCAGAGGAAGTTTTGCACCAAAGGTCATAATCCTTGACCTTTGACCTTTAAAGGCCACAAAGGTCAAATTTTCAAAGTTGTGGGAATCAAACCGGGTTTTTGACCTTCTTCGACAAACTAACTCCAATAAGCTATAGCACGTATTCTGTTTCCTTATTTTAATGTCCACAACATTGTTTTGTGACCTTTAAAGGTTATGCAAAGGTCAAATTTTGAAAGCTGTTGAACGAAACCGGGTTTTCGACATTTTGTAGCTGTTGATTGAAGGCCACTCTAATTAATTATAACTTGGTCAAAAATTATCACGTTGTCTCATCCTTGACTTCTGAAACAATGTACATTGTCAAATACCGCTCGTATTTGACATATTTCTCAGTATCTTTTACAAATGAAGAGATTGATTGAAACTTGTCTTTTGTATCTTGTTACATTGTATTTATTAAGTGAAAAAAGTTGGAGGATAAAATGGTTTTAAGCACAGATTCACCTATAAATTAAATGAAATTTTCATCAAGAAAATTTTATTTTAAGCAAAGTTTTGTTATATAAATATGGTGAATACAACATACTGCGATGTTTGTAATCATGAATATAAATGTTATAAAAAACACCTTCAAACCAACAAACACACATTCAATCTTTTCAGACAAATATCTCCACTTGACCAAGAAACAAAACATTGTGATAGATGTGATAATGATATTCTTTTTAAAAAATTATAATAAACACCTTCAATCACACAAACACAAGAACAATGAAGAAAGGGAAGGTGCCACTAAATTCTCCATTGAAAACACTAATGGGGCATTTAAAGGACATATAAAAATAAGAATGTTTCGCTTTCAAGACCGTGGACCATCTTCAATCATTGAAGCTGTTGATATGGTTAAACAAAGTATTGAAACGATAATTAAAAACACATTAAGTGAAATGAAAACTTTTAAGTTTTATATGGGAGTAAAATTGAATTTATAAGAGAAGGTGATGAAACTACTCCCTATAGTAGGACAAACCCTCACTTTATCTCATTATTTTAAGATTTTGTAAGATGTGATGTTTACGATGAACTCCAGAGACAAGAACAAGATGTTGATAACAATGTAGTCGGTAGTGGATTTGCTATTACAAAAATAATATTTTTAGATATACACATCTTAAAATCAGATCCTCTTCAAGCTTCTTCTTATATTGATTTACCAAAAGAGATAAAACTTAAGAAAGCGGTTGTTAATATTCAAAACAAAGATAATAAATGTTTTCTATGGTATCTTCTTGCTCACTTACATCCTCCACAATGGAATCCTGAAAGGGTTGAACATTATAATAAATACGAGAATACATTAAATGTTAAAGATTTAAAGTTTCCAATGTCATTGAGTGATATTCCAAATTTTGAGAAAATGAATAATCTATCTGTTAATGTGTATGGATTAACGGATACAAACAAAGTTCAGATATTAAAAATTTCAAACAACTATAAAAATGATGAAACACACATTGACCTTCTCTACTTTACTTCAAAGGAAAAATCACATTATGCTTTCATCAAAAATTTCTCAAGATTAACCAAATCACCACTATACAAGAGAAAATGTAAAACGTATCCTTGTAAGAGATGTCTCAACTCCTCTCACACAAAAGAACGATTAACTCAAAATTCGAAATATTGTAGTAATCATAAATCAACCATAATCAATTTACCCAAAGCAGGTTCAAACATATCATTCAAAGATTTTAACAAATCTATAAAACATCCATTTGTGATATTTGCTGATTTTGAAAGTATCCTTGAAAAGATAGATACTGTTTCTCCAAATCCAAATAAATCATACACAAATAAATATCAAAAACATACTGCTTGTGGTTTCTGTTATTATATAAAATCATCTGTTGGTGATGAATACAACAAGTTAGAACTTTATAGAGTGGAAGATGTCTCAGAGGAGTTTGTAAGATGATTGGGAAAAGACTGTATAAGACTAAGAGAAATAATGGTTAAAACCTATAAACCAATGTCATTAAGAAAGGGAGAGAAAAAGGAATTTAGAAAGAACAGTATCTGTCATATTTGTGAGGATAAAATTGAGGGAGAGGTCAAGGTTAGGGATCACTGTCATCTTACTGGTAAATATAGAGGTCCAGCTCATTCCCATTGTAATTTAATTACAAGCCTCCAAACTTTATTCGTCTTTCTTCACAACAACGCTCACTATGACACACATCTATTTATAAATGAACTTTCAAAGACATCTGGAGATATTTCTGCCATTCCTAACACAGATCAAAAATACATCTTTCACAAAAACAATTCATATATCCCCCATAACCCATATCAGATTTCTTGACACATACAAGTTTATGGCAAGTTCATTATCTAACTTAGCATCAAATATTAAAAACTTACCAAATCTTTAATCACATTTCTCAAATCAAGAAGAGATTGAGCTCTTATCACAAAAGGGAATATATCCGTATGACTATATGGATTCATTTGAGAAGTTTAAAGAAACACAACTTCCTTCAAGGGAAAGTTTCTATGGCAAGTTGAAGAAAACTCATATTTCCGATAGAGATTATACACAAGCTAAGATGGTTTGGGAGAAGTTTAATATAAAGAATCTTGGAGAATATTATGATTTGTATCTTAAAACTGATGTATTGTTATTGGCTGATGTGTTTGAAACTTTTATAACAGTCTGTCATAATAAAAATTCTTATGGATTAGACCCCATTCACCATTACACAGCCCCGGGTTTGGCTTGGAGTGCTATGTTAAAAATGACAAAACAAAATTTGGAATTAATCAGTGATATAGATATGCTTTTAATGATAGAGAAGGCGAAAAGAGGAGGAATATCTCAAGTATGTTCCAAGATATATGCAAAAGCAAATAACAATATCTTCCTGATTATAATAAGAATGACTACAACTCTTACCTGATGTATTATGATGCTAACGATTTGTATGGGTGGGCTATGTCTCAATCTCTACCTGATGGAAAACTTAAATGGGTTAAAGAAAAACATTATGAAAATTTTTTACAACACATTGTTGTCTCATCTCAAAAATAATTGGATGAAGCTGAAGTTGGATATTATTTTGAGGTTGGTTTAAAATTTTCAGAAGAACTTAATCACAAACATAAAGACCGACCTTATGCCCCTGATAATGAAAGTCCAAGAAAAGAATGGTTCAGTGATTACCAACAGTCATTTAATATAAAAGGTAAGTCTCCAGAAAAAGTACTTACTACATTAAATGATAAAGAAAGTTATGTTTTGCATCAAAGGAACTTGAGACAATATTTATCTGCTGGTTTGAGAGTGAGGAAAATTCATCAGATTTTGAAATTTAAACAAAGTCATTGGTTAAAGAAGTATATTGATTTTAATACAAAAAGGAGAACAGAAGCAAAAACTGATTTTGAGAAGGACTTTTATAAATTAATGCATATAATAATGCTGTATTTGGAAAGACTATGGAAAATGTTAGGAATCAACAAAACATAAGACTTGCTACTTCTTGGAAACAGGCTTCAAAGTTAATTAATAGAACAAGTTTTGAACGAGCGGAGATGTTTTCAGAGAACTTTTGTGCTATTCATTTGAAAAAAAAAGAGAGTATTGAAATGGATAAACCTATTTATATAGGAACATCAATTCTTGACTTGTCAAAGTCGTTAATGTATGACTATTGCTCTAATAATTTAAAATCAAAGTATAAGGATAATGTGTCATTGTTATATATGGATACTGATAGTTTTATATTAGAAATTAAGACAAGTGATGTATATGAGGATATGCTTGATAATATTGATATATATGATACAAGTAATTATAAGTCAGGTGGTGTGTTGTTTTCATCAAGGAATAAAAAAGGTTATTGATAAGTTTAAAGATGAATTGGGTGGGAAGGTCATGAGTGAATTTATAGGATTAGATCAAAGTCTTATGCTTTTACGAATATTGATAATAATAACATTGAAAGGTGTGATAAGCTAAAGGGAATAAAGAAAAATATAATCAAGGAAACAATAAACTTTAAACATTATTACAACTGTTTAACCTTAAAGAAGAAAGAGTACAGAAAAACGAATACAATAAGAAGTTATAAACATCAATTATGTACAGAAGAGATAAATATGAAAGCATTAGGAGCTTTTGATGATAAAAGATATATTTTAGAGAATGGAATTAATAGTCTCCCTTATGGTTATAAGTATGTGTTAAGATATTGGGTTGGGAATTTTAACAGGCTACTGCCATATTTTTACTGATTGATAAATTATGGAATCAAGCAATAACCATCCATGACTCGTTGGATCGATCAATGGTGGGTCTGGATGTAATGCAGACCGCCATATTGCTGCCTGCAAGTGCGCCCTGAGAACATGTTGGATGAAAGCCACAGTGGTTGGTGGTAGAGTTTTTAACTCTGGTGCTGATGTCAGCTTCTTGTTAGCCATCTTTGAAGACCAGACATCAAATCGAATAGCTGACATGTCTTCTGTTTCCTGGGATCCATAGCAAGCCGCAAAAAAGGCAGTTGCTTCAGATATGACATCTGGTAATTCTGCATCAAGATCACCAAGATAATTTAATTGACGACCATCTCTGAGGTGTTTCACAATTGTGCCTTTTCCGATACCCCACAGGTAGGCAACTGTGTCACATCCAGACACCACATGTGCTGCCAGAACTTGGGTGACAATATGTGCATGCTTCTGCACTGTCGCCTTGATGTCAACGGACAATCTGTCACGACTTGTACCAGCCATCACAAGGTTGCATGCCAGTTCCTTCAGTTGGTAAAATTGCAACAGCAACATGAATACATCTGTGTCGTCTGAAATTACCCGGATACTCGGAACTCCTGATGAGGCGAGAAGGACCATTTGTTGTACCAATAGTACCATAATAACATCAGCTTCTTCATGAGTGGTTCTTAGGTCAGGCCTCTCTACTACTTGGTATTCTGCAATTTCCATAGGTATTGGGTTAGGTCCAGTTAATATGAGCTTTGTGTTGGTAGAAAATGCTTCAGGATGGTCTTTGATGTAGCTGAAAATGATATTTATTAACTGGACTTTGTTCTCTGTCACTGTCAAAACGATCTTTTGTGCAGGGAGTGGCGTCAGATTCAGCTGGTGTCGTCGACTGGCATCTTTGCCTGCACGAGCGGTTCGCCTGACTTTCTTGATGCTATTGTCATAATACCGGTCAAAGACCAAATACATATCACATATCTTCAGCTTATCTCTCAAATAAGAAAGAAGATTCTGCACATAGTCCTCTACTGTTCCTTTCGATGGCCATTGAATCATCCACAGCATAGCACAACCATCTACAATGATTGCTCCATCAGCTGGAAACATTCTGTCAGACACCTCCACCTGCAATTTCTGCTTCAAGACTGCTTTCGATTTTGTGATTCGCATGTCACCGTTATCTTCAAACATAGAAGGCGGTACTGGGGCGAGCTCAAACCTCAGGATATCTTTCAGGTTGATGTCCCTCACTGCCTGAAGGCCCAACACTCTTGAATATATGAGCCCAGTGTCATATACAGGTGTTTGTCCAACCTTTATCTGCTTTTGGGACACTGTCATCATGACTACTTGTTTGCTGAGTGGCTTGTTGAAGCTGTCTGGCCATTGCTCCTCATACTCCTTCATCTGCTTGACTCCTATGCCAACAGAAATGTCAGCGTTGACAATGTTTGGACTCATTCTTCCAGTTACAATGTTCACAAGCCCAACCAGGTGATTCTCTGGTTGTAGAGGGTCAATACATGTGGCCAATCTTTCTCTTAGGTTCTGTCTGTCTCCTGCATCTGATTGTTTCCAGGCGGGCATTTCTTCGGTATCTGATATACCAATATTGCAATATGGACTATTTATATGGATTGTATGGTTTATTTAAACATATCAGTGTATTCCGCGACCCCAAAAACATAGGGTTTGCCACTGAAATCGGGTTCATATCTCGATTTTTGGCCGAGTTAAGGCCAAAAAACGGTTTTGATGGCGGCCATTTTGAATTTTGCTCCTAAAAAAGATTGCTCAAGCGTGACAAAGTGGCATCACTGGGATTTGAGTTTAGTATAGACTATGTTACCAGAATCTGCAATAAAATTATGTATGTACTCCAAAACACACTTTAGCCAATGGCTGCCAGACTACTATTATTTTTGAGGCCACCATACACCAACAGATCAACATTGGCCGAATTTCTAAAATCCTAAATTTTCATCCGATTGACTTGAAATTTGAACATGATTTGCATATCAGGGAAATGAATTCAACCACCTCTTATTTTTTGGTTAACTTAAGTCAAATGGTCAACATTGGCCACAAGGTCAATACAACATTGGCCAAATTTTTAAATTGTTTCTAAAATTGTCAACTTTCATCCAATTGACATGAAATTTGAAGAACATTTGCTTATCAGCCTACTGAATTGAAGCAATAATTATTTTTGATATTTTTGATAAGATACTGACCAATAAGCCAATTTAGGCCAAATTTTCTGAAATCGTCAATTTTCATCCGATTGACTTGAAATTTCAAGAGCATTTGCACATCAGGTAAATTATTTCAACCACCTATTATTTTTGAGGTCACCATCGGCCAAAAGGTCAACATAGGCCGAATTCCTAAAATCCTCAATTTTAATCTGATTAACTTGATATTTGAAGAGGATTTACACATTAGGTCACTGAATTCAACTTCCTATTATTTTTGAGGTCACCTTAGGCCAAAAGGTCAACACAGGTCAAATTTCTAAAATTTTTCTAAAATTGTCAACTTTCATCCAATTGACTTGAAATTTGAAGACCATTTACATATCAACTTATTGAATTCAAGTACCAATTACTTTTGAGGCCAACATAGGTCAAAAGGTCAACATAGACCAAATCTCTAAAATTGTCAATTTTTCATCTGACTGACTTGAAATTTCAACAGGATTTTCATATCAGTTCACTGATTACAACCACCAATTATTTTTGAGGTCAGCATTTGCCAAAAGGTCAACTTAGGCCAAAGGTCAACAACTTCAGATCACTTTCTAAAATCTTTAATTTTCATATGATTGACTTGAAATTTGAACAGGATTTGCATATCAGGTCAATTAATTCAACCACCAGTTATTTTTAAGGTCAAAAGGTCAACACAGTCCTTTTTTTCTAAAATTGATAGATAGGGCGAAAAACTATATATACATATTATTATTTCGCAAAAAGTTGTGGATGAGTTATGACAAAACTAGGTGGATGAGTTGGTTAGGTTACAAGATCAAGCAGATTAGATTTTGGTTCAGATCCAGTCCATCAGTGGGATACAAAACACGAACTGTTCCACCTGGTAGAGGTATGCGCTCTACCGAGTGCCATTCTACTTTGTTCTGTTTTGCAAAGTTGTCACTATGAGTGATTTTTCATTGGTTTATTCCTTGCAAAATCTAAGATTTTTCAAGTACTGTACATTGGTCAGTCGATTTTGTTATTCCCTTTGTCTCTGTCAATCGCCGACAGGTCACAATTTAAAACCGATCTTCATGAAACTTTGCCAAGTTGTAGAGGTAGTCTCAACTGAGAAGCCTCTTGATTTTGAGGTCATCTTGAGATCGAATTTCTAAAATCATCATTTGCACCCTTTAACTTGAAAGTTGAACAGGATTTGCATAGTCCATCACTGAATTGGGAAAGCAACTATTTTTGAGGTCAAAAAGTCAAAGGTTAACTCAAGGTCAAACTTCTAAAATCATCAAATTTCATCTGAAAAATCTTCAATTTTCATCTGATCAACCAAAAAATAAAGCAGCAATTGCATAGTGCATCACGGAACTTGGAAACCAACTACTTGAGGTCAAAATGTCAAAGGTTAACGCAAGGTCAAGCTTCTAAAATCATCAATTTCAATGTGAAAAATAATCTATTTTCATCCAATTAACCTCAGCCTTAAGATTGTCAATTTTAAATGTTAATGAAATGGGCAAGTTGTTGTATCCATGGCAACCTTTCAAGATGGTGGTGGATTTTGCAAGTACAGTATTGTGCTCTGCAGGATGTCTTTTTCTTGTTTGTTTGTTTATCTGTCCGCTCACCTTTAATCGCCTACAGGTCACAATTTTAAACCGATCTTCACAAAACTTCACCAAACGGTGTCGTTGGTGGTCCATCAGAATTCTATTTATTTTTGAGGTCAAAATGCCATCATAAGCCAAAGGTCAACAACTTTCTCAAAGTTTTAAAATCCTCAATTTTACGATTTTAAGATACGATTGACTTCAAATTTGAAGAGCAATTGCATGTCACATTACTGAATTCAAGCACCAATTATTTTTGAGGTCAGCACATGGCAAAAGGTCAACAACTTGGGTGCACTTTCTAAAATCCTCAATTTTCATACGATTGACTTGAAATTTGAACAGGATTTGCATATCAGGTCAGTGAATTCAACCACCAATTATTTTTAAGGTCAAAGGTCAACACAGGCCTAATTTCTAAAATTGATCGATCGAGCCAAAAAATATATATGTATCTATCTTTATATCTCAAAAAGTTGTGGACAAGATATGACAAAACGAGGTGGTTGAGTTGGTTTGGTAACAAGAACAAGAGGATTAGATTTTGGTTCAGAGCCAGTCCATCAGTGGGTTACAAAATGTAAACTGTTCAGTCTGGCTGAGGTGTGCTCTCTACAGAGTGCTGTTCTACATTGTTATGTTTTGCCAAGTGTTGCTCTATGAGTGATTTTTGATTTGTATGCTTGTTTGTCTGTTTGTGTGCAGGATAGCTCAAAAAGTTGTGGACCGATTCAGATGAAATTTCATGGGCAGGTTCGGTGTGTGACAAGGACGAACTGATTAGATTTTGGTGAAGATCTGGATGCGGATCCTGCTACTCAAATTTTCAACGCGATTCTTTACCATTGAGAGATAGGGCCAACAACAATATATTGCACAATATCTCAAAAAGTTTTGCACATATTCGGATGAAACTTGGTGGACAAGTGTGTGACAACGAAGAATTGATTTTATTCTGGTGAAGATACAAATCCGTCCGAATCCAGATCTTATATTTTTTTAAGTGATTCTTCACCATTTCAAGAACGGGCTAAACCGATTGTATAGCATGATATCTTAAAAAGTTGTGGACGGATTCAGATGAAACTTGGTGGACCGGTTGTGTGTGTGACAAGGACAAATTGATTTATTTTGGGGAAGATCCAGATCTGGATAGGAAACATTTAATTTTTGAAGTGATTCTTCACCATTGCGAGATCGGGTCAAAAACGATATATGGCATGTTTCGAAAATGTATTCGGCCCAATATGTTCTTGTGGATCAGGCATTGCGTGGAGGAGGTATGTGCTCTACCGAGTGCCGTTCTAGTTGTAAATGTGTTTGAATTCAAGGTTAAATCGTTCTTCATCTTCTGATGTTCTTTTCAGAGTCAACATCCCTCAAGAAAACCACCAAAGGAGAGCATCATAAATCAGCCCAAGCGACTTGCAGAGATACCCACTACTGATCCTACCACCCCTTCCAATAATCCTGAATCTCCTGATGCATCAAATGTTTACTCAGAACATTCATACCTCACTCAAGAAAGCTTATGGAGTGTGAAGAGGAAGCTGAGTGCGATGGAAGACACAATAAGTCAATTGAAGAAGCGTCTCAAGACTACCCAGCAGAAATTCCGTCAACTGCGAAAAAAAGTAACATCACGAGACTATTGTGAAATCACTCTAAAATAAGAAACTTCTGTCCCCAAATGGAGCTGAAAGCTATGGATTTGAAAACATACATAAATACAGGATAATTTGTCCCTTCAGCTATGCAGAAGTACAGGAAATCTTTTAATATCCTAGATTTTTTTTTTTGTAGGTCAACAAAAACTTACCATTTTAAATGACTGCAAAAATGCAATCCACATTTTTAGTTTTACACATTGTACAGTTACTGATTTGTAAAGAAGTCTTATAAATTAGGATGTATCATAGGAACCAAGTGGAACTTTTCAACATGACGAGCTCCCTCTCCCCTTGCTGAGTATTATTATTAGGGTCCAGGTTTTATGTATGATTCTCTTCTTATTCACATCCATCAACCAGGAAAGCATTCAATTTTAAAATCTTTGAATTGATCGCCTTCCAAGTTGAAAAATAATTTCAGAAGCCACTCAGTAGTAGTATAACTGTGTCCTCTCATATCCAGGTTCCTCCTGATAACTCCATATTTGCTCTTTGCTCACTCGGATTCCTTGTGATGACGTCCTCACATTATTTCGTCTTTCATTTGATTGTCCATTGCAAGTCAAATTAATGCACAGTGCACTTCATCTATTTATCTTAAATGAGTTGATTTAATGGCTACATCCGTCTTTATCTTTTGTTCTTTTCAGAGTCATCATCCCCCAAGAAAACCAACAAAGGAGAGAGTCACCAATCAGTCGAAGCTACTTGCGGAGATATCCTCCACTGATTGTATCACACCTTCCAATTTTCCTGAATGTCCTGATGCATCAAAGGTTTACTCAGACCATTCATACCTCACTCAAGAAAACCCATGGATTGTAAAAAGAAAGCTGAGTGTGCTCGAAGACAGAATAAGTCAACTGAAGAAGCGTCTCAAGTCAACCCAACAGAAATCCCGTCGCCTGCAAAAAAAGGTAACATCACTAGTCCATTGTGAAATCACTCCAAAATAAGCAACTTGGGTCTCCAAATGGAGCTGAAAGCTATTGATTTGAAAACATGCACAAATACAGAGTAATTTGTCCTTTTCCGCGATGCAGAAGTCTTGGAAATCCTTTAAAATTCTGAAAATTATAAAAACTTACAATTTTGAATTGCTGTAAAAATGCAATCTACATTTTTAGTATTACAAATTGTACAATTACTGACATGTAAGGAAGTCTTCTATATTAGGATGTATCATAAGCACCAAGTGGAATGTTTCAACATGACGAGCTCCCTCTCCCCTTGCTGAATATGATTATTGGGGTCCAGGTTTTATGTATGATTCTGTTCTTATTCACATCCATCAACCAGGAAAGCATTCAATTTTCAATCTTTGAATTGATCTTCCAAGTTAAAAAAAAAATTTTTTTCAGAAGCCACTCGGGAGTACAACTGTATCCTATCCTATTTAGGTTCCTCCTCATAACTCCATATTTGCTCTTTGCTTCCTCGGGTTCGTTCTGATCACTACAATACATTATTTGTTTTTTCGTTTCATTTTCCATTGCAAGTTAAATTAACAAACAGTGAACTTCATCTATTTATTATAAATGGGTTTAAATTAAAGGCAAAATCTTTCTTTATCTTCTTAAATTATTTTCAGAGTCAACATCCCCCAATAAAACAACCAAAGGAGAGCATCATTAATCAATCCGAGCCACTTGCAGAGATACCCCCTCCTGATTCTACCACCCCTTCCAATAATCTTGAATCTCCTGATACATCAAAGGTTTACTCGGACCATTCATACCTCACACAAGAAAGCCATTGGAGTGTGCTTGAAGACCCAATAAGTCAACTGAAGAAGCGTCTCAAGCCTACCAAGCAGAAATCCCATTGCCTGCGAAAAAAGGGAACATCATGAGGCTATTGTGAAATCACTCAAAATATGAGCAACTTGTGTCTCAAATGGAACGTGCCCCCCCCTCCCACCAACCCCACCCATTCCCCTTGCTGAGTATGATTACCAGGGTCCAGGTTTTATGCATTATTCTGTTTTTATTCACACCCACCAACCAGGAAAGCATTCAACTTCTAAATCTTTTCTTTGATCTCCTTCCAAGTAGAAGAAAGGAGCTGATAATCTCAGACCCCTGCCTTTTGGGTGGTGTGAGGAATATATCTGTGTAATATGAAGGCTAAATATTCAACGTTTTTGAAATATGACATACACAAGCCAAGTTACTGAGATGATTGCCATGGTAACATAATTCAGCCAATCACTGCCATGATCTAATAAGGTTGAGATAATTTCATGAGGAATAAATGTGCGCAATATGAAAGCTAAATGTTCAACGGTTTTTGAAATATCGTGTACACAAAATTACATGGACGGATGGTCGGTCAGTCGGTCAGACGGAGCTCATTTTAATGTCCCCCGTCTCTGACCTTGTCAGAGGGGTGGGGAAAAAATAATTTCAGGAGCCACTCAATAGTATAATTTCTCCATTGTAAGTTAAGTTCATGAACCATGTTCTTCATTTTTTTTGTCTCCCGCTCATCAGAAAAGATCAGAGACCTTTTTATTAAAATGACCTCTGTCCAACTGACCAACGTACTTTTGTCCATGTTCTTTTGTGTACACGATATTTCCAAAACCATTGTACATTTCACTTTCATATTGCAGCCATCTATTCCTAATGACATTATCTCAATCTCATTAGATCATGGCTGTGATTAGCTGAATTTTGTTGCCATGGCAACCATCTCACTAATATGGCTTATGTAAGCGGTTTTTTTTTAAAGTTTAAGATTTGGATTTCATAATACACAGATGTATTCCTCATCCCACCCAAAAGCCGGGGAACCTAAAGTGTCAGTTCCTTGTTTTTCTTTCATTTTTGTGTACAGAGTCAAGGCCCAAAGAAGAGCTAGAACACAGTGTGTCAGGATGTAATATAACAAAATAAAATTGCATAAGTAGAAGGGGGAAATGCCAACAGCAGGGCCGAGGGAGAAAATGAACGGAGACACCATTAAGGGATGCAGAGTACATATTCCAAGTAATTGTGCAGGTTGTGATTTTGTCTAGGTCTGAAGAGAGGGAAGAGACTGCTACCTGCCTATCTGAAGCATGAGAGATGTAACGCATAGGGTGGAGTTCAGGCCCATAGCCAGGGCTCAGTATTAAGGGGGGCATTTGAACTGGATGGGGGGGGGGGCACAATTATTATATTTAATATTTTTGATAACCCAGTATACTATTGTATTCATGCAGCATTGACATTGACACACTGCAGCATTGACATTGACAGCATCTATACTGAGGTTGCCATCGCATACTAACCAAATTGATCTCAGCTAGATTTAATATGTTCCGATGTTTTTGGCCTAAAATTATTCGAATGCAGGAGAGCCGCAACAAACTGGCACATTCACAATGCAGATATTCAATGATTAGACAATTGGCACCAATTCAGGAGCACTTATACAAGGTGTTGTGAAGAATTGGCATTAGAAAATTAATATACCAGAGATACAATGACTAAACGGGAGAGGTTGGCACCAGAATCAGTGCACTTTGAAATAAGATACAGAAGGCTATGACCTGCGATCATCACGTTAAACTATCAACAGCAAATACGACCAGCCTGAAGATACCACAAGGTCCGCATTTAAAGCAGTCAATTACACAAAGGTAAGGTTATGCACAAAGCACTAGATATGGGAAATGCAAAACACCAAACAACATTTAACTTAAACATCAGAAGTACAAAGCAGCCGACCACGGCGGGTGCTGACCACAACTACAACCACAACCACATGCACACACGCATCACGAGCAGTCACACACACAATCTGAACTCCTCGTATAGTTTTTATACCGCTGTACTCGCTGTCAGAAGAGCTGCAGGCGACGTGTCGCGGTGTGGAATCTTCTGAGGACCTTCTCCTTCCATTCATTCAGGCATTTACGTGTGAGGTCTCTCTCGAAGGCCAGCTGTACCAGTTGTGCCTTGCGTGCATGGCGCATGGACCGTCGATGGTCAGTGAAGACATTCCTCAATGTTGAGAATGAGTTTTCACACATGGCAGTGGACGCACCAAGTGTTAGTCCAAGTCTCATAGCAGTCACTACACTTGGCATGGCTTCCAGCGTTTTGTGGTATGTTGATAGGAGTTTTTGTGTTGTCCATCTCTCGTTTGGCTGTTTTTCTGTCTGTGAGCGAATAAACTGCTTTGCAACCACACACTCTGTTTCACTGATGGTTGACTTTGTTAATGTCATGATGTGCTGGAGCAAGTGGGGATCCAAAAACGTGCCATTTTCAGGATTCAAGGCAGCGAGTGAACGGGCGAGTTGTGTGTTGCGCTAACTGAAGCGTTGAGCGATCTCGCCAAGCACAGTGTCAATTGCGCTGTAAAAAAACCCTCTGCAGTTCCGTCCTGTCATTGTCGTTGTTTTGTCCTGTAGTCTCCAAAACTACAAACTGTTCCAAGTTCTTATGCATTGTGCATCTCCGTTTTGGTGGTGCAGGTGTAGAAGTGTGAGCATCGTTGGCCTTGTTCCACAGATCAGTGAACTCGTCCTCAGAGCGGAGTTTCTTCACGCACTCTGTAGCACTCGCCACCAGTTCCAACCCCGTTAGCAAGTCCATGTCCTCTGCCTGCAAGAGTCTGTTGGGGCCATCTAACAACATCAGCAGTTTTTGTACAAAGATAGCAATGAACATGAAGGCAGGCCCAGAGACTTCCCGCAAAAGCCCAATAGCCTCCATCCTCATCTCTGCACCGTAGGCGCGCTCTGCATCAATCTCCGACAGTAAGGATGTGCTATCCTTAAAAGATCCTATGATCACAGACAAGGTGGCTAAATGTCCCATCCACCTTTGATCAAGAAGTCGTTTTAACCGCTCACCTTTATACTGTGCAGCAACAGTGGGCTTTCTGAAGAATTTGTACAGGCAACAACAAACCTCGAGGAAATCAGTTACAGCTTTCTCTGCTGCCAGTACGTGGATAACTACCAGATGGAGTTGGTGATTTAAGCAGTGCACATAGGGGATTTCCCTTTCCAATATCTCTTGCAACAACTTTCGCACCCCACCGGGCTTCCCAGCCATTACCGAAGCCCCGTCGTACACCTGACTTAATATTTTTGACGTGTCAAGTCCTGTTTTTGTCAGCTCTGCAATTATTAGGTCTGTCAATGTTTTTGCATCTCAAGCGTCGGCTGTAGCTATTGTGAGTAGACGCTCTGTTGCTTCATTTGATGCCGATACAAAGCAAATGATGATTGATATGTTCTCACATTCAGTGGGGTCCCTTGTCCCATCCACCTTGATGGTAAACCACGATGTGCCTACTTCTTCCACGATGTCATCCGTCACAACATTACTCCATGTGCAGATCAGTTCATTCTGCATTTCCGGACTAGTATAGCTTGCGTTTCGTGGGACATGCTTTATTATTTCGGCTAACTCAGTGTCTTTTTTGAGTGTGTAGTTTCAAAGTGAGAGAAAGAGCCCACTGTGCCCGTCTGACATATCTTCAAAATTATCAAGGCTCCCTCTAAAAGGTATCTGATTTTCGGCGAGAAATCCCACAACATCTATAAGAGCAGACACATAGTACCAGTTTCTATTTAGCTGGTCAGCATTGAGGAGTGTGGAAATCTCCTCACCACAATCGATGCGCCTCTCATTCTCCTTCCACCTCAAAACACAAGTTAAATGTTTCTTTGAAGTTGCGTGTTTGTGAAATCCCCTGCCTTTCTCAACGGCATGTTTCCAATTCCGGTAGCCTCGCACCGTGAAAGTGGAGTCCACTGGGCCACATGCGGTGTTAAACTTCCTACATGGATAGCAGAATGCTGCATCTGTCTGCACACTGTATTCCAGCCATTCATTAGTCTGGTACCATGAGGACACAAACGAGCGACTCTTGTTCTGCAACAGATGGCCAGGGTACCGCTGTAGAACAACTCGATTCAGTCTCTCACTTCCAAGATCATCGGGAAGCGGCTTGACAGTCACACCCGACCCCGAGGCCACCGCCGAGCGTAGCAACTCGGCTGCTTGCGCTGGGCCTCCAGCCGCAGGGCTAACGTTGCTGGCTTGGCCAGCTTCTGTCGGTATTTCATCGACATGATCGTCTTTTCCTCCTCCTCCTCCAACTCCTCCCACAACATGTCTTTCATCATCTTCTTCATTTTCGTCGCTTGCATTTTTTTCCTTTTCTGAGCCATTTTCGTATATCCATCATCCACGTCTTTTTCTCCTGCTGCTAGCAAGCGCTCTCCGTGACTCGCCCCTCGTGACTCGCGTCACTAATCTCGCGACTCGCGAGATTTGACGGTTGATGGTTTTATTTATTAAATGATCCATCCATCAAAAACAGGTTTTATCTGCATAATTTCAAATGTAAGCACGATTGCAAACACACATTTTTAATTTTTATTATAAAATTACTTTTGTAAGATGGAGGGTTGACGGGTTGTGAAGGTCACGTGGTGCACGTGCACTTCATCCTTAATAATGTAAATTTATGTCTTTTCCTGAATCATATTGTTGCGAATTAGCGCCCGCCGGCGTGCGAACGACCACATGACTCGAATCGCGGCACGTCGCCCACCGGGCGGACAATTCTGTCGTGACCCTCTCGGACTAACGCCAGGAGCTAGTCACGGGTGGGCCTTTCGGCCTCACCACGATCGTGCTAATCGGCCACCCACATGGGATAGGGTTGTTCGCCAAACTCGACCTACCTAAGTACCCATGCGGATGGTAGACCAGGCGATCGCACCTCGCCGCAGGTTGACTCCAGACACGGGCCGCTTAAGCGATCCGTTCCGTGCTATCGGGATAACCGAGCGGTGTTATCGTTGGCCTCGACGGTTCCGATTAATTATCGGGCGTATTAAGCCCACAACGAACCCGTTACGTGAAGCAAGATGGAGATTCAATGAAAGAAAAGACGAAGCGAAACGGGAAAACAGTTCAACATAATGCACATTTATTCCGGGGCACACGGAGAGCACACATATACAGCCAAACAGAATGCACATATATAAAATGCTACAAAAGAAACAATGACGCAGAGATACTACCGACTAAGACCGACACACGGCAACACTTAAACAGTTTTACTTCACCAGACTGGCGCCGACACACATTTACTCAAAAGCAAAGGAAACAAACCACCCTCATAGGCAAGGGGGCAGACGGGCCCGTAGGCCAATGTGTGCGCGGGACCTGAAGGAGCGGTCAGGCCCGCGAGACCGGGGGGTCCTACCCGCGTCCTCGTGATGAGCCGCAAATGTGGCTGCGCGGCGGTGCCCCGACTTCGTGCTCCTTCGCGGGTTTCGTTGGCAACACTTGGAGTGGGGTGGGAACGGGGCCCCCTTTTTGCACTATCTCAGCATGGGGGAAAGGGGGGGGGGAATTGTTGATGCCCTGGGGGAAGGAGAATGGTTGGCTGGCTTGGGTCCCGTGACGAGCGATCCCATCGCGACTTCGTCACCGACCACCGTCTTCCCTGCCTTGGACCCGAGCTCCTTGGACTCTTCCCCCAATTCTCCTCAGCCGACTGCAGAAAACCACCTTGACGCCTTCGCCTCCCAACTCCACTCTGCTCTCCAACCCGACTTGACTGCCTCCGTCTCCCGACTCCACTCTCTGCCACCAAAACTGACTCTCCGCGCAACAACTCTCTTCATTCGCCTCGCGCTCGCCGTTTTATAGGCCGGCAGGAGAAAACAATATGCAAATTTCCGGATCAGGATGACCTCGGGGGCGGGGCCACGCTCGCCCATTGGACGGAGGAAAAGGGGCGTGAATCTCCCCTGATCCTAGAATTTGCATATCTCGATTCCACACAGACGCGCCTGGAGGCGGGGCCAATCCACCCCGCGCTTCCTGATTGGACGGACCAGAAGTGGGCGTGTTGCATTCCTGATCCGAATTCTCCTCGGAAAGGCTGCTATTTGCAGTCGCGGCTCAGCGCGTATCTTGTACGAGCCCAGGACAGCCCGACGCTCGGTGCTCACAGGTGGTGCGGGACTGGCCGCAGAAGGGGAGAGGTGAAAGTGGTGGAGGGTTTCCGGCGGTGGCCGATGGCCATGGTGCCGTTTGGAATGGCGGTGATGCGGTTTGCGGGAGCGAGTTGTGAAGGTAAAGGTCGTGGCTGTTGGCGTTGTTGTTGTTGTCTGACGGTTGGAGCATGGTTGGTTCAAAATAAAGATAGAACAGAAAAACGGCTATCTCAAAGCGTCGCAGCCCGAATGAATCACATTTATTCCCTCTAAACAACAGGTTTTGGGGCTAACTACACATGTACTTAAGAGATATCTCACCTATGGGACCTGAATGGTGGTTTGCGAATTTCCACAGCCATAACAATATTATCATATTATGACTATATTACATTTATACCTAACTTACAACCAATCAGGTAACCTGCTCAATAGGGTCTCCATATCGAATACACTGATTGGCTATTCCTTAAAACTAAATGATCCACGATATATATATATATATATATATATATATATATATATATATATATATATATATATATATATATATATATATATATATATATATATATATATATATATATAACCACCCACTACATCGACATTCGACACGAGGTCTTGGCTGCTGCCGTTGGTGCTTGCGTTATTATCTTTTATATTGTGGTCTTGGACTGTATTGTCTTGCCATTTGCTTTAGGAGATGCGCTGGAAAGCGCACACTTATCTCTTGACTGTTATTCAAAGAAGGATATTATTAAAGAACAGTTTATCCAAGAAGGCCTTATTATTCACCACGTTGAACATCTGAAATAAGGGTTTTAGTTCACACAGGTGAACTCTTAAACAGCAAGGAGTTCACAGTGGACGATCGTCGTTAAACACAAAGTTGTTCACAGGGTGCAACAGGGCATAAATGGGTGGCGTACAAGTGGGGGGGGGCACCAGATGCGCGATGGGGGGGCATTGCACCCAAATGCCCCCCCCCTAGCGACGGGCCTGGTGGAGTTATCAGGAAAGAGATAAAGATGGTTTTCCAGGGAGTCAGAAAGATCATTGATGAAGATGAGGAATAGAATGGGGCCTAGAAAACTACCTTGACAGGGAGAGGATGGAGAGGAGATGAAAGGATTTTGTTGAGAGCCACACATTAGCGACGAGAGTAGAGGAAGTCAGTAAGCCAGGTGTGTAGTTGGCCTTTGATGCCATAGGCAGAGAGTTTGTACAGCAAAGCAGGATGCCAGATCATGTCGAATGCTCAAGATGTGTCCAGAGAGATGGACCTGATCTCATGTCTGACACTGGGGGCCTCCATTTATTGTCAGAAGAGAGAGTCAAAGCAGCATGCCAGTAGTATCAAAAGGGAGGCTTTGCCACAGTAATGTCTACCATTTCTCAAAGTCGCAATATTCGCTCACTTGCGCTCACTCATATTTCTCCTTTTCAAACTGGAACACCTTACTTCATCATAGCGCTCCCTTTTGATACTACTCCCCCTGCCGGGGGCTGGGCTTCGCTCCCTTTCATGTGATCATTTCTTCAATCAAATTGAGTAGCCATAATAAGAGTGTTTTATTTTCAGGAATAACTTAATTTATTCATCAATTAAAAATAATGCAGCGGTTGCCCGTTAAAACCCCCAACCCCATTTTTTATTAATACTTATATTTTAAACCCATAAGGTAATGTATTTATTCCATCACTCATGATATATCTTTTATCATCAAATGCTGTTAGAGCTTTCTTACTAACAATCTCTGAGATTATTTTGTGTTTATAATTTTGAATTAGATTCATATCTCTATAAACATCCTTTCTCTTCCATATACATTCAAGTAATGTTGAAAGTTCATGGTTTCTTTTAATACACTCTTCTCGAGACTTCTCGTGCAGGCCCGTACGTGCAAAAAAAAGAAGAAAATAATTGTGACGTCAATAGTGCCGTCATAGCACCGTTTCCTGTCATTAGTTGGCAAATAAATAGCCGTAACTTGGGAACCGCTCGTCCAATTAATATCAAACCTTCAAAAGGTACATCCTCAGGTCCACGGCAATATTCCTGGCAAGTTTCAATCAGATCGGACCAGTAGTTGTCGAGAAACGGCAGTCGCAGACACACATACAGAGATTGCTGGAATTGTAGATAGATGAACAGCACAAAAATTATCTGTAAATATTTCTACTCTTTTAAAGCTTGGTTTATTTATCAACTTCTTCGCCTGCTCCCAAGTTGAAGCAAGTCTTACATTTTGTCTATTCCTTATATTTTCCATTGTTTTACCAAATACAGAATTATTCATCAACTTATAAAAGTCCTTCTCAAAATCATTATTAGCCTTTGTTCTCATCCTCTTATTATAATCAATATATTGACCTAACCAATGACTTTGACGAAACTTTAGTGCCCTATGTACCTTTTTAACTTGTAGTCCTGCTTCTATAAATTGCTTTAGATTTCTTTGATGTAAAACATACTTCTCTTTATCAAACAATGCTGTTAGTAATTTAGTTGTAGGAATATATTTAACCTCATTTGAACAACGGAAGAAATGTTGTTGATAACCACCAAATGGCTCTTGATTGGGGATCTCTATTTCAGCTCCATAAGGAAGGTCTTTATGTTTGTTATGAAGTTTTGTAGGATAGTTTAAGTCTACTTCAAAATAATACCCATAATCCCGTTTATCTAAATCTTCTTGACTTGTGGAGATTATATCATCTAAGATAGATTTGTACTCGTATTCTTTCACCCATTTAAAATTACCATCGGGCTGAGATTCAGACAGTGCCCAACCATACAATTTATTAGCATCAAAGTATATTAAGTAAGATGTGGGCTTATCAGGTGAGAAGTCTGGAAGATATTTATTATTTGCCTTAGCAAAACTCTTTGAACAGACTTGTGAAATTCCTCCTCTTTTAGCCTTCTCAATCATCAAGAGCATATCTACATCACTTAGAAGATCAAGGGGTTGTTTCATCATTTTTAACATAGCACTCCTGGCTTGTCCAGGAGATGTATAATAATGGACAGGATCAAGTCCATAGGAATCTTTATTATAACAAACTTCTCTAAATTTCTCAAACACATCAGCAAGTAATAAAACATCAGTTATTAAATTAAGGTCATGATATTCACCCATATTCTTTATCTCAAACTCTTTCCAAACTTGTTTTGCTCTTTCATATTCTTCACCAATAATATGACATCTTCCTAACTTGTTATAAAAATGCTTTTGAAGAGGAAGTCTTGCTTCTTTAAATCTTTCAAAGGAATCCATATAATCATGTGGGTAAATGCTCTTTTTAGTAAGAAGAGAAATGTCTTTACCCAAGTCAGCTTCAGTCCTAAATTGTCTAGAAAGTATAGGAAAAGAGGAGATGTTTGAAACCAAAGAACTTCGAGGGCTTGTCATAAATTTATAGGAGTCAAGAAATCTAATATTTGTATTTACACCCATTTCACGAGTATAAATCTGTTTTGTGAATGACATGTAATTTTGATCTGTATTAGGAATTGCTTTTATCTTTCCAGGAGTCTTACCTAGTTCTTTTATAAAGAGATGCGTATCATAATGACAATTATTATGAAGAAATACAGGTATGAATGTAGGGATTCTATAATTAAGATTACAATTATTATGAGCTGCTCCTCTATATTTCCCCATTATATAGCAATGATCTCTAACCCTTTTATCAGTTTTTACCAAAGCCTCTGAGCATATATGACAAATCCTTGCTTCTTCAAATTCTTTCTCTTCATTTGGAGATAAGTCAAGGGGTTTATTTGTTCTTGACATAATTTTAGTGAGCTTAATACAATCATCCTCAATCATTTAACAAATTCATCAGCAGCATCAGGTCCTCTATGCAACTCCAACTTATCACATTTACTTCCTACAGATGATTTAATGTAATAACATAACCCACAAGGGATATTCTTTTGATATTTTTTTAATATCATCAGTCTTTTCCAAGATGCTCTCAAAATCAGCATATATTACAAATGGGTGTTTTATACATTTATTTGTTTCATTAAATACAACTTTCTCTCCTGGTCCTGGCATCTCAACAACTGCTGCTTTATGATTAGAACAATACTTTAAATGTTTATGAAGTCTTTCTTGAGATTGAAAGATATTTAGACATCTCTTACAAGGATATGATTTATGCTTTGATTTATAAACTTGACTACTTACCAATCTAGAAAAGTTTTTGATATAAGCATAATGAGCGGTTTATTTATCAGTGAAATAAAGGAGATCTACATGCCGGTCATTTGACCAATTATCATTGGATATAGTATTACTAACTCTTAGAATTTGGACTTTGTTTTTATCAGTTAAACCATAAACATTTATTGATAGGTTAGTCATATTCTCAAACTTTGTTATATCTTTTAAGCTCATGGGTTTTCCTCTCGACATGCCTCAATCTCCACTTTCTAATTTATTCTCATGTTTCTGAAACTTTGAAACTCTTTCACAGTCCCTTTCCTATGGATAAAGATGTGCTAAGATACTCCAGAGAAAGCATTTATTACCAGTATTTTTAATATTAATTATTGCCTTTTTATTCTTTATATCCTGAGGTAAATCAGTATAAGAAGAAGCCTTGAGCGGAGTGGATTTAAGAATATGAAGATCGGTATATGAAACATTCCCAATGTTGAACCCACCACCTTGTTGTTGTTGTTGTTATTGTTGTTCTAATTCAAATCTAATAAGCTCTTCAAAGATAGGAGATTTAAGCATGCTATCAATTGATGT
This sequence comes from Eptatretus burgeri, assembly GCF_056783735.1. Classification (NCBI taxonomy): domain Eukaryota; kingdom Metazoa; phylum Chordata; class Myxini; order Myxiniformes; family Myxinidae; genus Eptatretus; species Eptatretus burgeri. The sequence continues at coordinate 27,864,496 of NC_140961.1, forward strand.
AATAAGGTGTGGTGGATTCGTTCTCATATATTTTTCTTCAATAACATTATCTTCTCTTGAGAAGGTAAAGGAGGCTCCAAGATATATATTTTGAATGATTTATACTTTATCAACATTCCATGAACAACCTTGATAATTGAATCCTTTGAGATATGAATCGCTTCCCAAATGGATCTTACACTAATATTAAATCTTATAAGATTTACCTCTATCCGATGTTTAAAACATCTTTTAAGAGTTGTTATTTCAAATGGTTTTGGCTCAGACATCTCCCTCTAATCCAATTTTCTCCTCATATCTCTTCAAGTTTCTCTCAATGTTGTTGACATGTTTTTGTGATTGAAGGTGTTTTTTATAACTCTTTTAAGACATCCTTAGAACAGACATCACAATGTTTTGTTTCTCGTTCAAATGGAGATATTTGTCTGAAAGATTGAATGTGTGTTTGTTGGTTTGAAGGTGTTTTTTTATAACATTTATATTCATGATTACAAATGTCGCAGTACGTTGTATTCACCATATTTATATAGCAAAACTTTGCTTAAACTAAAATTTTCTTGATGAAAATTCCGTTCAATTGAGAGGTGAATCTGTGCTTAAAACCATTTTATTCACCAACTTTTTTTACTTAATAAATACAATGTATGAAGACACAAAAGACAAGTTTCAATCAATCTCTACATTTTTTTAAGATACTGAGAAATATGTCGAGGATGGAAAATTGAATAAAGATAAATATAACAACTATTGGATAAAAACAATTCTGGTGAATACGAGTTCTTCAATTTCCTTCAGTGGAAGGGCTTTTTAGTATATCTTGTAGAACATCAATTAAAGTATCTCTAACAAAAGTTTCTCCTCTCCTTCTGGCAATATATTCAAAACTAGAAAAAGCAACGACACAAGAAAAAGTATCAAAAAAGAAAAACCTTATGGATGAAGCTTAAGAAAGGAAAGATAAGACCATTAGCAATATGCAAGGAGAAATTTGTATTTTTTTCTACAACCCTAAAGATGTAAATCTTGATGAAATAAAGGATGTTAATATACAGGTAAAATGACATTTCGTTCAGGAGTAGTTAAGGACCATTTTAAAATGACCTTTAATATAAAAAAATGTAGTAGTTGAATCTGTTAATGAAAAGAAGTATATATGTATAGATGGTAATGTTTTTTTTTTTCTCCTAATTAATTATGAGTCATTATTCAAGTGAAGATTTTGAAGATTATGAGTGATGATTGTGGTGTACTGATAGAAGATGCTTAGCAGGCAGACACGAGTGGGGGAACAGTCGAACCGGACTGTGTTGCACAAGCGCGAGCGCGGGCGTACTTTGCCCGCGGCTCTCCTTTATTACGTATTCAGCACACTCACGAGCCGGGCGACTACGCATCACTACGACGCCTCAGGCGGCGCGCACTCCCTATATTCCTGGCAGACACGATGACCACGACGACCCCTCCTCCCATCATCATGCCCCGCCCTGCATGCCCGCAGGCTATACCACACTCCTCCCTCCTAAAAGTATGATTATTAAATGATCACCATCATAATAAGCATAAACAGCACGAAGGACTACGGTATAACAGTAGACAAGGCACAAAAAAGAAAACAGCGAAGTATAACAGCACATCACATCATATAATGCGTGGAAGCAAGCTACTGGAGAAGCACAGCAGCACTACACAGCGAAAACGCCCCCAGGCAGCTCATGCTTACATGGCCCTTGGCGAGGTCGCGGCGACCTCCCGAGCGAGCAAACCTCCCCCGGCACCATCAAACGCCTCCGGCCCACAAGGCGGCACATCTCCCCCAGGCAGACCTGAAGCAGATAAACATTCCGAGGTCGGAAGCCCGCTGTCTGGAAGCCGTGGCGCCAGTGCCAGACTCGATGGACCTTGGATGGGGGCGCTGAACAGCGCCGCTGGCTGGACGCAACCAATGCTCCATAACAACCCACGCACCACAATCAGCTGAGATGCCAACGCCCGTCTAAATGGCCTTGAGCGAACACAGAGAGCTGCGACCCCGGCGCCAGGCATGTCTGACCTTGCCGCAACCAGAGGTGGGGGTAACGCCGACCAGCGCACCAGTCCTGGCTCCGAGTCGATCTCCGAGACCCACACGGCAGTTAGACGGTAGCAATTCCATTTAAACCACACCTCAACCATAAGCTCGTCATAAATTAATAGGAATAACATTTGAACCATCGCAAACTCATTTTTCCGTACAGCGCGTTCTTTTGATAAAATCCCAGCACCTGACAAAACAACTACCCGCGGCCTGGGGCAACTGGAGGTCAATAAACCCTCTTTATTCGCCCCCACCTCTCCCAAAGCCCCCACATCACGAGTCCGCCTCTTGGTTGTTGCCTCGATGTTGTGACTCGCGACTTCCTTTAACGCCACGGGCTCGCTGCAACCCGTTGAAGCTGCTCGAACAACACCGCACCTCGCATCATGCACGCAGCCGACGCGCGAGAGCCCATCGCGAGAGCTGGCACGGCTCCTGCTGCTCCCGAACCGCACACCGCCGTTGCAGGCAGCAACGAACGGCCGCTCCCGTTGCATCGACGCGGCTCCCACCGCCAGAACCTCGCCCTCGGTACTCGACGAAAGCATCGAAGAGAGCACCGGCACACCTGGAGGTACGAACTGGAGATCCAGCCCGAGGTGCGCCAGCCAGTCCCGACCCAAAAGGACGGGCCCCTCCCCTCGCACCACAAACACCGTGAGTAGGGCGCTTCGCCCCCGGTAAAGCACCGAGACGTCGGGCGCTGCAAGCGGCGCAATCGCTTCGCCGGTGTACGCACGCGATGCGAGGGCAGCACGAGTGGACTCAATTCGACACCCGATCAGTGCCCCGATCACTTCGACATTCACTGGCATCGGTCCTGTCACCGTAAGACCAACTGAAACCAGGCTCAACATGGGCAGCATCTCCCGCTCCGGGTCGCTGGAATCTCCGTGCTCAGGCTGCAAAACTCGACCCGGGGCGTTACCGTGCACGCCATGCACCGAACACCATACCGGCGGTAGGTCTTCACCCGGGACGGAAGGATAGCTTCGCACACCGCCATCTATGACTGTAACGATGGGCGATGACCCTCGGCCCACACACCGTAGACGACCTCGAGTGCTCAGACCGCCGTCCGAGTGATTGCATTGCAACGCTCGCCCCCGACCCGCGCCGCAGACCGTGCGCGTGACCGTGCATGCCTGGCACATCGCGCTGACCCCCGGACCATCTGCTGTGCCCCGACCATCGAGACCCCGGACATTCTTCAGAGCTCGCGCGACGTCCCACACCACGTTCGAGCCGAACCGCGTGTCCTCGCTCTTTAGCCGTGGCTCTGCAGAAATCATTCCCCCGATCTGACGTGCCTCAATAAAACGAACACTGAGCACGGCCGTTGCCCACTCGACGTGGCCGAAGTCGATTCCGACGAAGGCGGGCACGCGTTCGTGCACCGACCTTCTGCCATGCTCGTGCTGGCGAGACCCTTGGCTCCGTAGCCTGGAACCGCACGGGTTATTCGCTGCCGCCCTGCACACGCCGATCCGAAGATCCTTGTCAGCCAACTGTGGTGTACTGATTGAAGATGCTTAGCAGGCAGACACGAGCGGGGGAACAGTCGAGCCGGGCTGTGTTGCACAAGCGCGAGCGCGGGCGTACTTTGCCCGCGGCTCTCCTTTATTACGTATTCAGCACACTCACGAGCCGGGCGACTACGCATCACTACGACGCCTCAGGCGGCGCGCACTCCCTATATTCCTGGCAGACACGATGACCACGACGACCCCTCCTCCCATCATCATGCCCCGCCCTGCATGCCCGCAGGCTATACCACAATGATAGTATCTCTGTTGGAACAGAAGACAGTTATAATACTGAGAGTTTGTGTTCAAATGATAGTTATGAAAGTAGTTTTATACATGATTGTGAAAGCACCAATGAAAGTACCAAAGATGACCTTTGTTTGAAGTAAAGTTTTACTCAATAAATATGAATAGTATACTCGATCTTGAGCCTCTTGAATTCTCTGATTCTCCACATGACAAATTTGAGAATTGTCCAACATGTGATGGAGTGGGATTAAACACAGTCAGAAGCCCATAAACAATGTATATTCTGTGATTATCTTCTAATTAATGAAAATACCAAATATAAAAAGGAACATAACTGTTTCAGAATTACACCAAAAATGAACTACTTTACAAGATTAACAAGAGAAACGAATGCTAAGTACGAGGGTGATAATACACCTTTTCTTACAAGAGAAGTGACTGAACAAATGACAGTCATGTTTGATGATGATGATGTATATTATGATGATGGATTGATGATGTATATTATTAACGATTATCATTTTCAGAGAAACATCAACACAAGAAATTGTATAAATAAAATAATGGATTATCTTGAAATTAAACCTGAACTCAGGAAAAAAACATAGTTTCCAAAAAAGGCAATTAAAAATGAAATGATTTATTTTCTAAATATATAAATGAATGATTTTTTAAACATTTGGAAAAATAAGATAAAATTTAACAACCATAAAAATCTTCCAAATTCATTAAGATGTCTCATAGTTGGTTCAAGCGGATGTGGAAAAACCTGCCTGCTTTTGAAGATTCCCCTTCCTCCAAACTTTTTGGATTTTGATAATTTAATAATTATCACAGTCAGGTTTTCAACCGGAGTATCAACGTCTCTCACAAGGTTTTAATGCTGGTCTTCAAAAAGAAGACATAAATGGTTTATTTAAACTTCAAAACGAACTAAATGATTATAACTTTGAAGATATAATTCAACTATTTGGGAATACACAGAAATATAAAAAGAAATTAAAACTTAGTGATAATACGTATTCTTAGTGATAATACGGATGATATACCTTCACCCCAAGATTTGGATAAATCAAAAAAGAATCTCGTTATCTTTGATGATTGTGTTAATGAGAGAAACCAAATGGTTATGGATAGTTATTACACAAGAGGGAGACATTCTTCTTGTAATTGTATTTATCTTCGTCAATCATACTTTCAGCTCCGTCATCGCTCGATACGAAATCATGATATGTGTTATTTCAACTCAATAAAATATTAAAAATGATGATGTAATTTTTTATCTAATATAAATGACTTATATTGGAAAAGATTGTGCTACTTTTGGTGATTCTCAAGAAATGGATATTGATTTGTCAAATTATTACACAAAGGCACAGGCTGAATGACAGAAATATAGTATAACAAAAATATTAATATGAAAAATGCTTATAAATGAATAAATTATCCAAGCCCGACAGATGCAAATTACTTGGTGAGATTAAGTGATTTATCACAATATATATATATATATATATATATATATATATATATATATATATATATATATATCCTTAAATAAAACGGCTGTGTATTCCAACGATACAGAAATGTTGATTTTATCTCTGGGTCATGCAGAATTCACAGTTCCAATTAAAATAAATTTTTATAAAGAAGGGCGTTTCGTTTGTAGGATAATACAACATTGGGGATATGATATGAATGATTTCAGGATATAAGTGCTTATTTAAAATAAACCTAAAAGACCTGAAAGAATTAAATCTGTCTCGTAAGGAAGAATATTATCCACTGGGTATCGATAATGAGATTTGTGGGAGCACAGTTAGCAAACAACAAATAAAAGAATTTAATAAGGCGAAAATCAATAACAGCTTTGCTGTAGTTTATATCAGGAAAACACAAGGAACAGGATTATATATAGTAAGAAAGGGAATACAAACTGATTTAACCATGGGAAGATGGGGAGGAATTACCTGTCATCATATTAATCTGTCATATATTTCTGATACATAAATGACAGCAAGAAGGCTACAAGAAAATTATCATTTGTGTCCAAGCATACCGACAAGAAAAGGGTATTCGGTATTTTAATAAATATGCTCTACAACATAAAAATGGGGTATTTTCAATAAAAGATTGGTGTTGTACTGATGGTACTAAACCAACAACTTTGGATTTAACGAAAATGTTAAATAATGAAAAGGTTTTGAAGTTGATAAAATACAAAGCTCTTTGAGAAATTCAGAAGAAATTTTATTGGTTTCCTGTTGTAAAAAAAAATTGGTAGACATTACTGTCCAGACAAAAATTGTTGTATTGGTAGACATTACTGTGGCAAAGCCTCCCTTTTGATATTACTAATGCCCAAGGTAGTGTCCAGGTCTGAAACTGAATTGATGATCTGAGATGAATTCATTGGATAAAAGGAATGATTTTATGTCAACTGTGATTAAGGATTTGATGACCTTGCTGATGATTGGAAGTAAGCTTATTGGTCTGTAGTTTAGGGGGTCGGTTTTTACACAAATCAGGTTTTGCATCTATTCATCCCCAGCAAAAGTACCTAGGAAAAGTTTAAGTTAATCTATCAATTTAAATTTTTTCACTGACTTTAAAAGGTTAATCATGTTGCACTCAAAATATCTGGCCTTTTCAATTTGAGAAGAATCGGTCATCCTGTTTGCCAAAATCATATATTGGTCACTTTTGCCTCAATTTGCAGCCTCAAAACAGCTTCTTCGGCTGTGATCACATTGCCTATGTTAATTCCCAAACAAAGTTGAATCTGCATCCCAAGTATGGGGTTTGTAGATTTAAAGATGTGGCTCTGTATAAGAAACAGACCACAGAGAAAGGGAGACATTCGCGCTTATATATAGTGTATTAAAAAATACCCATCCGCAATGATGGGAAAAGCTACCAGAAATACCCATCCCCAGTGACTGGGAAAAAACAAGCAGAAACACCCGTTCATTGTCAGTAATGGGAAAACAAGCAGAAATACTCCTCCACAGTGATGGAAAAGTTTAAGTTAATCTCTCAATTCAAATTATTCATATTTCATTTATTTCAATACTTTAAAAGATTAATTGTGTTGCACTCAAAAATCCAACATTTTAAATTTGAGACCAATTGGTCATCCTGTTTGCCAAAAATTTATATGTTGATCGCTTTGGCCTCAATTTGTGGCCTCAAAATTGCAGAAAAGCCCACCACCACATAGCTCATATTACTCAAGACATAAAGTTGTATCTGTACCCCAAGTATGGTGGTTGTAGCTTTAAAGATGTGGCCGTGCATCAGGAACAGACCCACAGACCACACACACACACACACACACACACACACACACACACACACACACACACACACACACACACACACACAGAGAGAGAGAGAGAGAGAGAGAGAGAGAGAGAGAGAGAGAGAGAGAGAGAGAGAGAGAGAGAGAGAGAGAGAGAGAGAGAGAGAGAGAGAGAGACTTGCATTTATATATATTTGCCATTGTGTGTGTGTGTGTGTGTGTGTGTGTGTGTGTGTGTGTGTGTGTGTGTGTGTGTGTGTTCGGTTACCTGTGCTAACCTGCACTACATTCACTCTGCATGCAGCCACTCTGCTGAACACAACAAAAATACAACCTCGTCTCCTTTGTAATGACTCGTCGATGGATCAGGGTACAAAGTGTGGGCCCCAGATGTCGTGCGATGCCTCAGTGTCATCTGGTGTGAATTTTTTTTTTTAACGTGAGATCACATTGTTTTCCATTTTTGCGTGATCTACTTTCATGTAGGATGTTACTTCATTTTATTCGGAGCTTGGAGAGATGTTATTTTCTATATAAAAATGAACGAGACATTTGTGATGCTACTCCTCTGAGCTCCCAAGATTAATCGCAATGAAAGTTTATCAGATCACATTTTTTTCCCACAATACACCTTAATTAGGGTTTTAAAATCATTTTCTAACAATTCATAACTTATCTGTTGTGGGGAAGGGGTGAGAGTCCAGAGGGAGGTGGGGTGGGAGGAGACAGGAAAGGGGTGAGATGGGAGGGGGAGGGGTAGGTTGGGAGAAGGGAGAAGGGAGAGGAAGGGGTTTGAGGAGGGAGGGTGGGGTCAAAGGAGATACGAGGGCAAGAGGTGGGTGGTAGGGAAGAGGCATGAAAGGGGTGGGATGAGAGAGAGGAGGGAGGGGAAAGGGTTGGGTGGGAGTCCACGGAGGGAGGGGGTGGTGGGAGGTGGTGATAGGATGAAGGGGTGGGGTGGGAGTCCGGAGGGAGGTGCGTGAGAGGCGGAAGGAGTGGGATGGGAGATGGAGGGAGGAGGTAAGAGGAGAGGAGGGGTGGGAGGGAATGGGTTTGAGATTGGAGTTGGAGGTGGAGGGAAGGGGTGGGAGGAGGAAGGGGGAGGAAGGTATTGGGTGGGAGAAGGGAAGGGGAAGGGAAAGGAGTGGGATGAGGGATGTGGAATGAGTGGGATGAGGGAGTGAAAGGGGTGTGAGGAGTTACCTGGCATTTCCTAGAAATGCAAACACCGGGTACCTTTCCTCATAGAAATACAAGATAAATGAGTTTGAATTAAAGGTTAAATCTTTCTTCATCTTCTTTCGTTATTTTCAGGGTCAACGTCCCCCACGAAAACCACTCAAGGAGAGCGTCATTAATCAGCCCGAATCACTTGCGGAGATACCCCTTACTGATTCTACCACCCCTTCCAATAATCCTGAATCTCCTGATACATCAAAGGTTTACTTGGACCATTCATACCTCACTCAAGAAAGCTCAAGAAGTGTAAAGAGAAAGCTGAGTGTGCTCAAACACCCAAGAAGACAACTGAAGAAGCATCTCAAGACTACCAATCAGAAATTCCATTGCCTGCGAAAAAAGGTAACATCATGAGGCTGTTGTGAAATCACTCCAAGATATGCAGCTTGTTTCTCCGAATGGAACTCTTGTCTCCCTACCCATCACCTTTTCCCCTTACTGAGTATGATTACCAGGGTCCAGGTATTATTTATGATTCTGTTTTTATTCACATCCATCAACCAGGAAGGCATTCAATTTCTAAATATTTTATTTGATCTCTTTCCAAGTTGAAGAAAGTAGCTGATAATCTCAGATCTACTCTTCTGAACTCCCAAGGTTAATCGCAACTAAACTTTATCAGATCACATTTTTTACCACAATACACCTTACTCGGGGTTTTAAAGTCATTTTCTCACAATTCATAACTTACCTGTTGTGGGGATGGGGTGAGAGTCCAGAGGGAGGTGGGGTGGGAGGAGGCAGGGGAAGGAGGTTGGGTGGAAGGAGGGAGGGGCAGGGGTGTGAGGAGCGAGGGGTGAGTTATGAGGAGGTGGGGGGGCAAGGTGTGGGTGTGATTGAGGAGGCAGGGGAGGGGTGGGATGAGGGAGGAGGGAGGTGAATGGTTGGGTGGGTGTCCGGAGGGAAGGGGGAAGGGTCAGAGGATGTTGTAGGAGGAAGGGGTGGGGTGGAAGTCCTGAGGAAGGTGGTGGGAGGAGGAAGGAGTGGGATGGGAGATGGAGGAAGTGGGTTGAAGGAGGAGGAAGGAGTGGGATGGGAGAAGGAGGGAGTGAGAGGAGAGAAGGGGATGTGAGGAGGAGTGGGTGGGAGATGGGAGGGAAAGGGGTGGGAGGTGGAGGGAAGGGGTGGGAGGAGGATGGTGAAGGGGTGGGGTATGAATAGGTGTGAGGAGGGAGGGGAAGTGGTAGGGTGGGAGTCAGTAGGAAGAGGAAGATGTGGGGTGGGGAAGGAGGGGAGAGGGGAAAGGGAGGGGGAAGGAGTGCGATGAGGGAGGGGAAAGGAGTTCTAGGAGGGACCCAGCGTTTCCCATCGATGCCGGGTACCTTTGCTCATAGATATACAAGATAAATGAGTTTGGATTAAAGATTAAATCTTTCTTTATCTTCTTTCGTTATTTTCAGGGTCGACATCCCCCAAGTAAACCACTAAAGGAGAGCGTCATTAATCAGCCCGAGTCACTTGCTCAGATACCCACTCCTGATAGTACCACCCCTTCCAATAATCCTGAATCTCCTAATACATCAAAGGTTTACTTGGACCATTCATACCTCACTCAAGGAAGCTCAAGGCGTATAAAGACAAAGCCGAGTGTGCTCAAAAACTCAATAAGTCAACTGAAGAAGCGTCTCAAGACTACTAAGCAGAAATCCCATTTCCTGCGAAAAAAGGTAACATCACGAAGTTGTTGTGAAATCACTTCAAGATAAGCAACCTGTGTGTCCCATCTGCCAACCCCCCCCCACCCCACCCTCACCGCCCCCCCCCCCCCACAATTGCCTTTTCCCCTTGTTGAGTATGATTACCAGGGTCCAAGTTTATGCATGATTATGATTCTGTTTGTATTAACACCCATCAACCAGGAAAGCATTCAATTTTTAAATATTTTATTTGATCTCTTTCCAAGAAAAAGAGCAATCAGAGATTGCAGACACTCTCCAGGATTTATTTTGAGTGGTGTATTTTTTTATATGTTTTCGGGTAAATCCAAGATGGCTGCCAAACCATTTGACCTGTGATGTCATATGTGTGAGCCTTTTGTTCCTCATGGACAGGCGGTCATACTTGTAAAGTTTCACCTCCATCTGTTCAGCCACTCAGAGAAGAAGATTTTTGAAGGTTTTTATTTTTTATTTTTAAACGATATGGCTGCCGAATCACTTGACCGATGATGTCATGAGATTTCTTTTTTTTCTGTGGACCATTTTATCATGAAGATGACCCTTAAAAATTTTCATACTGATCGGATGTGGCGTTCTACCGATGCAATTATGACGTCATAACGATGGCACCTATGATGTCATAAAAAAAATATCACTTATTCCCCATGAGGAGTACTTGCTATGTGCTAAGTTTCAATTTTTTCCTTGGTGCCGTTTCAGAGATAGAGGTCAAAAGTTTTTTTCCATTTTTCCAACATGGCTGCCACACCACGTGACCTGTGACATCATAATTATCATGAAAACATTCTACATGTGCAGTCGCACTAATGGTGAAAAATTTGTCTCAATATGACAAGCGGTTACAGAGAAAAACACAAACGTTCTGTGCGGACAAACAAACAAACAAACAATGAAGAAGCAGACATCATCCAGAGCACGATACTCGCAAAATCCATAGAACAAATTTGATCTCAAAAATAATTGGTCGTTGAATTCAATGACCTGAAATATATATCTTCTTCAAATATCAAGTTAATAGGATGAAAATTGGGGATTTTAGAAATTCGGTCTATGTTGACCTTTTGGCCAATGTGGACCTCAAATATAATTGGCTGGTTGAATTCATCGACATGAAATATGAATCCTCTTCAAATTTCAAGTCAATTGGATGAAAATTGAGGATTTTAGAAATCTCACCTAAGTTGTTGACGTTGACCTTTTGACCTCAAAAACCATCGGCTTCTTCCTCATGACAAACTCGGCCATGTGGTGAAGTTTCGTGAAGATCGGTGTAAAATTGCGACCTGGAGGCGACAAACAGACAGACAGACAGAATAACAAAATCGACTAACCGATATACTTGAAAAATCTTCGATTCTGTAAGTAACAAACGGACCCAAATGAAACACCCTCTCCTCCAGCAAGGGTAAAAAAAAAAGGAATTAACACTCAAGGCACCCCCCCCCCACCCCACATTTTTGGTGGTATAAGGAAGAATAGATCTGTGAAATATGAAAGCTAATTATTGAACGTTTTTTAAAATATCACATATAGAGACATGACAGAAGTAAATAGATATCATGATTTTTAAAGAATTTATTTATTGAACATTTGAAGGACATTTTATCTATTTTAATACATATACTCGTATTTTGTAGACTTGCCATTTGCAGATTTCAACGCTTTTAATCTTTCAGACATAGAACTAACGAGTTCTGAAATTTTCTCTTGTGGGATTTCTGTCCAGGCTTCACGCAAACGGGTCAGCCATTCTGCTCATGATGTTTGTTTCCTGGACTTTCTCCACTCAGCTCGATCCAATTTGGCCTAGAGGTGTTCAATGGGAATCATGTCAGGAGACTGACTTGGCCATGGAAGTGGCTTGATCCCATTTTTGTCCTGCCATTCTTTGGTCTTTATTGCAGAGTGGCATGGAGCTCAGTCTTCCATGAACAGAGTGGTTTTTGACCATCTGACCAGCGGAGAAAACGGGGAGAAGTCCATCCTCAACGATAGTAATTTATATCGTAGAGTTGATGTTGCTAACACACTCCACAAGCTCTGACTGTTCAGCGCTCCAGATTGCTCCCCACATTGCTCAGTGGAGATTTGGGGGGTCTGGGTGCTTTGGGGAATACTGAAGAGTTGTGGAGTGCCTTCAAGACAACCATCCTTGATGTTGCCGGTGGATGTCTTGGAACTCACCGTCGGGCAAAGAAGAATTTTGTCTTTCAAGGGAAACTGGATACTATTGACCAGAGTCGCAGGGACAGGCTTAAGGCCAGAGCTGACCTGTTCAGGGTGCTGAGGCGTAAAACTACGTGCACCAAGGGTGGACAAGGAGACCTATGTGTGAGGAATCTAAGGGGGTAGAGCATCACCTGTGGTCAAGTGATTCTTATCCTGATTCCAGTGGAATTCACACATTGCGTTCCTCCAAGCCAGTCCCTCGGTGCACTGCAGTTAGAGTGGAGGATGGTGGGCTCCTGACAGAGGAGTCAGAAGTGAAGACCGGCTGGGCTGGTTACTTTGAGTGGTTTTACCAGGCTGATCCACAAACAGTCGAGTTGGATGTCAGGGTCGTTGCTCTCCCGATTGCTGTCCCTTCAATCAATTGTAATCCACCTTCATTTGTGGAAACGCAGGCTGCGGTGAACCGGTTTAAATGGGGTAATGTTCCTGGTATCTGTGGCATCCATGGTGAACTTCTCAAGGCTGGTGGAAATGCTGTACTCGTGTCGTTGCATGCAGTTCTGTGCTCTCTCTGGAACACAGGCATCATCCCAACTGACTGGAGGAGGGGCCTTTTGTCCCTCTCTGGGAAGGGAAGGGTGATCGCCAGGACTGCAACAACGACCGAGGCGTGACGCTGCTCTCAGTGCCGGGCAAGGTCTTTGCTCGGATAATTCTTGAGAGGGTTCGCCACAATCTGCTTGAGCACCAGCATCCAGAGCAGTCAGGCTTTACACCAAAGAGGTCAACGATTGAGCATATCCTTGCCCTTTGGGTTCTCACCGAACATAGACGAGAGTTTCAGCAGGGGCTGCTTGCAGCCGAGGTTGATCTCTGTAAAGCATTCGATTCAGTGAATGAAGATGCCCTCTGGAGGATTCTTGGTCTTTGTGGAGTACCACCAAAACTGATCAATCTGATGTCTGAACTATATTCTGGTACTGAGAGTGCTGTGAGATGTGGTGATACCATCTCTGACTTATTTCCAGTTGTTACTTGAGTTCATCAGGGGTGTGTACTGGCTCCCCACACTTTTCAGCGCTTGCATGGACTGGATTCTGGGAAGGATGTCAGAGAGATCAAGCTGCGGTGTGTCGTTTGGGAATGTCAAGATCTCTGACCTTGATTTTGCAGGTGTAGCAGTCATCTTTGCTGAGACTGGATATCCTTTTGGGGCACTCGAGGTGCTGAATGAGGAGTTCGTGACACTGGGATTATGGGTTTCTTGGGTCAAAACTAAGATCCAGGCTATCAATGACATCTTGGATGCTGCTATCTTGTCTGTACCCGTTTGTGGTGAGGATGTTGAGGTCACGGAGAGATTCACTTACGTTGGCAGTGATATTCATGTCTCTGCTGGCTGTGAGTCAGAGGTCAATAGGCTTCTGGGTTGGGCCTGGGGAGTAATGGATTCACTGGATAATGGGAAGTGGTGCCGTCAGTACCTGTGCAGGAGGACGAAAGTCCAAGTCTTCAGGTCCTTGGTGATTCCAGACTTGCTCTATGGATGTGAGACTTCGACTCTTACCAGGGATCTGAGATGGTGACTTAATTCCTTTGGCACCAGCTTTTTTCGGAGAATCCTTAGCTATCACTGGTCGGACTTTGTGTCCAACGAGCGGTTGCTGAGAGAGACTCAAATGAGATTTGTTACCTGCATAGTCCGTGAGCCTCAGCTGCGGCTGTATGGACATGTGATGTATGGCTCGTTTTCCTGACGCTGATCCTGCTCACCAGATTCTCTCAGCAAGGGAGTCTCGTGAGTGGAGGAGGCTAATGGGCCGACCACATGCCTCGTGGTTGCAGCAGGTTGATCAGCATCTCAAGGAGATGGGGATGGGTCAGGCATCTGCCTGGGGGGGATTGCCAGACTGAGGCCCCTGGACGACAGGAAGATAGTGGATGCAACGACGCGCATACTTCCATACCTAACCTCACCTGATAGCCATGATTTCATCAGGATTAAGATAATTTCACGAGGAATAAATATCTGCAATATGAAAGCTAAATCTTCGACGGTTTTCAAATATCGTGTGTACAAAATTACATGTACAGATGATTGGTCGGTCCGTCGGTCAGACAGCTATCATTTCCATGTCCCTACTCCTCCCACCCTTCACCCCCCCTGGTCTTTTTGTCCCCCAGCCTTCTGACAATGTCTGAGACGGGGGACATTAAAATGAGCTCTGTCCATCTGGCCGTGTACTTTTGTGTACGTGGTTTTTTGACAATAGTTGAACATTTCGCTTTCATATTGCAGATATCTATTCCTCATGACATTATGTCAACCTGATTTGATCACGTCTGTGATGGGCTGAGTTATGTTGCCATGGCAACCATCTCTGTAGCATGACTTATGCACATGATGTTTTTTTTTAAGTTCAACATTTAGATTTCATATTATACAGATCTGTTCCTCATGCCACTCAAAAGCCTGGGGACCTAAAGTATCAGCTCCTTGTTTTTCTTTCTTTTTTTCTGTGCCGAGTCGAGGCTCAGGGATGAGCGAGAACACAGAACGGAGCTGGATACAATACAACAATAAAAAAATAGCAGAAAGAGAAGGGGGAAATGCCAACAGCAGGACCGCGGGAGAAAATGGAGACACTATCGAGGGATGCAAAGGGTAAATACAGGGAGAGGAGAGGTGTTGAATGTTAAAGGAGAATGCAGGGGGTAGATAAGATGGATAAAGAAAGAAAATTTATTTTAAAAAACAAAAATGCCATAAAACTTAAAAAGAAAAAGATCCCTCCTCCATACTCAGTGACGTGACGGGGTTCACACAAATCTTTTCATGACGCGGCAGTGCTGATTCAGCGACGTGGTAAGTATTATGTATGCAATTCAGTCACCTGCTCTACCCCACGCTACAGTACAGTGGCAATTCACGGGTGAAAAAACAATCGTGTGTGTATGTGTTTGTTCAGTCACACGCTACAGTAGACAGTGCACTCTGCTAAACACAACAAAAAATACATCCGATTCTCCTTTGTAATATCTGGTCGATGGATTAAGGTACAAAGTGTGGGCTCCTCGGTATCGTGCGATGCCTCGGCAGCGTCTGGTGCGATTTTTTTTTAAACACGAGATCGTGGTTTCCCCTTTTTGTGTGATCTGCTTTCATTTAGGATATCACTTAATTCATTCGGAGCTTGGAGAGATGTTATCTTCTGTATAAAAAAATGAATGAGATTTGTTTATGATGCTACTTCTCTGAGCTTCCAAGGTTAATCGTGACAAAACTTCATCGGATCAGTTTTTTTTTCGACAATACACTTTACGAGAGGGTTTTAAAGTCATTTTCTCACAATTCATAATTTACCTGTTGTGGGGAGGGAGTGAGAGGAGGCAGGGGGAGAGTGTGGTGGGATGGAGGTGGCATGGGAGGGTGGAAGGAGAGAGCCGAAGGGGTGAGAGTCTGGAGGGAAAGGGGTGGGGTGAGAAGAGGGAGGGGAATAGGTGGGGTGGGAGGAGAGAGCCGAAAGGGTGAAGTGGGAGTTGAGAGGGAGCGGAAGGTGGATGGAGTGGGGTGAGGGAGGGGAAGGGGCAGGAGGAGGGACCCGGCCTTTCCCTGCAACGCCGGGTACATTTGCTAATCGATGTGCAAGATAAATGAGTTTGAATTAAAGATTGAATCTTTCTTTATCGACTTTCATTATTTTCAGAGTCAACATCCCCCAAGAAAACTACCAAAGGGGGGCGTCATAAATCAGCCCAAGCCACTTGCGAAGATACCCGCGACTGATTGTACCACCCCTTCCAAAAATCCTGAATCTCCTGCGACATCAAAAGTTTACTCGGACCATTCATACCCCATTCAAGAACGCCCATGGATTGCGACAAGAAAGCTGAGTGCGCTGGAAGACTTAATACGTCAACTGAGGAAGCGTCTCAAGACTACCCAGCAGAAATCCTGTCACCTGCGAAAAAAGGTAACATCACGAGGCGATTGTGAAATCACTCCAAAATAAGCAACTTATGTCCCCAAACGAAGCTGAAAAGATACATAAATACAGAATAATATTTGCCCCTTCACGTATGCAAAAGTACTGGAAATCCTTAAAATATTGAAAACTTGGCATTTCAAATTACTCCAAAAATGCAATCTACATTTTTACACATTGTATATCTACTAATATAGGGCTGGCACGATGGCCTAGAGATACTACACTCACCTCGAAGTTATCTAACTTGGGTTTGAATCTCAACCCAGCTATAAATCGTCATCCCAGTACTTCACAGCCAGGGTGATTCATCAATGTGTGTGCCATCTCTCAGATGGACGTTAAATGGGAGTCCCTTCTGCAACCATTAGTGGACATTAAGCAGCCCATAGTGTCATTGGCAGAATGAGCAAGCTATCGCCAGCACCCTGAACAAATTCCAAATTCCTCCCCTAACCAACAGAGGGCACGGCATCAGTGGCACACCCACGCTCTCAGCCAAAGAGGATATCTTTCTGCCTTGTACTGCATACGAAAGCTGCTGCTGCTATTAATATGTAAGGAAGTCCTCTAAATTGTGATGTATCATTGGGACCAAATGGAACCTTTCAATGCAACCTGCTCCCCTCTCCTTGCTGATTTGGGTACATGGTTTATGCATGACTCCACTTTTGTTTGCATGCATCAACGAGAAACTCTCGGAATTATAACTTGTCCATTGTTAGTTAAATTAATGAAGAGTACTTAATTTATTCATCATAAATGTGTACGATTTCAAGGCTAAATGTTTCTTTATCTCCTGTTATTTTCAGTCAACATCCACCAAGAAAACCACCAAAGAAGAGAGTCACGAATCAGCCCAAGTCACTTGCGGACATACTGATTTGATACTGTTACAACACTGATTGCACCACCCCTTCCAATAATCCCGAATCTCCATACGATGCCTTGACGGGTTAAATACTGTATGATGCCAAAGGACATACTATACTACCAGTTACTAATATTGTATATGTAATTCATTTGATCATATCCATATCAAGTTGCTGAAATAAAATTTATGCAATAATCTTCTTCTTTTGTGTGCAGCACAAGGCTACAGGGAAGCATCGTTGGGTGGGGGATGTGGCTGTGCTGCTAATGCAATGCCCTCTGAATTTGTCATTTGTTCATGGTGTTGGATATAACTCACTTCCTCTTCAAAAAGGACACCATGGGATGTTTAACGTCCACTAACGAATTGCTGGCAGACGCGATGCCTGTTTAGCTTCTATCCGAGGGACGGCACACATCTTGATAAATCACCCTGCGTATGAAACACCAGGATAAAAGTTTATGGCTGGGTTTTGGTTCTAAACTAGATAGCTTCGAAGAGACAGCGAACAGCTAGATAGCTTAGAAGAGAATGCACCTACCTCGAGGCCATCCTGTCAGACCTGTTTATATAATTAAGGGTGTTCATTTTATTCTGGCAGCCTACTCACTATATAGGGCAAGGATAAAAAAGCGATTTCCTCAAAATCTTTATTTTGTCCAAGTAAAACTTTGCTTTCAGCAAAAAGACACCAATCAAGAGAGGGTACCGAGACATTTACAGGTAGACACGATTTGCACATAGCCCGGTAATCTATCCGACTCTGTTGTCCTCTCCAACAAAGCTGGAAAAACTAATCATGGCGTACACTAGCCTCCCCCGATAATCTACACCACTAACCAACCAGTTGGACAGCCATACTCCCTTTTTGGCAATATGGCAGCAATAGCCTTCAAAGTTTATGAAATATACCGAGTTAATTCAATTTCCAATTGTTGTGCAATCCGCAGTCAATTAAACACCCATTGAAGTTTTCAAGCCATATACCAGCCATCACACTCGTGAAGTTTATGGACTTTGATACATAAACATGACGTACCCCATGGATGACAAGAGTTGAACACCCTCAACATGTAAAAAAATTATATATACAGACAAATAGACAGACAAGATAATTCTCAAATAATTTCAGCATATTGCATGCCAATGAAAGCAGCAACCTTGGAAAATATATTAGGAAAGGAAGCAATGATAAAGAAATGGAAAAGAGAAAGAAAGAAGAGAAAAAGAGAAGGTGCAGAAAAGCAAAATGAAAACAGAACAAGGAAGAAGATTTGAAGAAGAAAATAATAGAAGTAGCAAGACTATTATAATGAGAGAAAATGTGGGAAGGAGAAGTGAGGAAAAAAGGAACCATCTACATATTACATATCCAGGGGAGGTGAATGGAGAAAAATTAATTTAAGTGGAAAAGAAGGGGATAAGAGAGATGCTTTGGAGAAGAGAACATAGTGGGTGGAGTAACATAACATATAGACGGCCCCAAAAAGAAAGACGAAAGGCAGAAGTTGATAAAGTGAATTTAAAATTAAAGCCTCAAAAAAAATAAAGCTTGCACATTGTTCACTCTCCATCGATCTTCATCCATCTTCATCCCTCTCCATCAAAACCACTACCCATCTCTATTAAAATGTCTCATCTTCGGTGCAGTCTTCCGTCGTGTGGCCGAAGATTTCACACGAGTTGCAGTAGGGGCGAGGAGGAGCACCTCTCGAGCCGTGATGTGCCGAGTGAGGAGGAGACGGTGCATCTGACCCTTGCTGAGGGCAATCCTCCGTGTCATGGAGGTCAAAGCAGTCGCAGATGTCACAGAAGAGTCGAGGAGGTCTTTGTGGTTGGGATGGAGGAGAACTGAAGAAATAAAAAGAGAGAACACATTGAAACTTGATATCTGCAAACACAATGTCATCACCTGTGACTTACCCTCTATTCAAATGATGGGCATATTTTTTTCAGACCACCACATGACCTTTATCTTCAACACTGAGGGATACAGTGTAAAAAAAAAAAAAATAAAAAAAAAATTGTATCCCCATCTTCAATCTATCCATAAAACTCAACATCATGAAGATTGGAGGAAAATTGTTCAAATTATGATCAAAAACGGGTTTTTTGTTAATTTAGACACATTCCAAAAAAAGGCGAAGGCTACTAATCAAATATCAGATGCACAACTTCGGTACAGGTCCACTATTGTGTTGCAAGAACATCTTGTAAGGCCAAGCGGTGTTTGAGATTCCACATTGACATTATTGAGTGATGACAAAAAATACGTTTTTTTTTTCCTTTTCTTTTATTTTCTTTTAAGACCATCATTTGATCTTGACCTTTAACCCAGAGAGATATGATGTAAATTGAGCGCAAATGCGCCTTGCTATAGATGGGCTATCTAGCGAGGGCAATTTCGTTCTGATCGGACAAACTTCAGTCGAGTTATGGTGAAAAATGTTAAAAAAAAAAGTCTCATTATGTCATGACCTTAACTTTATGTCACGATGAAATATTATGCCAACCCCAGATACTTTGTATTATCATTATTGATGTAAAATTTAATTCCGAAAGTCCCAGCCAGCTCCGAGATAAGGCAACCCCCCTTACACTTCCTTAGACCCAGATTTTTTTTTTTCCCTCAATATGTCATGAACAAACTTTGGTACATCATGGGTTAAGAGTGATGAAGGTCATTGTCAAGTTTCCTTGGAATTGTCGTTTCTGAGAAGAAAGCAAATACCTCTTGGCGGGGGGGGGGGACCCCTGCCCCCCCCTCCATAAACTCTCTCTGTAGATCCCCCTCAGACGTCAATTTTTTTTTTAACAAACTTTGGTTAACCACGGGTGATGAAGGTTGTGGTCAAGTTTCATCAGAATTGCATGTGTAGTTTCTGAGAAGAAAGCAAATACCTATTTTGGGGGGGCAACTCCCATAGACCACCTTCAGGCCCGATTTTTTTTTCATGCCATGAACAAACTTTGGTACATTCAGGAAGCTGAACGTTGTGGTAAAGTTTCATCAAAATCCTTTGTGTAGTTTCAGAGAGGAATTTGAAAGTATTTCTGGAAGGACGGACGGACGACGCGCCATCCCATAAGCTCCCTGGAACTAACGTTCCAGGTGAGCTAAAAAAGAAGAAAGAAAAAACTTAAATGGGGTTTAGTTCTCCTAAGAGGTCTAATCATCTCTGGGGTACCATTAAAAATTGGGGGCACTAATTGTAGAAAGAAATCTGACCACAGCTATAGGGGAAGTCTTAAATAAACAAGTTAAAAAAAAAAAAAAGATAAAATGTTATAGCCTGTTTTAGTAATTTTGCTGTATGGAGTGAAAGGGCTAACCCATATTTTTGGTGCAACTAAAAGGGCTGCCAGTCGGCCATCTTTGATCAGATCACAAAATAAAGTGAGGTGCACGTGCATGCCATCATGCCCTGTGCTCGTGCCAAGTTTGAACAAAATCAACCATGCATGTCAGAGAAATGGTTGGGGACAAGTTTAAGTAACAAAATGGCCACCAGTCGGCCATCTTGGATCTTCTTCTTCTTCTTTCGGCTGCTCCCGTTAGGGGTCGCCACAGCGGATCATCCGTATGATCCGCATAGTGATTTGGCACATGTTTTACGCCGGATGCCCTTCCTGACGCAACCCTGGTCGCCTCTTACGACACAGGGATATGGTACACCTATTTTAACCGGGGTATACACCGGCCCAGTACACTGGTACTCATTTTGCCGACCTCGGAAGGATGACAGGCTGAGTCAACCCCCTGGTGTATTAATTCAGTGGCTCAACGGGGCTTGAACTCAGGACCTCTTGGATCCCAAGCCGCTGCCCTAACCACTGCGCCAACACCAGGCATAGTCGGCCATCTTGGATATGATCTCGAAAAAAAACATGATGTGCATGTCAGCCATCATTCATTATCTGAGTGCCAAGTTTGAACAACATCGGTAAATGCATGTCCGAGAAATGGGTAAGGACGTGTTCATCATCGGGTTTTTTTTTTGAGAACTAAAATGGCTGCCAGTCGGCCATCTTGGATCTGATCTCGGAGGGGAGGAAAAAGTGACATGTATATGTATGCCATCGTGTGTTGCCTTTGTGCCAATTATGAATAAAATCAGTCCATACATGTCCGAGATGTGGTTGCACACGCACGCACACGCACACGACAATTGAGACCAAATCCATAAACTCTCGTTTCGCACTCAGTACAATGGGGGCTAAAAACCTTAAATGAAGACCAATGCTGCAACATCCTGTCTAATTTATCTTTGTCCCAATCTCTTCAATGAATTAGGATTTCCCCCATTTGCACTTTTACCTCTTATCTTCTTCCATATTGACAGTTGTGCTTGTGAGCTGCTCTCTCAATAAGTTGATTTCCATTTGCATGTCTCCAACCTTCGTCTGCTGTTCCACGATCACAGAGTTCAAGAAGTCAATCTGTTGAATGAGGGACATGCGAGGATAAATCAACACTTTCATTATGTCATGTTTCATAAAGTATAGAGAGAGGGAAATGGCTGAACAATGGTGGAAATAAGGGCACCACTGAAGAACAGTTGTAAAGGGAAATCTGTATATTGTGTGGGAGAGGTTGGGGATGCAAAATGGGGGAGGGATTGTGTGAGTATGGGGGGGAGAAGTGGTTAAAAGTGAACGTAAGATGCAGATAGCCCTTAATATAAGAATTAATGAAAAATGGAGAAGGATTAAAGAAAAAGTCAAGTTTGAAAATTTACAAACCATCTCCTGAAAGAAAGACCAGGAAAGAGAAGAAAAGGTTGAAAAAGGGAAGAGAAACAGAGAGAAAGCGAAGTTAATGATGCAAACAATGATTCACAAAATTAGCAACCCATCAATGCACATTGACAGCAGATGAGATAAAGATTAAAAATAAAAAAGCACAATTAAAAGAGGAGCAAAAACAATATTAAAGGAAATGGTGAGATTTGAAGGACTGTGCATTGAAAAAAAAAAAAAAAAAAAAGAGGACAGGAATTGTTGAACTCACCTGTTTGCTGACTGTGTCATCTTCAGCAGCAGTTAAGGGCAGGTCTGGAAGAACATTTTAAAAAGCAATGAAGAATGGGATGACAAAGAGGACAAACTATAAGAACACCAAAGGAAGATTTGACATTACATTCCCAAATACTGTTGTACGTTTCCAAGCATCGATTGCAATCCCATAGATGTTATCGTTATGGTATGACTCATCGAAATTCCCAGTGCCACATCGTCGCTATGTTATGTAGGTCACAGTGGTAGACACTGGGGACCCTGTTGCTGTACCAAATACCTGTCTGCAGTAGCCCTCTTTAAAGAGAAAAAGAGCTTTTTTTTCTCTTCAATCTTTTTCAAACTCTTCAAAAACTTTTTTCTCTTCAACCTCATTCTTCCCTCCACGTCTTCAACACAGCTGTTCGTCACCATCTCAGACCAACCCCAATCCAAAACCATCCTTTCTACTACCCCTGTTAACCTCTCCTCCCCCATCACCACCCCAAGCCCTCCTCCTTCCAAATTTTCAGTTTTCCCTCCTTGGAGTTGCCTTCTGTATCAATGTTGTCCACCCCATGTGTCCTTGCCTGCCCCCCATCTTCCCCACACCCATTGTTTGGCCAAGTCTCCCTATATTTTGTCCTTCAATTCCACTGTTGATGTTCCCCACCCCCTCTCTCTTCTGTTACGTCCTGATCTGTTCAGTGTTCTAGCTGTTCCAGGAGCCTTGACTGTATGCACAAAAACAAAAGAGGTTGAATTCAAACAGAGTCTGAATAAATTTCCCATACCCAGATTTCCAACAGTCTTCCATTAACCTGTCTGGTTACATCCACAACCAAGTCCATGGGTGCTCTTATAATGAGGAACACCATGTCAAATGAGTTCATGATCTCACCTGGCTCCAAATTGATTTATTTCACTTTACCAACAAATCTATCACTCTTATGAACACACCTCTAGTTTTTTTCCCCACCAGATGATGATGTAATGCCAGTATCGGAATCGTGAGAGATTGTAGGATGGTGCTTTTATTTATTTGAGACAACGAAGCGAAGAGGGATGTCAGGCTTGTGAATTTTGGGGAGTTCGTACGACTTCAGCACAGTTCCATGACTGCTGAACAAACGACAATATTCTGCGCCAAACGTTTGGCTTACTAAAGCTTCGCAAGTGATGCACTCAATTTTATTTCCTCATACTTGATCGGATCCAAAGGAAGGTGTTGTTGGGAAGTGGTTGTGTCTGAAAGCATGGTGATTATCTTCCCATCATAATCACCAGCAAATACCCACGGTATGGGCAATTTTTTTTCCAGGAATTCCAGTCAAAGTATTTAAGATTTGCAAGATCTGAATATTTGCTTCACCCTACTAAATCAATCATTTCCTGTAACTTCTATTTTAAGACATTTTCTCACATTAAGCCTCATCAGATTGTGAAAATGGAAGACATTGAGTCTGTTGAGCATGTGGGCCTCACCATCAGCTATGACTACAACCTCTTCTTGACTGACCATATTCCAAAGTTGGCTGCCCCTCTGTCATTCCTTGATAAATCGGAACTACTCACAACCTTTGTCCATAACTCAAGGGAGTACTGCTCTCCCATATGGGCTGGGACCCCAATATCATGTCTCTCCTGAGATCTGTGGAATATAAAGCCCTCAACATTATTGAAATCTCCCACAATGAGGCCAAACAGCAAAGTACAAGACCTGTTGCTCTCACATCACAAACAGGTAAGTGGCCTCTCCTCTAGTCCATCTGATCTCCCTCCAGTCTCTCAGCCCTAGACCCTCCCCAGCTACTCTGGATGCATGCATTGTTCTTGTAACTCCCTCATGACCAACTCCCAAAATCGAGGCTTACAGCACACCTCCATACTTTTGTTCCTCTTTTCTTCTGTTTGCGGAACTACTTTTCTTGATGGTGGCGGCAAAGGCTGGAAAATATTTGGGGACAAAGAAAGACAATAAAGATCCAAGATCATTACCAGATTGATGATTTTTCTTGGAAGCTTGTTGATCCTTTATTCTATCCAGCTCTTTCTTCAGCTCTTCCTCACTGTGGACAAAATAGCACAATAAATTAGAAGATGTGAGGGTTTGCCACTTTTGCAATGATGTGAGCAAGACAGATGAGGGTGGACAATGAATCATCATCTTCTGATGGGATTAGCAGCTCATAGCGCATGCAACATTGGCCCAAGTCTTTCACACACCAGCTGGCCAGGCCTGGCATTTAAATGGAGCCGATTTGGGCAGGAATTTGGAACTTATCCAAGGTGCCAGCGATAAATCGCATACTCTTGTTGAAAGACACCATGGGATCTTTAGCGTCCCTCAACAACAATGCGGGCAGACATGTCCCCAGCTCAACGTCCATCCAAGGGACGGCGCACTTTGTGATGCAACGCCCTGCATGCGAAGCATCAGTCCGACAGTTTATAGTCGGGTCGAGAATCAAACCCAGACTAGACGGCTCAAAGGTAAGTGCGCTACCTCTGCACCATCCTGTCGGACCCAAGGGTGGACAAAAAAAAATAAGGAGCGGTAAATCAAATGAGAAAAATGGATATACGAAAATTAAAAATAATAAAAGCAAAGAAAAAAGGCTGAAAGAATGAGAATGGAGAGATTTTGGAGAGAGGAAGAAATAAAGATGGAGGAATGAGAAAATAGTATACTTAAAGTGGCCAAATGATGGTGGTGAAACAGAATCAAAGACTGCAGAGTTGAGGTCAATAATGATATGGTGATGCAATGAGAAAGGTTAAAAGGCGAAACAAACAAAATAAGCTTTCAACCATTTACCTGGAAGTCAATATGGTGAAAAATTTGATGCAGAGGGATAAGGTATGGAAGAGGACAGTGTAAGGAAAGCAGTGATAGTACAAGGGAAGGTATAAGAGAAAAGAAGGTGAAAA
This sequence comes from Eptatretus burgeri, assembly GCF_056783735.1. Taxonomy (NCBI): domain Eukaryota; kingdom Metazoa; phylum Chordata; class Myxini; order Myxiniformes; family Myxinidae; genus Eptatretus; species Eptatretus burgeri. Next base: position 27,889,525 of record NC_140961.1, read on the forward strand.
TAAGAGAACATCAAAGTGGAGGAGCAAAAATAAGTAAAATAAAATACAAGGGTGTAGCATGAATAACAAAAAAAAGAAAAATAGCATAGAAGTAAAAATCACAATGAAAACGAAGAAGAATAGAAGAAAACAAGGAAAGCAAACGTGACATAGGGGAGGAAACAGAGATAAGAAATAGAAAGTAAAGGGGTGGGGTATTGGGGATAGAAAGGGTTAGGGAGGGATGGGGCCATTGCAGTAGAGACTTGGATTAACTTTCTTTAGTCTTACCCCAAAACAGAGACAAACAGAAAAACAGGGAGAGCAGGGGAGGGGAGAGCGGGCAAGAGGAAAAGAATTACCACATCTGGCCTGGCTTTGCTTCTTACCAGCCTCACCTCACCTCTGCTCACATTTCCAAGGCCACTCATGTCCAGCTCTTGTCCAATCTTTAAACTTCCACTCACACTTAATCCCCTCAACGACTTCTCCACATTTTATTCCCTTTATTATTAACCCAAATCAGTGACTTCACACACCTCCACCTGCTTTCATGTCCCCACCTCTATTCTTATGACTAAATAGAATTTAACAATTTCACTGGTTGCATCAACAAGATCAATTTATTCCACCACCTCCATCCGTCTCGATTGCAGTTTCATGAAAGTTGTCTTTCCACCCTTCCATCTACATCTCAAGCCTGCCTTCAATAAGCCTGTTTCAATCAACCTTTCCTCTCCAGATCCCTTTTTAACTCACCGTTTTCTCACATCCAAGAGCTGTTGGTTCAATGAGCTCTTCTCTTGTTCGTGTTTCTGCAATGATATAACTGCAAATCAGACATCAACATAAGAATGTTGTTGGGAACACAAAACAAGTGTTACACCATCAGTTAGTATAAAAATAAAAAAATAAAAAAAAAGTTTTCTCAATGCTCAAATGACATTCAAAAAAATCACCAAGGCATGACAAAGTTCAGGAGTTTGTGAAAAAACTACTTTGTATATAAAGATGTTAAAATAATCACGAGAGGGTTGCGATCGGAGATCACGTCATGGAATAGCCAACTCGTAATATTAACCAACTAGTATCACTTGAAATTCTACCTCGTAATGAAAACAAACGCTTTTTTTGGGGGGGGGTAGGTTCTTCCAAAAAGTGGGACACCATGGACACCAGGACTAAAACACAGTAAAAAATTAAACAATTTTTAAAATATCAAAATAATGGAAAAATGAAATATCGGAAAACATTTATTTAATTGAAAAAAATTAAAAATTGAAAAAATTGCAAAAAAATGAATAAAAATTTCAATCTTTGGAAAATGAAATACCTGGAAAACAAAATAAATAAATAATCGGGAAAAAATTAAATAATCAAAAAACAATGGAAGCAAGGAAGGTTGCTCTTCAGAAAGCAGGATACCACAGGCACCAAGGCTAAACACTTAATGCCTCCCTCCAGGAACCATAATTGATAATTACTCACAAAATACGACTGCTGAATTGGCACAATGTTACCTTCTTACTGGTAGCACCATCCTGATGGAGGCGGTTTAACTCTGCTTCCACATCCAACTTTTCCCCCCGAAGCATAGAGAGATGCAAAGAATTCTGGGAGAGTGTTGACCTCACCTCCTCTCTAGGTAGAAGAAATTCAAAGGTAGTCACATGAAACAACAAAAGACGAAAGCACAACCAATCTTTGAAGTACACTTACAAGGGAAGAAGAACAATAAAGGAGGTCCAAGGTGCAATGAAGGCATACAAATAACAAAATGACTTACAGTTCATATTTAAGTACAGAAGTTCTCTCTTGCCATTCCATCCTTTCTGCTTCCATTTCATTATTTTCAGTTGTCTGGGATAGGGTTCAACATAAAATGAGAACTGCAGAATAGAGGCATGAGAAATCTATCATTTGTTATCCATCTCCTTATTTATCATTTGTAAAAGATAGAAATGGATGCTTCCAAATGTGTACAAAGAGAACTCTTCAGATATGTGTATTTATTTTTATAGAGTAGGGAAGATGTTACTGCAATTTAAGGTTTTTAATGGATTAGAATGCAATGCACAGTTTGACAAAATAGTCCGAAGGGTGAAGAAATTGAACTTAGTTGGGATGAAATGATAAAGTACGTAGAGGTGGAGGTTAAGAAAAGAAAGGAGAGGGATATAGAGGATAGCTTAAAAAAAGAATAAATGAGATGGATGACAGTCGTTAGGTATGAATGGAAGAACCAGGAAGGAGGGGAAAAATAAATGTTGGATATAAAAGGGAAATATTTTTTACCAGTGTGATGACGATAGGCTGGGGTTTGTCAGGGTTCGGATAAAAAGAAAGAACAGTAAGAGGAAAATGAATGCTATTTGACATAAGGGGTAAAATAAATTAAGGAACCTGAGGCAACTCAGGAGATTATTTTCATCTCCTTGCCAACCTTGTTGGATGTCTCAGCTGCATGATGCAGAGAGATCTCTTGCTCCAGATCAAGCAACTTGGCCACCATCTCCTCCTTTTCCACCTTGAGTTTGTCCCTCTCATCCTCCAATTTTTTCCTTTCATTCTTCTCTTCCTCAGCTCTCCTCTCAGACTCCACCTTGTTCTCCAACTCAATCTTCTGCCTTTCTTTCTCAGTTCTTCTCCTCTCGTCTTCTCTTTCGTTTCCTCCTTTTAGCTCATTCTGTTCTTTTTGCTTCTTTAATTCCTCAATTATAGATGCCTGTTCCTTTATCTTTAACGCATCTTTCACGATACATTCTTCGAGTTCACTGCTTTTCTGTGCCATCTTGTCTCTCTCCTCTTCAGCTCTCATTTTTTCCTTCTCAACCTCTCCCTTTTCTTGCAGCAGTTTCAAGGTCTCAGTCTCCTTATCACTATTGGTCTTGATAAGAGATTCTACCAAATGATTCCTTTTTTCCTCGACTTTTATTCTCTCCTTAAATTCCTCCTCCATTGTCTTTTTTTCTTCTTTAATCTTGTCTCTTTGCTCTTCAATTTCCTTCTTCTCTGCCTCAATTTTGTCTCTATCTTCAACAGTTTTCTTCATCTTCTCTTCCAGTTCTGTCTTGTCTTTCTCAATCCGTTTTCTCTCTTCCTCAGCTCTCTTTTGCACTTCCTCAACATCTTTTTTCATTTGAACTTTGTCTTTCTCCATTTTATCTTCAAGTTCTCTTTTCTGCTGAAATGCCTTCTCTTTCTCCTCTATAGCTCTTTGCCTCTCTTCCTCAATTTGCCTCCTTTCCTCAAAAAGCTTTTTGGTTCCCATCTCCTGCTCACTCTGGGCCAGAATTTCCAGTTCTTCGATTTTCTTCCTCTCCTCATCAACCTTCCTCTTCTCTTCTTCAAAATGTTCTTTCATCTTCTGCTTTTCTTGCATTAGCTCATCTCTTTCCTCTTCAGCCTTCTTCTTCTCTGCTTCAATCTTGTGAATGTCCTCTGTTGCTTTAAATCTTTCTTGTTCCATATCTTTCAACATCATCTTTTCACGTTCAATTCTTTCTTCCATTTCTTTCTTCAACTGCTGTTCTCTTTTATTTTCCTCTTCAGCCCTTTTCTCATTCTCCTCTTCGACATCTCTCTTGATCAACATGCATACCTCCTCAATCTTAATCTTTTCCTTCTCCAGTTGTTTTATTATTATGTCATTGTTTTTCAATTCTGTCTCAGCTGTTTCCTTCTGTTTCTGAATCACTTCAATGAATTGCATAATCTTGTGCCTTTCTTCTTCAACCTTCTCCCTCCCCTCAATCTCCTTTTGAATCCTTTCATCAAGTTTCCTTTTTTCAGTTTCAAAGGTATTTTGCTCCTGTATTTTTTTATCTTTCATTTCCCTTTTCTCTTTCAGAAAGTTTTCCTCTATCTCTTTGATCTGCTGCAGTGCCTTGTCCCTCTCTTTTTCCATTGTCCTACTTTCCTCCAAAAGATTGGAGGTTTCCAATTTTTGACCACTCTGAGTTTGGGAAAGCAATTCTGCCATCTTTTCTTTCTCACAATACATTTTACTCCTTTCTGCTTCCATTTCCTTCTTCCATTTTTCCTTCTCTTCATCAACTCTATTTCTGTCTTGTTCATTCTGAATCCTTTCATCTTCAAGAGCCTTGCTAAGACCCTCCATTTGTTGTTCTATCTGCCTCTTCTCTTGCCCAATATCACTCATCACCTTTTCCATCTTCTGCTGGATTATTTTCACCTCTTGCTCAAATTTATCTCTCTCTTCAGAAATAGTCTGCTTCTCTTCTTCCATCTCCCTCCTTTCTCTTGCAATTCTTTCCTCAACCCCCTTCTTCAATTGCTCCATTTCTTTCTCTTCTAAGGCCTTCCTTTCTTCAGTTTCCTTTTTCAACTGCTCAACCTTTTTACCTTCCTTTTCAGCTCTTCTCATTTGTTCCTCCAACTTTTCCTCAATGTTTCTTCTCTCCTTCTCCATCTTTTCTTCTATTTCACACTTGTTTTTCTCCATCTTTTTTGATTCCATGTTTAAAGTTTCCTCCATAGCCTTCTTTTCAGCAGTAGCATTCATCCTCTCCATTTCCATTTCCTTTCGTTCTTTTTCTCTTTCTTCTTCAATCTGCTTCTTCTCCTGCCATATATTTCCCTTTTCTTCCTCAGCTCTCTTCTTCTGCTCTTCTATCTCAAGTATCTCTTTTTCCATTTTCTCTTCAATCTCCCTTTTCTCCTGCATTGCTTTGTTTCTCTCCTCTTCAGCACACTTTATTTTCTGATCCAATTTCTTCATTTCTCCAAGCAGTTTGGATGTCTCCTCCTGCCCAGTGTGAACCTGGTCAAGCAGCCCTGCAAGCTTCTCTCTTTCTTCATTTGATTTCCTTTTCTCCTCCTCAATCTCTATTTTTAATCTCATTGTCTCATCATCAGCCAGCTGTTTCTCTTGTTCAAACTTGTCTCTCATCTCATCTGATACCCTTCTCAATTCTGCCATTTTTTCATCCATTTCCTTCTTTTGCAGAGCCATCTTCTCTTCAACCTCTCTTCTTGTATTCTCAGTTCTCATCCTTTCTTCATCAATCTCAATACTCAATTTCTCTTTTTCCTCCTTAGTCTTCTTTTTCTCTTGCTCCACAGTGTCGCTCTCTTTTGCGGCTGTTTTCAGAATCTCTATTATACCTTCTAACTCTTTCCTCTCCTGATTCATTTTGAGCTCAATCTCCCCCTTTTCTTTGACTGCCTTGTCTCTTTCCTCTTCTGATTTAGCTTTTCCTTCTTCCCACTTTTTCTTTTCTTCAAGCAGTATAGATACTTCTTTGTGTGCCTGAGCCAACAGTATTGTCTCTTCTTTTTCTGAGTTCATTCTGCTCTTCTCATCCTCAATCTCCTGCTTTAATGTCTCAATCTCCAATTTTAATTTGCCCATCTCCTCATCAGCTTTATTCTTTTCTTGCTTAATGCTGTCTTTCTCTTCTTTGGAACTTTTTCTTAACTCTTCCATTTCCATTTTATTCTGCTTCATCTCATTCTCAAACACTTTCCTCAGATCATCAGCTTTCTTTTGCTCTTCTTCAATTTCTTTTTCCCTCTCCTTATCCCTGTTAACCAACGTCTTCTCCAATGGTGAACGAAAGAGAACAGTTGGACACACGAGAGGATGTGTTTAAAAGTGCATGCGATATTGTTGCATGAATTTTTATCAAGGAAGCATAGGGGAAAAGGGTGGGAGGAGAAAACACAAAACATCACAAATGAGATGCAACTCAAAAGAAAAGCAAAAATAATAATTCAAATAAAAACAGCAAAATAAATAACAATAAAAACAGTACACCAAGATATAGGCAATGTAACATAGAAGGTAAGGCAAACACATGAAAGGTCACAGCAAATCAAGTTACAAGGCAGCAACTAATAAATCATCCCCTACCGCAGTTTCTAATCGAGATGTCAATTTAATCTTCTCCTCGCCAAGCAGCATCACTTCCTGTTGTAATGATGTCACTTCCCCTTCTTTCTCTACTAGCTGCTTTACTAGTGATTGAACCTGTTCAAAAGTGCATACCCACAGATGATCTCGATTATTATTACAGGTTTGCCTGCTAAACTCATCATTAAGCTCTGTCAAAAATGAAATGAAATAAAAGAGTGGAGACAAAACAACAACTCACCTTCTCCTGGGTTGTTTTAAGGTTTGATTCAACTGCTGTCAATCTGTCTGTTTCACCCTAAAACAGGTCACAAGAGTTAAGTATTGTTGAAAGCCCAAAACACAACACAAGATCAGTAAATCAGATCTACCTGCTCAACTCCTCAGCAAACAACGTATTTCGTTATAGTTGGTAGTTTGGCTCAACCCCTAACCTCATAACTTAACATCATCGAGTAATTAAAAGCTCTTCCACATCACATTTTTTTCATTCCCACAATTAAGGTTTCAAATGAATTATAATAACCTAACATGCTGAGGTTGGAAATTTGGAATTTGAATAACCTGTGAACGTGATGGTCCAGTGTCCTGCTGAGATTTCTGCAGTTGATCTAGCTGAGATTCCAGCTCAAGTGTTCGAGTTGTTGCACTTACTCTCTCTGCCTGAAAAAGAAAAGTATTTGTCAGGAATAAGTAACTACAACCAATAACAGTGCAAGTCCGAGTGAAATTATACCAGGAAGGAAGTGGGTGTTTCTAGTACAGGACCAGTAATTCAAATTATTCATGAACACCTGTTGAAGTAAACAGGCCATTTCACCAAATACTATGGAAACAGGCCTTGTACTACAATGTTAGTAATACAAAATTAACTCTGCATTTACAATTTGCAAACCTTAACCAAATTAACTTAAACATATCCTGATCAATCTCCAAAATCTGTTACACTTCACAATCATATTACATGTCTTTCTGGGATTCTCAATGAGGATGTAAAATGAAGTGAAACGTGCAAAAAAAAGGATCTCTTATAACAAGCAATTGCTGTTGTTGCTGCTGTGGTTGTTGTTTGTTTGCTCCTTCCATGTACTTTTACATAGTGTTGTGGTTCTGCAAAGCTGGCAATCCCCCGAGGCAATGGCATCCAACATATAGCGATCCCGAGACAGTTATCTCGTTCGTTTTCATTCAGTTAGCCCTTCCATACGTCTAGTGGGTAAATGGGACACAATGCGTTGCGTCAGGCTTTTAGTTAAATCTGCAATTCCCTATTATTTCACTTATTTTATTTTATTCACTTTATTTTACACAGGAACCCCGCCATGCATGCACATGGTACTGCCTAAGCAGTGTTCTTGGCTATTGGGCACAATCCTGGACGGGTCGCCACTCCGACACAGGATACCAGGAAGCTGGCACTCATTTTGCCGACTTCAAAAGGATGACAGGCATAGTCAACCCAACTGGTATTAATTCAACAGAAGAATGGGATTTGAACTCAGGATCCTAGGATCCCAAGCCCACCAGTCTAACCATTAAGCCAACACCAGGCAAATCGTGGAACAAATGGCTTTCAAAACAGGCATTTTACCGGCGACGTGTCGCAGGTCTCCAAGAGCTCTGCATGGTTGTTGCTGTTGTTCTTGTTGGGGTCGATTTTAGAAATGTGCACCCATTGGTCAGATAGGTGCCAGACTCCACCCACATTTGTTGCTCAACTCCCCACACCATGGCACATAGACAAAATAATGTAGCCGCCATCTTGGTTTTTTGGTGGGCCGAAGACATCAGGCCCGTATGCTTCCGCTGATACACACTGCCTAGGTTTGTTGCGTCAGATTTCCATTGGTTTTGTTTGAGTTGAGTATTGCTCAGATTGAGGGACCCCGAAAAATCTAATCATATGTCAAATAAAAATTATTAGTAAGGATTAATGAAGCCCGTCAGCACGCATGGTTTGCAGCCCCCTAAAAAAATATTTTTTAAAAAGAGCGTTACGTAATCTTTGAATGGCCCCATATTGGGGTTAAACAATCCGTGACCATGTGACAAATCAGATTGGTCCGATATAACCATGGCGGAGGCTGACATTGATGATAGATGTCGAGTTAATCTTTTAATATTGCATTAAATGTGTTTCACAATCGCACTGTTCATATTTTAAGAGCACTTTAAATGCACATTTCCCAATCGGCCCGTTACCGGATTTTCTCGCAGATTGTGACCAGTGTGGTCTTTCTTGTCATTATTAAACCGACATTAATTTTTCTTCCAAGGAAATCCATTAGCTTTCCAATGGTACCATTTTTATTATTCTAAGACCGGGGTCGGCAACCTGCGGCCCGCGGGCCAAATGCGGCCCGCGAGCTCCTCCCGTACGGCCTGCGGCACCTTGTCCGGATTTCCATTAGGTGCGGCCCGCGAAACATTTATCTGAACCGACGGCAAATTTAACATATATGGACATATGATTCTTCCACATATATCACAGTCTCTGTACGTCACAATAAATTATTTTCGCTTCTAGTCCACTGAACTTGGTCTTAAATATTTTTTCGTTGTTGTTTCAGATGGCTGAAGGTACCCTCACTATGAAGAAGAGGAAGCTGTTAGACGAGAACCGCTCCTTCAAAAAGGAATGGGAAGTGTTCTTCTTCGTCGAGCGCAAGGGAAAGGCTTTGTGTACCATCTTCCATGAGACCGTCGCCGTCATGAGGTGTGCAACGTGAAGCGTCACTTCACTTCGGTGCACCCAAAGCAAGCTGCGTTGCCTGACGACAAGAAGAAGGCAGAGTTCGGGCGTCTGAGTGCCCAGCCGGAGAAGCAGAGTGCCTTCATGAAGAGGAGCGTCTATTCATTAAGCGGCTGCTCAGAGCAACACTCGGGCCAGCTACCGTGTTGCACACCTTATGGCCACCAACCTCAAACCGTTTACCGAAGGTGAATTCCTCAAGGAGTGCATGATGGCCGTTGTTGAGGACGTGTGTCCTGACAAGTCGAGAGAGTTTGCGGCCATCAGCCTGCCTGCCAGAAGCTTGACCCGCCGCATAGAGGAGATGGCCGCCGATGTTCCTGGGCACCCTGAAGGACATGTGTCAGTCCCGCTCGCTTCTTCTCCATCGCCTTGGACGAGTCGACTGACATCAAGGACACGGCTCAGCTTGCCATCTTCTTCCGCGGCGGCAGGGACGACTTCGTCATCTTTGAGGAGTTCATCCGACTCATCCCACTCAGCGGTACCACCACTGGCGCCGTCGTGTGCAAGGCAGTCACAGACTGGCTGAAGGGGGCCGACCTCGACCTCTCTCGCATGTGGGGCATCACGACCGACGGAGCGCCCGCCATGGTCGGGGACAAGAAAGGCTTTGCAGCGTTTCTTGTGAAGTACCTGCGCAGCTTTGGACACCAGCAGGATGTGAAGCGCTTTCACTGTTTGGTGCACCAGGAGGCTCTGGCCGCCAAGTCTGTGACCATTACGGAGGTCATGACTGTCCTCATCAGGGCAGTGAACTTTGTTTGCGCCCGTGCTCTCAACTACAGACAGTTCCGCGATCTCCTGGCTGATGCTGCGGCAGAGTTCAGTGACCTGATCTACTTCTGCGAGGTCCGTTGGCTCAGCCGAGGAACGATGTTGGAGAGAGTCTTCAGCCTGAGGGGTGAGCTGGCGTCTTTCCTGCGGGAGAAGGGCAATCCTGTCCTTCAGTTCGAGGATCCCGCATGGGTGTGTGACCTCGGGTTCCTGGTGGACATTACGAGACATCTAAACGAGCTGAACATCCAACTGCAGGGTAAAGATGTCTTGGTACCTGACCTCCTCGCCTTCGTGAAGGCATTCGAATGCAAACTTCGCCTGTGGGAGCATCAGCTCAACCAGAATAAATTCACTCACTTCGCCCGATTGGCTGAGCTGTGCCCGACCCCCCGCTGCCTGCCGTCGCTACGCCGCTGCCCTGTGTGAGCTGCGAGGCGAGTTCGAGAGACGCTTCAAAGATGTGCGCGCCTGTGAGAAAGAGTTCAAGCTATTCTCCGCTCCCTTTGATGTGGATTCTGTGGATGTGGCTGACGACCTTCAGCTGGAGCTCATTGAGCTCCAGTGCTCAGAGAGCCACCGCGCAAAGTTTGCTCTTTTGTCGCCAATGAAGTTCTGGCACTCGCTCTCAGCCTCCCGTGCTTTCGCGGCTCTTGTTAGGGAGGCTCTGCGCTTAGCTTCATTGTTCGGGTCCACATACTCTTGCGAGCAGCTGTTCAGTCGCATGAAGCTGACGAAGAACAAGACGGGAGCACAGCTTACAGACGCTCATCTTCAAGACGTCCTCCTCCTGGCCTCCTCTTCCATCAAGCCGGACATTGACTCTCTGTCTGCATCAAAGAATCACCAGCCTTCACATTAATTGTTTCACATTGTGATTATTGCAAGTCTTAAGGTTCAATTTACAATTACATTTATTATCATTGATTTTCGGTGTGTTTGTAATTTTTTCGGGTTGGGAAGGGGGTGCGGCCGCGAGGTGGCCTGAACGTGGCCCAGTGGCCCGCGGCCTGGTTTAGGTTGCCGACGCCTGTTCTAAGACAACAGCAGCTGTTTAGATTTCATAATGAAGCATAATGGATGGATGCTGCTCCTTTTAGTAATGACACACACATTATGAAGATGTTTGACCATGCATTTTTGCTCAACCCCAATAACCGTTTATTCGAGGGAGGCGTGTACTTCTTTTTTGAACCCCCTTCTAGGCGGGCACTTATTGAAGGAAATACAGCATATGACAACAATAATATTAAATCATACATGCACAAAATTCGAAGTCACAGCAAGAATCTAAATTTTGTGTGCAGCCTGTGGCTGATGGTTTGCATCGTGGCTGGGAGTGTTGCTGTCCTGCTGATGCAATGTCCCCTGCTGGTTAGAGCAGGAATTTGTAATTTGTTCATGGTGGAAACAAATACACACCTACTCTTCACGAAGGACAGCATGGAATCTTTAACGTCCACCCACTAATGCTCGCAGACTGGACACCCATTTAATGTTCATCCGAGAGACCGGGGACGGCACACACATTGAAGAATCACCCAGCCTGTGAAACACTGGGATGACAGTTTAGAGCTGGGTTGAGTTTTCAAACCCAGGCTCGACAGCTTAGAGGCGGGTATGCATACCTTTAAGGCCATCCTGCCAGCCCACATGAATAATTATATCACAAGACATCAATCAATCCAATCAAACAAAGAAAAATATCACAACAAAATATAGAAATTCTCATTTTCGCAACAATATGATGCAGTTTAATAACTTTTTACAAGAACATACTAAGTTCTACAGCCATTGAACTCAAACACTGTTACAACGCTGGATGAAAGATGTTTTCGGATGTAGAGTAGAAATAATGTACGACCCTCAGGATGTTGGGCTGGGTTCTAAAAAGTGACGTCAAAACCTCACGTTGAGCAAAATGTTCAGTTTTGGTTCCCCTAATATTGGACATATCAGTAATAATGATAATAATAATAAATACATGGGGCAATTTATAAAATTCAATGAGCAAGAAACTGCCAATAATCCAGAACATGCCAAGAGAAACAAGAGCTCAAGTGAGCACAATATACGCCTGAACAAGGTATATACAGAATTGTGCTACTACATGGAAAACAGCATCCTGGTTGCCATGGCAACCACTTTAGATGACGAACGTATGTCACAACACACCGTCTCCACAGTCTGTACCAATGTACCAAATATGAAACGTGAAAGTTGAAAACTTTGGGAGTTAGAGTGCGGACAGGGACGGACGACCGGTATCACATAATATGCCCGGATATATATATATATATATATATATATATATATATATATATATATATATATATATATATATATATATATATATATATATATATATATATCGGGCATCAAAAAAGAATGAGGCATACACAAAAAATAAAAAAATACATTTAAATATATAACAAAAATAGTTTTTTTTTCTTGCATGGACTTTGGAAACTGTTTTTGGCTAATTTTGGGCTGCTGAGTCCAAATCTGAGCTCAGATTTTCTCTATTACATTAAGTTTTTGTGCTATCTGTATGCTCCATATTCATGGATTTTTACAAAAGTTGACCATCCAGTCTGGCAATCTTGGTGGGGATAAAACAGCAAAAGCTTGATTATTCCGAGTACCCGTAGCTGTAAACAGCCTGCCATGAGCAAAGTGGAGTTATTGTCTGATTCTCTTAAAAGAATCAACGTATGCATCAGTAGTTTACGTCTATGACGTATTTGTGACTTGCAGCTGTGAAGACTACCTAATCTGCTAAGACTCTATCTAATCTCGAGAGTCGCGAGCATTACTGTATTCCACGATTCTCAGTGGGCAGGCAGAGCTGACTCAGTGGGGTTGTTTATACTGGTACCTGGTACCTTACACTGTAAGCTAGCTATGTCTACACCTTCAAAGAGAAGAAAGTGCTGTAATGACCGAGATATCTTCTGCTATATCTGTGGATGCTTCACTTTAGCACCTCAAAGACGCAACATTACTACATTCGTCAAGAGAGTGTACCGTGCCTACTTTAAAGTACCGCTTGGATTGTGGAGGATTGTAGAGGAGCTGCTCCTTAGTCTGCGAGCGCTGGGGTGCAGAAAGAGCATCAAGGTGCACTTCTTGCACAGTCACCTGAGCGAGTTTCCAGATAACCTTGGAGATGCAAGCGAGGAACAGGGTGAACGTTTCCATCAAGACATTAAAGTGATGGAAGAACGTTATCAAGGTCGTTGGGACTCAAATATGATGGCAGATTACTGCTGGAGTTTGATGAGGGATGTCCCAGATGCTGTACATAAGAGATTGTCCACAAAGAGGAGGTTTGCTATGTTGTAATACGATTATACCTGTGCCTTTGGATACTTACGCTTTAAAGTACCGGTACTTATTTTGTTATATTTGCATATTTTTGCATTTATTGCTGAAGTCTGAATGTCATGAAAAGTCACAAAACTCAGAAAAATGCTTTGAGCTTGAGTGATGCCTTGTATTTAAGTGATGTCCACCATGTTAAGGGGAACTTTTTCCGCCTATATATTTAACTTAGTTTAGTGAAATTTGTAAACTTTTCATACATTAAAAATATCGAGAAAATGTGTAAAAATATGTGCAAGCAAGCATGGATTATATGTTAATGTATGATTAAATATTGTAAATGAAGTAGGTACCTTTCATTGTAAACATTTTTGCATCTATCGATCTTCTAATGCAACAGAAGGATTACACTTGAAGTTTTTCAACTTCAAGTGTAAAATTGCTGTTTTCTCAAAAATGATGATTTTTCATAGTTCAAAAACCTGATGTGATAGGCAAAAACTAATGACAGATTTGGATTCAGCACCCAAAAGTTAGCAAGAATCCGTTGAAAACCCCCATGCAAGAGAAATCGTGTTGACCAGTGACTAGAACTACATTGTCGATGGCACACCATCGCATATTCCCACGCGCACTGCTTTGTCCCATTAACGCAAAAAAAAATATTTTTAATCAGCCCCCATGATCCCACCCCCTCTGGCCCAACCCTAGGGGTCATATCAACAATCCGACAGTGTTGTGCACTTCCCCATACATATATCTACTATGTCCCAAAGTTTCAAGTTCCTATCTCAAACGGTGTACGAGCTATTTTGACCCCCTATCCAATAAGCACCCCCTACCCCCCAAGCACCCTCTGATAATCATGTGTTTAAAAAAATATGTTGTTAAATGTACAACTCATGAATATGTTTGATTTAAAAAGCTATAAGCCAATTTTTTTTTTTTTTTAAAACGACCCCCATGACCCCAACCCCTCTGGCCCAGCCCCTAGGGGTCATATCAAAAATCCGAAAGTGTTGTGCACTTCCCCATACATATATCTACTATGTCCGAAAGTTTCAAGTTCCTATTTCAAACAGTGTAGGAGGAGTTACAGGTAAAGACGGACGGACGGACGGACGGACACAATCACAATATTCCCACTTTTCTTCGAAAGCACGGGAATAATTATTTATACTTCTGTAATGAAAATGGTCTGTGTGTCTTGGACAATTGTGAGCATCTCATTCATATAACTTTTTTAATGCCGAGCTGGCTCTTGAAACACATTCCAATAGGTGGGTAACGAAATCTGCACGCCCAGCTTTGTCTCGTCTTTCTGACACCAATCCATAACATTGTGGTTAATACCTGAAGGGAAACTTTGAATGGGTACTAAATGTAGCCTATGAAAAGGCAGCAGCACCCAAATTTTCACAAATAGCAATTTATAAATAAATGTCGGCATCATGACATCAACAGATATACCTCCGCCCACATTATTATTGAAGGCTTTTATGTAAAAAAAAAATAAAAAAAAATAAAAAAGTGGCTGCTGAACCACATGATCGGGGACGTCATCAATTTTTCCCCCCATATACAATTTAGCCCAAGATGACCCTTAAAAATTTTCATACTTATCGGATAAAGCATTTGACGTCTGCAATTGTGGCATCATAACAAAGTCACCGATGACATCATCAAAAAAAATCACTTATTTCCCATGGGGAGTACTTGACATGTGCCAAGTTTCAATTTGTCCCATGAAGCGGTTTAGGAGATAGATAGGTCCAAAGTTTTCCTTTTTTCCAACATGGCTGCAACAGCACGTGACCTATGACATCATAATTGTCATATAAACATTCCACACGAGTAGTCGCACCTATGGTGAAACTTTCATGTCAATTGGATAAGCAGTTGCAAAGAAAGCAAAGAAAATTAGCACGGACATACGTACTTTGTATGGACAACGCGAAAACATAATGCCTCCAGCGACTTCGTCAGTGGAGGCATAAAAACTCTTTTTGGACACAGACACCCAAGCTCATGGAAGAGCTCAGAACAAGAAAACAGGAAGAAAAGTATCCACAGAATATATTACAGAAGAAAAAGGTGAGAATCATATGAATAAGCTGTCAATGAGAATGTTACCCTGGCATCTTCAAGCTGACGTTGAAGAGTTGAGGCCCTGTTTCGCTCCAAAGACAAACTCTGCTCCAGCTCTCGACATCTGCCAGCTTCACGTCCTGCTTCTTGCTGGGATTTTTATGCAAAAGAGTTGAGCAAAGGACATAGATATTGAAAAGAGAAACACATGGGGAAGAACATCAACCTTCTCCTCCCCAGGTGAGAGATGTGGGTGGGTCTTTCTTAATTTATATATTGACTGCTTTTGATGTTTGCATGTGGTACATGCTTGGTAGCCTCATTCGTATGCATTGCTGTCTGCGCTATCGCTGATGATTCCTCAAGCGATGAAACCGGTCCGGTAGGTGAGGGGGTGCATAGCATTGGGATTCTCACGTGTGTATTATGTGTGAACGCCTTTATAGTTGTTGAGGAACTTTGGGAAGGGTTCGAAACAGCATAGCGCTTACCTTGTGTAGGTCTTCTTGGGTAGTTTTATGCTGCTTTTTGGGCGAGAGGAGTGTGGGAGTGGTCAATTGTTATATAATCCCAGCCACCTGGGTTTAGTTGATTAGGTGAGAACCAATTGGCTATTCCCTCCATTCACAGGTGGGAGATGTGGGTGGGTTTTTATATATATATATATATATATATATATATATATATATATATATATATATATACATATACATATATATACATATATATATATATATGTACTAGCAATACCCGTGCACATGCACTGGATAGCAGTACAACATAGCTGGTGGCAGACAACAGATCGTACACGGGGAATGACAAAAATACACAATGTGCAAAATGCAAGTGGTACTATGGAACACCAAGACTTCCCAAACATTGTTGGCATGTCCGCTAAGTGCCACAGCAATTTCATAGGGATCGTGTGATGGCGAGCCGAGTTTTTAGTGTGCAAGCTTGGTATTATATATATATATATATATATATATATATATATATATATATATATATATATATATATATATATATATATATATATATATATATATATATTGTTGCGGATTCGCGCCCGCCGGCGTGCGGACGGCCACGTAACTCGAATCGCGGTACGTCGCCCACCGGACGGACAATCCAGTCGTGACCCTCTCGGACTAACGCCGGGAACCAGTCACGGGTGGACCTTTCGGTCTCACCACGATCGTGCCAATCGGCCCCCGTGTGGGATAGGGTTGCTCGCCAAATTCGACCTACCTAAGTACCCACACGGAGGGTAGACCGGGCGATCGCACCTCGCCGCAGGTCGACTTCGGACACGGGCCACTTTAAGCGACCCGTTCCGTACTATCGGGATAACCGAGCGGTGTTATTCGTCGGCCTCGACGGTTCGATTAATTATCGGGCGTTTTAGCCCACGACCAACCCTTTACGTGAAGCAAGATGGAGATTCAATGAAAGAAAAGACGAAGCGAAGCGGGAAAACAGTTCAACAATAAGCACATTTATTTCGCGATGAACGGAAAGCACACATATACAATTCCACCAAAAGCACATGTAAAAGAAGAAGACAATGCAATATTACACAAAAAGCAAATGCAACAATGCAGATCTATCCGACGACCGGGCACACGGCAACACTTATACAATTTTACTTCACAGACGGCGCCGACAACACATATTCCCAAAACAAAAGAAAAGAGAACCACCCTCCAGGATGAGGGGGGTAGGCGGGCCTGGGGCCGAGACCGTGTCGGGCCTACCGTCTGATGATGAGACGCAGAGCGGCGGTGGCGCCTCAACTCCGCGGGCCTCGCGGACAGTGTCTGGTAGGGGGTGGGAAGGGGGCCCCCTTTGTCGCACTATCTCAGCGCGGGGGGAAACAGGAGGGGGTTGCTGATGCTCGGGGGATATTACCCTGTCTCGGGTCCCGCGGCTAAGCGTCTCCTCCTCCACCTCGGTCGCGTTGCTGGCCTCTCTCTGTGCAGCTCCCGGCACCAACGCGAGCACCCCCTCGTCCGCCTTCGCCGCCGTCACCTCTCCACAGCTCCGTCCTCTTCACTCTGACTAGTACCACTTCTTTCCCGCTCCACCGACGACTCTATTGAATTCCGCACACTCAACTCTCAACTTCCAACTGAACTGAACTTGACTGACGAACGCAGCCGTTTTTATAAGCCCCGTGGCTTCGCTCTTTCACCCTTGACCCTCTGCCTCCGACCCTTCACCTCTCTTGCTGGCTCCCCATTGGCCCGAGGAAAAGTGGGCGTGAATGCTTTTTGATCCATGAATTTGCATATAGCGACCGCCCTCCAACGCCCTGGAGGCGGGGCCAAATCGCCCCTCGCTCACCGATTGGACGGAACAAAAGTGGGCGTGAGTCGTTTTTGATCCGTTTTCTGCGGAAAGTCCGTGATGTTTTTGAACACGCTGCTCGGTGTGCGCCCCGCACGAGTCCAGCATCGGCGCCCACGAGTGGCGCGAGATGGTGTGGATGAGATGGTGGCGAGTTGTGACGGTAAAGGTCGTGGCGGTTGTGGTGAAGCGGCGTTGTGGTTGGTGGTTGTTGTGAAGCGGCGTTGTGGTTGGTGGTTGTTATTGTGAAGCGGCGTTGTGGTTGGTGGTTGTTGTTGTGATGGCTGTCGAGACGTGGTTGGTGGTGGTAATAATGGCGGCTGGTCCAAAATAAAGATAGTAAAAGAAAAACGGCTATCCTGAAGAGTCGCAGCCCGCATGAATGACATTTATTCCCTCTAGACAACGGGTTTGGGCCTAACTACACATATACTTACCGAGATATCTCACCTAAGGGACCTGAATGGTGGTTTGTGAATTTCGTCAACCACAACAATATATATATATATATATATATATATATATATATATATATATATATATATATATATATATATATATATATATATATATATATATATTGTTATTGTTATGGTTGTGGAAATTCGCAAACCACCATTCAGGTCCCATAGGTGAGATATCTCTGTAAGTACATGTGTCGTTAGCCCAAACCCCTTGTATAGAGGGAATTTATGTTATCCATCCGGGCTGTGACGCTTTGAGTTAGCCATTTTTTCTGTTCTATCTTTTATTTCAAACAAACAGCATCTCAACAACCACGCCATCCCCACTACAACCACGCCACCTCCACCATCAACGCTACCACATCTTCGCCACTCGCCATTCAGTAGGCCCTGTGCGGTTACGATCTCTGGGAACAAACAAAAACCAACAACGATGCTCGGGGGTTTTCCCACCTGTTTTTCCCGTCGAGGTTCTCCGCGCTCGGTGTGGAGGAGGGGCGATGCAGGGGTCAAAGGTGAGAAAAGGTGGGGGCCTCTTTTTGGGGGAATAATTCCCTGGCTCTGAGCCAAGACTGACTCCCCCGGCCCCCGCATGGCGCGGGGTGGAGGGAAAGCGAGAGGTCCCGCCCCCCTTCGAGAGGCTTCTCCAAGAAGCTCGAAGGGAGGTGGGGCCAAAAACGGGGCGGAGCCCCGTGCTACAAAAGGCGGACAGGACGGACCTTGAGTTGTTGGAGTCGTTGATCGGGGGGTGGTTGGTCAAGAGTGGTTGGTCAAGAGTTGGTTGGTCGAGAGTTGGAGTGAGTGGTTGGTCGAGGGTTGGTCTTCATGGTCGTCTTCTGGTTCGAGTCGCGAGCTTGTTGTTCCTGCCTTGCTTCGTTGACCCGTGCGCGAGCGCGGAAAACAGCGCCAAACAAACCCCGTCCGTTTCCCCAAAACCCTGTCCGTACCATCGAGCGGACGACACGAGCGACACGCGGCACGAGCTCGCGGAGCACGCCGGAGGGGCTCGGAGTTGCGCTCGCAAAAGGAGGACTCGACGCGATCAGGAAAGTCGCACTTCCATTTTCTTTTGGGGTTTGGTGTAAACGTGTGTGTGTGGCGCCAGTCTGGTGAAGTAAAACTGTTTAAGTGTTGCCGTGTGTCGGTCTTAGTCGGTAGTATCTCTGCGTCATTGTTTCTTTTGTTGCATTTGATATATGTGCATTCTGTTTGGCTGTATATGTGTGCTCTCCATGTGCCGTGGAATAAATGTGCATTATGTTGAACTGTTCCCCGTTTCGCTGCATCCTTTTCTTTAATTGAATCTCCATCTTGCTTCACGTAACGGGTTCGTCGTGGGCTTAATACGCCCGATAATTAATCGGAACCGTCGAGGCCGACGATAACACCGCTCGGTTATCCCGATAGCACGGAACGGATCGCTTAAGCGGCCCGTGTCCAGAGTCGACCTGCGGCGAGGTGCGATCGCCCGGTCTACCATCCGCGTGGGTACTTAAGTAGGTCGAGTTTGGCGAACAACCCTATCCCATGCGGGTGGCCGATTGGCACGATCGTGGTGAGGCCGAAAGGCCCACCCGTGACTAGCTCCCGGCGTTAGTCTGAGAGGGTCACGACAGAATTGTCCGTCCGGTGGGCGATGTGCCACGATTCGAGTCACGTGGCCGTTCGCACGCCGGCGGGCGCGAATTCGCAACGATATAGAGAGATATATATATATATATATATATATATATATATATATATATATATATATATATATATATATATATATATATATATGAGGCCCCGTGAGGAGGAGTGATGAGAGCGACATTTTTTCATGATGTGATGATGATAGGCTCGGATGATAGGGTAAGGGTTAAAATAGTGCTATATGGCATTAACTCCAAAATGGCCGATGTGTCCATTACATCACTCCTCGCGGCACCTCATATATACTCTCAAGTCCCGAATAAGCATGAGGATCTGAAAAAACAAGCTGTTAGGATTTAGGATGTACCAGATCCCTGTGTCGTTAGAGGCGACCAGGGTTGCGTCAGGAAGGGCATCCGGCCTAAAACATGTGCCAAATCACTATGCGGATCATATGGATGATCCGCTGTGGCGACCCCTCACGGGAGCAGCGGAAAGAAGAAGAAGAAGAAATATATATATATATATATATATATATATATATATATATATATATATATATATATATATATATATATATATATATATATTGTTACGAATTTGGAATTCGATTGCACACAACATTCAGGTTCCTTTAGTCAGCTATGTCAATAAGTGCTTGTTCCCTCGATAGCTCACCTTCCATTGTTTAAATGTTTAGAAATCGATTAGATGCGCTGCGGATCGATTTAATAGTTAGGGAACGAACAATGGAGACGTCCCTCCCCCTCTTCTGTGAAGAGGAAGAAGAGCCCTTCCGTCCCGTGATTCATGACGTCAACAACTCCCTCCCACCCGTGGTTGAGCGGGGGATGGAGCACGAGGGCACGAATCATGAGTCACGCCGGGAGCAGGGGAAGGGCGAAAGAGGATAAGGAAGAGATCCTCTAGTTGGTTCGTGTTGAGAGTTGAGGGCTGCGTCGTTCAGCAGACCTTCGGGTCCTGTTTGGCTTGGGTTAGGGTTGAGGCCTTCGGAAGCTTTTTGCTTCTGCAGAGGAGTTGTTCAGTAGAGCTTCGCTTTCTGTTCGGTGTGGTTGTTCAGCAGAGCTTTGAGTCCTGCTTGGCTCGGTAGGCTTTTTGGAGAGCTGCTTTGCTTTGGAAGGAAGTTGAACCGGTTGCTCGGCTCGAGCTGCGAATGGTGGTTTCTTCTTCTTCTTGGTTTGTGGAGCTCTTTGTTCTCCGTTTGGTTCCCGGCTTGGTGCGACTCATCGACCTCTTCTTGGAGGTGGTTCCTCGGGGAAGCGACATATCGACGGGAAGGATCGGTGCCTCGTCTCACCAGCACGTGTTGAGAAGCGCGGGAGGATTCGCGGGAGCTCGGGAAGGATCGCGGCTCACGGCGATTGGATCCAGCTCGCTTTCACTGGAGCCCGGGTCCGAACAACTTGAAGACCACACGAGGTGGAGAGGTTTGAGATAGGCTCTGGGTTTCAGCTCACCTGTCCTCCGCGCTGGAGCCCGTTATTAAAGGCCTCAGCCACCATTTCTTGGGTATGTGTGTGTGCGTACGTGTGTCCGTGGGCCCGTGTCTAATAAGTAGGAAATTGTTAAGTGCTTTGTGTGCTGTAAATCTTTGCATTGCATTTCGTATAGTCAGAATAGTTCTGTTCTTACGTGCTTCCCTAGTTCCCCATTATTATTAATAAATACCCCAATTGTTAAATGTTTTCAGCTCGTTGCGTCGATTCTTTCATTGACTGAGCATTTCACGTGTTGGTAGTTAGAAAGCCGTTGGTTTGCCGTAAAAGCGGGACATTTGGACTGACGGTTCTCGGAGATTAAGCCGCTCGGAATCGTGCACGGGACAGGCTCGCCTCAGCGGTTTGTTCCGTACGAGTTCCGTCGAGGGTGGAATACCCCGGTAGTTGGATCACGTGGGTATTTAGGTACATTGAAGATTGGCAATCGACGCTACCCCACGTGATCTGCCCATTTGTGTATTTCGGTTCTTGGACAAGGACCCATCGACTCGGACTTATCTGGGCGGCGATCTATATTCCGGGCGATCGGTCGGGCCAACTCGACTTGCGGCTCCGTCAGAGCGGTCGGTTGGCGGCCGACGCACCGGCACAATATATACATATATATATATATATATATATATATATATATATATATATATATATATATATATATATATATATGTGTATATATATATATATATGTGTATATATATATATATATATGTGTATATATATATATATGTGTATATATATATATATATATATATATATATATATATATATATATATATATGTATAGATGATTGATGTGTTTAACATGCTCAAAAGGCTTGTTCTCACCTCAAGATCGCCTTTACAGATCGATTCTTCCTCTACTCGAAACTGAAGATCTTCCACTTTTCTGGAAGAAAAAAAAAAAAGGATACACAAAGTTCATCAATTCAGGAAATAAGTGAGATGAATTACAGAATCAAACAGAATTCGTGTAATGCTCAAGCAGACAAAGAATTGAGGACAAAATTTGCATCGTCCGTGAGACATAAACAAGAAATCAGTGAATCACAAGGCAAGTCCTCTGACTGTGTGGCCAACCAGACAAACTCACAGTGATTGATGATTTTACTCGAAATAAACAAATTACCGTTTTTCTTCTTCCAACTGAGACAAGAGCTCAAGTTTGTCTCGATCAGCAGCTTCCACAAGTCCCCGTAGGTGATCAAGCTTTCCTTCCATCTCCAACACAAACTACAAAACAGTGGTGGATGAGCAGTGAGGACATTCTACCAGAATTCCACAGGTTGTCAGTTCAAAACCATCTCAAAGCAGCAGTATTGACATGGATTGTAAATTAATAAAAATGAGCTATTCTCAGGAAAATTGCCATGTCTGTTATTGGAATGCTGGTAAAAAAAAAAAACAAGATGGCTCATTAATGTCCTTCAAGGAGGAGGTAATCTGCCTGCCTTGTTGATCTGGTATACATGACACCAGTCCACACAATGTGGGTGATTGTTAATGCCCTCAGGGAAACATACAACGTGCAAAAAAACACAAGGCCAAAATAAATAAATAAGTAAAAACTTAACTGTGGCTATAAATACAAATAAAAATATAATCTCAACATGTAAAGGCCATCTGCTCATAATAATAAAATTCTCATAATAGAAACATGTTGAAGATTTAATGCCAAACGCTCAAATGATTAAAAAAAAAAGTTATGGCATGGTCACACACGGACAGACAGACACGCATCTCGTTTTTTAGCTCGCCTGTTCGAAGAACAGAGAGCTATAGCGATACCCCTGGCATGAGCGTGAGCGTGAAAATGGTAAAGTTTTTGGTGCAAGTTATTCAGAAGCTTGTCATTCATTTAATATGTGTACTAGGATGCTGATATTTTGCATGGAGGTTCCTTTGGGGTATACTATTGATGTAGAGAAGTTGAAATTAAAAAATAATTTCAAATGTTCTAAAGTTTTGACCTGTTTTGAACTTAACTTTTTTGTAGCATATCAACGTTAAAGTTTTTGGTGCAAGTTATTTAGAAGCTTGCCATTCATTATGTGTACTAGGATGCTGATATTTGGCATGGAGGTTCATTTGGGGTATACTATTGGTGTGGTGAAGTTGAAATTAACAAATGATTAAAAAAAAAATTTTTTAATTTAAACCTAAGATGGTGTCAAAGCCACCCAATGCTCGCCTGTTTATACTAGACGCTTGCTATTCATTTAATACGTGTACGAGGGATGCAATGAAGTCCAAATGAAATAAATTTTGTTGGTGCACCTTTTTCAGAGACTCAATATTTGTGAAGTCAAAACACTACGTATTACTTTTTCTTTTAGGTGCATTTTTCATGGCAAGGCAAGTAGGTAATGTATTATTGCATAATGTTGATAAATACCATTGCACATGCACTGTTGTAATTGTGATGCCATCATAATTACAAATAATAATGTATTATTGCATAATGTTGATAAATACCATTGCACATGCACTGTTGTAATTGTGATGCCATCATAATTACAAATAATAATGTATTATTGCATAATGTTAATAAATGCCATTGCACATGCACTGTTATAATTGTGATGCCATCATAATTACAAATAAAAATGATACTGCATGGTAGTTCAGCTTATTCATTAATAATGCTGCCACTGTAACATGATCTGCTCTCTGGATGTCACTTTCCATTTTCAGCATTGTATTAATAATATTTTTGCATCCTTTTAGTAAAAATTATTAGACTCGTCTTTTAAAAACGATAAATGTATAAACAGGCGAGCATTGGGTGGCTTTGACACCAACTCTCTGGTTTATTTTCTGTTTCTAATAATTCTATCACATACACAAGTCTTGTTTTCTTACAATTCTATCACACACACACACACACACACACACACACACACACACACACACACACACACACACACACACACACACACACACACACACACACACACACACACACACACACACACACACACACACACACACACTGGCGGCGAGGGAGAGGTGGTGTGATTTGCCACCTCCCTCTCGCCTGGGACGAAAAGGACCGAGGGCAACGTCAAATACATCCGTTTCAATGGCAGTGAAGACAGCCAAAATTGGCAGCTTTGATCGGACGAGATGCAAGTGAGGCATCTGGTATCACGCCGTTCATCATGGGAGAGAAGACCCAAGCTTTGGCAAATCCCCTCTTGCAAATTTCCGCTCCTTGAGGACCAGAGAGACCGAGTTTTGTGGAATGGAGGGCCACGCCGAATACAACGACTTTGATGGGAGTGAGAACTGAGCCATGGACAGCAACTTTGGTGAGGCAGAGGCCACACATGTGGCTCCTGGAGTCACACTGATAAACATGCGTTTAGAATGTGGCCTGGCCTTGCGGCTTGTTGGGTTTTGCTAGCCCCATCATGTTAAGAATGAAAACCCCAACTCCGGCGATTCCTTTTTTGCGAAGTTCCGTCTGCATGGGCCCGAGTTCCATGGGATGCAGGATCATGCTGGATACAACGACTTTGATGGGAGCAAGAACCGAGCTGAGGATGGCAGCTTTTGTGGGGAAGAGGGCCACGCAGAGGGCGCCCACAGTTGCACCGATTGACATGCATTTGGGATGAGACCTGGTGCCCTTGCCCTGCTTTGCCTTGCGGCTTACTGGGTTTTGCTGGGTCTATTCCATCAAGGAAGGACGAGGCCAAGGAAGGAAGAGACCGAAAACAGGCGTACCCGAGGCCACACGGGAGGTCTTGCAGATCTACATATTCCCCACTTTGGGGAAGGAGGGGGAAACGGAGCACGGAAAAGGAGACGGCTTGGTCCATGAGTCGTGGTTCCTTGCTGGGGTGAATATGGATGCTTCAGAAATGGGGAAGGCTCCGTTCAGTTTTAGAGACTCATGAGTGGAGATGATGGCCGGTGACGGTGGTGTTTACACACACTATACATGACATGTTATATATATTGTATACACATGTTGATATATGATCAAACACATCATACGTGACATTATATACACATCGCGCGCACGCATGCACACATTGATGTTTTCAAGTATATACCTGAGCATGTTTTTCCTTAAGGCTAGCCAGCTCGATGGTAGCATGTCCAGCACGAGTGTCAGCCATGGCCACTTCTGCTCGCTCAGCATCTCTCTCCGCCAGTAATTGGGACACGTGCTGCTCAGACTCTCTCAATGCCTCAGCTATCGCCGTGCCACCCGTCACCTTACGATGGTATCTTGCAGATGTCTCAGTAAGCTGAGGTTGGGGTAAGGAAATAACTGTTTGTGGGAGCTGGTAGCAAAGGCAAAGTTTTGGGTGCATGTTTAGTTTTATCTTTTCTCTCCAAAATGATCTCAGCATGAAGCAAGGTTTAAAAATAAATAAATAAAGTTGCTTGATCACTTGGATGCATGTTATGGTCCATTGGTACCCAGAATATTACTCGTTATCCAAATACTGTCACATACCAATCCAGCTCTGCTTGGTTTAAAGCTTGAAGAAGCCACAGAACTGAGAGAGCTGATGGATGATCCACTGGGACTGCGTCTCAAGGTGCCAGTACCTGGACCCCCTCTCCGCTGAACTCCAGGCCCAAATGCACTGCCAGTACCCCCAGTCTTTCCCTTGGTCGTTGTGGATGGAAATCCTATTTTCGTAACCTTGTGCACAGGAGCGAAGAGGCCATACCTTGGCTGACACTGAAAATACCTGAAGGGGTTTGTACAGCAATATAAACACAAAAACGTTCAAAACGTTTTGTTTGTCACCATGACTTCCAAGTGAAAATGTTGTATAATCAAATCTCACCAAACTTAAACTTCTCTAAATCGAGAATAATCATCCGACCTTGCTCCAGCCACTGATCCATCATTCTTCCCAAGAGGTTCGTCGAGCTCCACGCCACACCATTCTCCCTTTGCAAATTCAGCAGCACCCAGATAGCGTACCACCCCTGCCTTACTCCCACTCACCTGTAAGAAAAAAGGAAAAAAGAAAAGAGAATGGGATATCTGGCAAAACTTGGGGTATGATTTTAGCATTTAAATCAAAAAGACTGGTATGTTGCAGATATAAAAATGTTCAACATGAAAACGGACTGTTTTATTTGAGCTTATAAAACACATAAACACATTCTGAACAGCAAGGCTTTTAGGAGACAATGTCGTTACTTTGAATGACAAGGACGTTAGCAGACAAAGGACAAATCAACGGTCAAAGAGATTTGAGCCCAAAGATCAAAGCATCATGTCCTAAGTGGTCAAATGGAAACTCCAAATCGGCAGAATAATATCTGAAACCGATTTGATAATTATTAATCACAGCACATTACCTTTGACACACAATCATGCAAATTATAAAATATAGTTACGGATCTGGAAACCATAAGCATTCAAACATACAGATGTCCCAAGAGCCAGTTATTCCGTTAAGTAGCCTACATGCAAGACAAGTCCCTTCTTCTTGTCTAGTGGGAGAATCAAAGGTGTGCGTTGCAATGTCCTTTTAGGTAGGTTATTAAATGTTTACATCCAACGACCCCTCAAACGAACATCCAACAACCATCCCATCCCCCATCACGATCCACTGTCCACCTGCGTCTCTGGAGCCTCGTGTTTCGAGGCAAAATCTTTGTGAAGTACCTTTTTGGGAGAGTCCGCACATGTGGAGTGGGCAGGATTCCCGGTATGGCCGAAACCCTGCCCAGAAAGGGCGGACCCATGGAAGCCCCGTCTAAT
The DNA here is from genome assembly GCF_056783735.1 of Eptatretus burgeri. NCBI lineage: Eukaryota > Metazoa > Chordata > Myxini > Myxiniformes > Myxinidae > Eptatretus > Eptatretus burgeri. The sequence goes on from NC_140961.1 coordinate 27,916,019, forward strand.
CGGGGCGAACAGTGATGTTAGTTTCACCAAGGCCCCTCCCTGCTGAGGGAGGTCCATAAAATTACCGACACCGTCCTCAGCAAAGAGTTCGGTGGAGAGGAGTTCTGTGGACGAGAGTTTTTTGCGGGTCGTTCGTCGTCGTGTTGGTGTGCTGAGTCGGAGTCTTCAGTTCAATGGAGTTCTGTGTGGGTCGTGTTTGTGAGCTGGAGACAGTGGTTGGAGTGAGCCAGTTTGTCGCTGGTTGCCAAAGAAAAAAGGAGGTCGTGACGCGGAGGGTCTGCACGTGTCTCGCCTTGGCGGGCCGTCTGTCGCAATGGTTCAAGGGTGCCCAACCTTGACCGGGTCTCTCGTGGGTAATGTCGGTGGCCCTGATCCTCGCCTTGGACTCCACTCTACCCGACTGGTTCCTACGCGGACACGAGCCCCACGTGTGTGACTGCGGGCCGAGCTGCACAATTGCCAGGGGCTGCACTACAGAGCACCCCCTCCCTTCAACGTGTAGGTACCCACGTGAACTGCGAACCCAGCTCGTCTCTCCCTCTCTGGCTGCGGGGATCTTTCAATAAATCGTCTGAGTGTGTGGGCCCGTCTTAGAAGTAGAACTGTTAAGTGTTTTCCATCATTGTAAATTCTTGCTTGCATACCGCGATAAGTCTTGCCCTGTGTCCTTTTTTATTTGTAAATAAATTACCATTATTAGAAAAGTTCCCAGTTCGTTTCCATCCTTTCTTGCATTGGTCCAGCATGGTTCGGATCCGAGTTAAGCCGGGTTTTTATACCCGATAATCCGTTCATCCGAGCTGGCACGGCTTCGACAGTTCCGCTCAATTGCACCCGAACCAGAGTTGGTAGTCGGAACTCTACCGCAGTCGGTGGAGTGACCCGGTTCGAGCAAGACGTGCCGAGGGCATGGTTCCCCGATAGTCGAAATCGTGTAGTTAATTACATAAATTGGTTCTAGAGAAAAAGACCCAAAGCTACGCGGTTGAGATATTGGCGTCCACGGTCGGTTCAGCGACCCACCGGCTCACGGAGTTATCCGAGAGCGACGGCCTACAATTCTGGGGAGTCTGGTGAGAGATGACGCAACTTTCCCCACCTTGTGGTCATTCTCGCCACCGACCCCCGGCCCGCAACAGTATTTTAAAGTTTCTTCTTCTTCTTCTTCTTTCATGGCCACAATTATTCCCAAGTTCTTGTGGGGTTGGCCGGGAGGAAGTTTTGGCCCAAGGTTAGGATAGGAATTAGTAGTTTGTTCATGATGCCGACAATAGCTCGCCTTCTCTCCACGAAGGATATCGTGAGACCTTTCACGTCCATCAACTAATGGCGGCACATGGGACGCCCATTTAATGTCCATCTAACGGATGGACGGCACACCCGTCGATGAAACACCCTGCTTGTGAAACACTGGGATGACAGTTTATAGTTGGGTCAGGACTCCAAGCCAGGCTACACGGCTTTGAAGCTAGTATGCGTACCTCAAGGACATCCTGTCAGCCGCAAATTTAAAACATAATGTTCATTATAATCTCTCTATATATTATGCACACATATGGTGGAGGGGAGGTGGGGAGTTGAGAAAATTATAAAGAGTAAACCACAAGGAGCATATAGAATGTGAAGAAGAGGATTATGGGGTGAGCCTGGAAGACAATCAAGTGTTTGAAATTATCCAGGTTCAGCAGGAGAGAAGAGGGAAAGGAATGTATGAGGGGAGTTGGAGGAGATGGGGGAGACATTAAAAAAAATTTCGAAGGATTTTGCTCAAGATCTCTCACTTTAGGTACCCTTCCATGCTGCACTCCTCTCCCCCTCTTCAAATTCAGATCACAACTTGCTTTCCTGCAAGATATAATGACTAAACAGTATGATTAAGTCCCCATCCATCGAATCTTACCAGGACACGATCCCCTATCCTCAATTCTCTCTCTCCTTTCTTCATCGATCCTGATTCTGACAAGTTACTGGTTGAGGCCACATGCCGCAAATTGGAATGTGCTGCCGTGGTAATTTCTGCTTCCGATCCATGTCTTGAAGCATTTGATTGGCTCGGGGGTGGAGAAGAAGCAGTGATAGTATCATTTGATTCGTTAAGAGAGAGGGGGGCACCTGCAGGTGAATTGTGTGATTGGCCAGGAGATAAGGAAGCGCCAGAAGGTGCAGTATCCAAATGGCTTTGAGAGAGCGGGGTTTCAGGGGTCGAAGCATTTGATTGGTCCATGGATGCAGAAGGGATGGCTGATACTGTGACAATGTCAGATTGATGGTCTGCTCTCTGAACGTCACAGATGGGTTTGGACGTTGACATTTCTGCATCACTGGCTGAGGTTAGTTTGGATGGTCTTGTGAAGACCCCTCGAAGTGCTCCGCAAGTGAAATATCTCACGCCAGCTACAGTTCCATCATTTTTCCCAACTTCCTCATTCAACTCTACTCCAGCCCATTCACCAGGAGCAAACTGTGTGGCACCCAAGTAACGAAGGATACCAGGCCGAGATCCATTGACCAAGACATGGTCACCCAGGATAAATTTGATCGACATAGAGGGGTCAGTCGAGCCTGGGCTGGTATCACTTGATGGAGATGACAGTGGTGTGGCAGGTTTGGCTGGGAAAACAAGAAAGTGCAGTATTTAGAGATACAGTCAGACAAGCACTTTAAATATGTTGTTCATACATTAAAACACAACTTGACCACCGATGTACTTTGGCAACCAAAGTTAATGTGAGAAATGCTGGATATGGACATGACACAAAGAAATGAACACTATTTAGAAGAATAAAGGTCATGGATTGGTAAGCAGATGATATGAAGTAGTCCTGAACTGCTAACTTTAAGGATATAGAGAAAAGAAAAAGAGGGAACAGAGGCGTGATGGTGGTGAGATGACAGCCAATAGTTGGGAAGGGAAATGAGAAGTGCAATGGTTGGTTAATAAGTGCAATGAGGACTACAGAAGAGCAAGCTTTGATAGGAGCCAACTGGAGAGAAGGCCAAGGAAGTTATGAGGAAATGCAAGACTATAGGAAAATATTTAATGCACTGATGAAACTGTTGAGAAAATTGTAACATTGAAAGATACAAAAGAAAAATCAAATGTAGACAACAATATATCTTGCAAATAATTCCAAACGTTTTTGTGTTTCTTTGTGCATTTGTACGTCATTCTTTCAAGGACAAACCGTATCATCTGGAGGACCCAAATTTGGGGTGTAGGTACTTCAGAATCTGGACAAAGGTTTTATGCTACTGCATGTTGGCCTGGAAGGCTGCTTAAAGCCACTGAAGGCCCCTATAAAGTGTATATTGGGATGTGGCGTCAGGCAATGCTGCCACCAGTATGCAGGCAAAAGGTAACCACCATGAGGCAAATAACTCTAAAGCTTTTCAATGGCGAACGCATCACAAAACTACCGCTGGGAAAAGCTCACCATAATGAGGGCAATAACTCCTTAAGTTTTCAATGTGCAACATGTACCGGAACCTGGAGGTACTAACTGTTTTTCCTGTGCAGCACTGGGTATTCCCCCCCCCCCGCCCAAGTATGTATTTGTTAATGGGTTTTGGGGTGAGCGCAAGGTTCACGAGGGGTTTGCTCAGACCCACTACTCGACCTCCAACTCTGAAGGTGCAAGCCACAGATAACTCCGCAGGCCGACGGGTTGCTGAGTAACCACGGATGCCATCTAAGAAGACCAAGTCTGGCAGGGTCCCCGCTCCAAGGCTCGCGTTACCTTACCGGTGATTTAGCCCCACCCATATGGGGAAACGCGCTCTCGATGTCCCACCATTGTTTCGACATATTACGTACGGCCGAGCGAAACCAGAGGTGGGAGGTCGGCTCTCTAATGGAGTGAATTGCTGAGGTACAACATCCCATCTATCCATTACAAATGTTATATCGAACCAATGATGGAAAAAGACAATCGAGCAGGTTTGAAACAGTTTACCAATGACTCGAAAGCAAGTATTTACAGGCACATTTCACAAGGCAAGTATTTACAAGTGCAGTGTCACAAACAAAAGCAATTATCCATTAGCACGTAAAGATCCCCTTAAACATTCTTACTTAATAAAGACAGGATAAGTGCACCACACTCACTCTGGGAAAAGTAGAGAGAAAGAGAGATCAAGAGAGAGAGAGAGAGCGCGCAAAAGAGAGAGAGAGCGCAAAAGAGAGAGAGAGCGAGAGAGAGAGAGAGAGAGAGAGAGAGAGAGAGAGAGAGAGAGAGAGAGAGAGAGAGAGAGAGAGCAAAAGAGCAAAAGAGAGAGAGAGCAAAAGAGAGAGAGAGCAAAAGAGAGAGAGAGAGAGAGCGAAAGAGAGAGAGAGAGAGCAAAAGAGAGAGAGAGAGAGCAAAAGAGAGAGAGAGAGAGAGCAAAAGAGAGCGAGAGAGAGCAAAAGAGAGAGAGAGCAAAAGAGAGAGAGAGAGCAAAAGAGAGGGAGAGAGAGCAAAAGAGAGAGAGAGAGAGAGAGAGAGAGAGAGAGAGAGAGAGAGAGAGAGAGAGAGAGAGAGAGAGAGAGAGAGAGAGAGAGAGAGAGAGAGAGAGAGAGAGATTGGGGTGTTGGGCCGTCCCTCACTCACCCTACGCAAGCAGGTGGGCTTGCGTTAGTCCAAAGGTGGAGCGTGAGAAGGAAGGAAATTCGGTACGTGTGTCAGTGCAGTGTCAGAAGAGGTGCAGCGTATGTGAGATGAGCTCTTCCAGCCGGGACAGAGGTCAATTGTCGATAGCTCTCTTTTACTCTTTGTGCATTTCAAGTCGATGAATTAGTGAGGTTTAGATTTAGAAAGGCAGATCGTGTAAATCAGTATGGAGTTGCTGCGCATCAAGAGTGTGTTGCCACCCATTCGCGGGGCCTCGCCCCAGCATAACTTGTCTCACCCCGTCCTTTAGCTCAAATGGCAGGCAGGCAGTGTTGTTTCACATTCAAACAAGTGGGCAGGCAGTCTTGGTTCCACGTCGAGGTCCTTGGTGCGCAAGTCAGCACTCAGCTCTGGTGTGCTCTGGCTTTTTTTAGTCCTGGCCGGGGCATGGCTTTGAGGAAAGCAAGGGTTACGGAGGCACTCTCTGACACCGGACAAGGTGGGGCTTCGGGGAGCGAGGGTCACCACACACTCTTAGACCCTTGCGTGGTGTCCCCATTGGTGCGCGAAGCTTGGTGGCGCTACCTTTGCCTTGTAGGTTACGCTGTGGCACGTTGTATGTTATGCACTCAGTGTAGGAATTACTTCTTAACATGACTTTCAATTGGTGGAAATGGCCATGCTAACAAGATTGTGGTGTCGGTGTGATGTAATGTGTGAGGGGAAGAACGAGAAAAAGGATTTCAATGGATGCATGGATGGGGGAAGGATGGAAAGTGGGGAATCACAATGGTGATGGAACCTACTAACACTCACAAAGCATTTCCCCATCCCTGATATGAAGGAGGGGGGGGAGCAACTCGACAAACAACAATTACTTATGAGATATCTAAGGGTTCCTTATGCTGTAGAGTGCGACTTCCCAGGCTCCTTTTCCATAACCGCCATAATGTATATATACATATATAAACATCATATGGAATTGGAAATCATTCTTGTAATAATAATGGAAATGAAATAAAAAAATATATATGTGGGAATTAAATTCACCTGCAACCCGACTGGCTATTGATCGGCTAATTTTACTTGGCATCTTTAAGTTACTCCCCTTCGCAGTACTCATCCTTGCTACAGCCGATCAGATGCTCCGATGGTGGGCAGTTCACAATGAATAGCCCAATCAATGAACGCGTCCTGTTAAATAATGAAACAAATCATGGTTATCAAAAAAAAAAAAAAAAAAAAATCCAACTGCGTGTTAAGCATCATCTTCAAATAACATACGGAAGTCGATTCCATGCAAAAAATATCTCGACTTCCTAAGTTAGCCCAATGAGTCAAACTTCTACTCATCTTTCATCCCCTCGAATCTTTCCACTGGAGAAACAAAACAGCATTAAAAATAGAACTTGTGATGAAAGTTGCAGGGTTGGTGACAAGCTTGATATTAAATAATGTCTGCAGCTCCTCCATATCTTTAATTCTTGTCTAACTGTTTCTCAGATGGGTATGCCATCTTATTCTTTGAGTGAAATCACCACATGAGAGCAGAAAGAGTTTACTTTCTGAGGGCTTGCTTCTGCATCCATGTTGTCCACCCCACGAGTCCTCCCCTACCTCTTTTTCTTCCCCACATCCCTTGTTTATCCAAGTCTCCCTCTATTTTGTCCTTCAACCCTCTCATTCTGTTTCTCTTGTTCTTTAACGTCCTGATCCATTACGTTCTCGCTCCTCCATAAGCCTTGACTTTGGAGACAATTTTTTTTTAACGGCATGTTTGTAGTGGTAATGAATGAGTGGAACGAAACATGATATAAACATATCATTATGGAGATGTATCCCTGGAAATATGCAAGACCGGATAGCGCAGAAGTAGTAGTGCACTAATCTTTTAGCTGTCTAGCTTGGGTTTGATTCCTGACCTGACTATAAACTGCTGGAATGTGGTTTGCAGGTAAGGCGTTACATCACCAAGCGCACAGTGCATCGGATGGATGTAAAGCAGGGCGTCTCGGCTGCTAGCATTAGCTGGTTGATGTTGATGATGCCACAATTTATTTCACAAAGAGTAGGCAAGTCATCACCAGCACCCAGGACAAATTACAATTGGCAAATCCTGCTCAAATCAACTCCACTCGAATTTCAGTCCTGAGCATCGGTTCATGAAAGGTTCGGGCCATAAATTTTCCCTGGCCGACCTCACAAGATGGGGAAAATTTTGAGCCGCTAACGAAGTAGTCGTAGAAGTAGTTGTGGCCCAAGGATACAATTCCAATGAACCTCTTGCAATTGAAGAATAATGGAACAAACAAGGTAAGAAATCAATTCTCTTTTGGCCACTCCTGCCACATACATAATCCTGCACCATAACATCGATAAAAATGCTAAATTACCACCGACATTTACACCCTTCCACAAGATATTGTACACCACAGCTATAGACCTTAAACAACAATAATGGTGACAAGCCGGGAGGCGACGATGGTTCACGGGCATTATTGAACAATGCCACGATAGGTACAATTGAGTTAGTGGAAGCTTTTGAGGAAGCCCTACCGTAAAAACCTATCTCTTCTGTCAAAATCAAATCGGATTTTTTATATGTTGTACTTATGGACATTACGCACAGCTTCTAGGAAATGAAATTGTGAGAAAAAAAATGAAAAGTTCAAGTGGACGTGGGACGCTCCTCGTACAAAAAGACACAACTAGACCATGATATCTAGCTTGTGTCCAAGTTTCATCAAGATCGGATCAAACGTCACGGAGCTATGCTCTGGAGAGTCACAAACAGACAGACAGACAGACAGACAGACAGACAGACAGACAGACAGACAGACAGACAGACAGACAGACAGACAGACAGACAGACAGACAGACAGACATAACGAAAATAGTGGTCACCGCTGGTGCCCGTGAACCAATTATGCAAATCACTTGAATCTCACCAACCAATCACATTTAACCCCGACCAGGTTGCCATGGAGAGGTTTATTAAACCTCAATAATGCTCTTCTTCATTTTTTTACGGTCCTAATTATTCTGGGGTTGGCCGGGGGTGGGGGGGGGCAAGTTTTTGGCCCAAGTCAACTACGAACGGCCTAGTCAGGCCTGACAATCGGCTGCCAGGAATTTGTAATCTGTTCACTGTGCCGGCGATAGCTCTCCTACCTGTCGTAAAGGACCCCGTGGGAACTTTCACGTCCACCAATGAATACCGGCAGACCTGACGCCCAGTTTAACGTCCATCCGAGGGACGGTACACATTGATGAATCACCCAACCTGTGAAACACCAGGATGACAGTTTATAGCTGCGTCGGGATTCGAACCAACGCCAGACAGCTTCGAGTCGAGTATATTTACCTCAAGACCAGGTCTTGAATGATCATTATTTATTTATTTATTTAAACAGTGCTACCATAGATCCCAAATTCATCATTAAGAGTACAATGTGATCCATATTGTAATTTACAGTATTATCGTTTTATGACCACATTGCGGGCAGAACATTGCGTCCGTCTGTCCGTCGAGAAAGCCTCATTCACAACCAAAAAAAATGTATTCCAACTAGAACACCACCGTAACTACTCATCACACTAATAATAATAATAATAATAATAATAATAATAATAATAATAATAATAATACCACACAATTCACCAGAGAGCGCGAGTTCTCAAGAAATGACGCGGAGCCTCGATATGACAAAGGTGGACATCATCGTATATCGCAATCTCGGCTGGTTCTTTCACTACTCGAATAATGGACTGAAAGTATAATAAATTTTAAATGATACATACGTGTTACTATATTACGCCATTAGTTATCTTTGGTAAAAGAGCATGAATTATTATTTTTTTTAATCTCACGGATCAAATGAATACAATGAAGCTGCGCAGCCCTCCTCCCCCCAACCCCTCGGGCCGCGACGGCCTCTTCTTCGTGCGCGCGAGACGGGCTTCTCGAACCGCAGAGGAAACTAGTCGAGGAACGTCTCCACAAGCGACCCGTAATAAGGTCAAGCCGACACGAGTAAAAACGCCAAATCCAAGCCAGAAATGGCCATGAAAGCGAGTTATTAATTCTTGCAAGGAAAACCGAACTCGTGCACAAAAAAAATTATTTAAAAAAAAAAAAAAAAACCAACCAGCGAATCCCGACAAATGAAATCCGTCCTGCGGAGACGGAAATAAGACGAAACCATTTAATGGCACGTCGTCGTAACATTCCGGGTTCATAAAATGCCCGTTTTGAAGGGAATACATGAATATTTTACCGATACACACGTAAACAACATTGCTGGGCGTGTCGCAGGGAAAATAAAAAATAATATTCTTACGTGTCTTGGGGTCTTCTTTCCGCACTATCACTCATTTCATTGTGGCGCCACCGGGCGGCGCCACTTTGTACTGCAATTCACGTCAGACGGTCCAACGAGGCCTGTTCAAGGTTGCCGAGGCAACCCCCACCGTGAGGGTTTTACACTGGGTCGTTTACCTTTGCTAGTCAGGACAAGACTATTAGGAATGTGTTTCGGGGAGCCGAAGATACCTCGCCGATTGTTCGTGAAAATACCACAGAGATATTTAACGTCCACCAACTAATTCGAGCAGATGGGACGGCCGGCTTAACATCAATCCGAGGGACTATGAACTGCTTGTTGATTGGTGCTTTCCTGCCAAGAAGCACCAATCGACCGTTTCTTGTTGGGACGGGAATCGAACCCAGATCAGACAGCCCAGATCGAGTTTATATGGTGGGGCATTTTCTTGCTCTGTTTTCCCACGGATATGTTGTCGCTTTATAAGGACATTCGGGCCAATCAAAGCCTGCGCTATGATTGCCAACATATGGTTGTTTGTCCGTGTTCTATCCTTTTTAAATGCTGAGGGTCAAGCAAGGAAGCAGCACGTACCATTTTAAAAAAAACCTTTGGTATGACTCGGTCGGGATTCGAACGAGCGACTTTCTAGATTCAGGTTCGAGTCTCGTTCCGTACATGACATACGTGTCACAGCTGACAATACATAGTGTCGAATGAAGACGGTACCAAGAACAAGACAAAGACGAACAATCCACATGGATAACTGCTGGAGTGTAAACAGTTTGACAGGTATGATGGCAGATGTAAAGATTTTACCTGTCAGAATTCCAGAGGTTGCGATATTCCTTCTCGAGCTGTCTGTTTGGGCCTCACCTTTCAAAGCTAAATATAAATCGGATTTATTTTTCATACGTGTTTGGGCAAGTCGATGTTTGCACACCTGAACTCACACCTCCCCTTTTGTACACGCACTATTTAATTAATACCTGCCTCCAACATGTTTTTTTTAATCTTTACACACACGATGTGTGTGTGTGTGTGTGTGTGTGTGTGTGTGTGTGTGTGTGTGTGTGTGTGTGTGTGTGTGTGTGTGTGTGTGTGTGTATGTGTATATATATATATATATATATATATATATATATATATATATATATATATATATATATATATTTTTTTTTTTTTTTTATTTTACACCCACCTGAGCCTGAGTGTGTGTATATATATATATATATATATATATATATATATATATATATATATATATATATATATATATATATATATATATATATATATATATATATATACATACATATACATATATTTCTACATATATTTCTATATATATATATATATATATATATATATATATATATATATATATATCGCTAAGGGATCCATGTACCACTGTTTTCATGAACGTGCATCTACCTGCAGCTTACCAGGAAACCAGACAACTTGGTAACTATGTATATACATATATATATATATATATATATATATATATATATATATATATATATATATATATATATATATATATATATATATATATATATATATATATAGATAGATATATGTGTGTGTATATATACGCACGAATACACACACACATATACACACGTATACACGCCAATATACATATCCACACACATATACACAAATATACATATACACACACATATACATACATATACACACATATACACATGTATACACACCCATACACACACGTATATACATATACACATCCATATACATATACACACGTGTACACACAAATACATATACACATATACACGTATACATATACACACGTGTACATACATATACACACATATATACATATACACACATACACACACATACATATACACACATATACATACACACTAACACACCCATATACACACATATACACATATACATATACACATACATATGCACACATATACATATACACACGTGTACACACATATATGTATACACACATATACACATATACATATACACATGTATACACATACATATACACACACATATACATGTACACACGTATACACACATACATACACACATAGATACATATACACACATACAATATGTACATACATATACACACATACAATATGTACATACATATACACACACATACAATATGTACATACATATACACACACATACAATATGTACATACATATACACACACACACACATGCAATATGTACATACATATACACACACACATACAATTTGTACATACATATACACATACACATACAATATGTACATAGATATGCACACACACATACAATATGTACATACATATACACACACACATACAATATGTACATACATATACACACACACATACAATATGTACATACATATACACACACACATACAATATGTACATACATATACACACACACACATACAATATGTACATACATATACACACACACACATACAATATGTACAAACATATACATACACACATACAATATGTACATACATATACACACACACATACAATATGTACATACATATACACACACACATACAATATGTACATACATATACACACACACATACAATATGTACATACATATACACACACACATACAATATGTACATACATATACACACACACACATACAATATGTACATACATATACACACACACACATACAATATATACATACATATACACACACAAACCGTTTTTGTGTTTTTTCAGTGAATCTGTTCCTTACCACAATTATGACGTACCTGTTCCTCAGCAATTACTCTTCTGAAAGCATGAATTAACATCTATGATCTAATTAAGGATATTGGAAATGACTCTAATTTTACAACACCCGATACATATTTAACTTTATTTTAACATCAAACCTCCAAATCGTTTGTTTACCTGCTGCATTTAGGGAGGTGGTGGGTGGCAAAGCACAGAAAGTGCAGAGGGTGCAAGACCATAAAGGAGGCATTACGGTATCATAGTAAGACAGAGACCATGACCGACTTGCCTGGATAGTGTCGAGCACATGTGATGGGATGTACCACTGTTTTTATGAACGTGCATCTACCTGCAGCTTACCAGGAAACCAGACAACTTGGTAACTATGTTGGAGAGAAAATGTTGTAATTAGTGATTAATGGGAATTAACGCACGCCCTTTTCAACATCGTTTTAGGCCCCTGTGCATGGCTGACGTCTTGTTACGGATTTGGAAACAATCTGCACACAAACAGACAGCAGTCCTTAAGCTTAGTTATTTCGATTAGTATGTGTTTGTAGTTAGGGTCCCGTCCAAATGTTTAATGGGTGATTAAGTGTATGTGCGATGCGAGTTATTTTCTTAGCTCTATAATTCATATACATAAAAATAACAACAACACTATGGACCATTCCCAGCACGATGGCGTGCCGAACACGCATGTGGGCGGAGTTCCCTCGGTCACCGAGTTCTGACTCCACGCTTCGGCCAATCGGAAGGGTGCGAGCGCATTTGCCGACTTTCAGCCAATGGGCGCAGAGCGAGCTCCAAGAGAAGCAGAGTCTCTTCGGGGGCAGGGGATCGAGACGCCCTGACATGCCCCCCTACCAATCATGGAGAGACGGCCGATTTCCCCCGGCGAATGAGGGGTGCTGTGACGTGAGGCACGTTCCCCCCCTGACCCCGGTCGGAGAAGAAATAGATGGGACGGCGCGGACATCTCGTAGCTGGTCTTGTCTTGTCACTGGCTCTGGTCTCGTCGCAGTGATCCCTCTCCTCGTCATTATTTGAGCTGGCTGGCGTCCATGGCTGAATCCTGGTCCCTCGGTGCCTGGTATATTGGTGCGGGTTCGAGTCCCGCCACCGAACAACATCGACGTTACCACATGAGGCAGGCAGGTGCAAGACGAGGCTCTTCCCTCAGCTCGTCTTCCCTCCCGAGCTGTGGGGAACAATAAAGGGCAACCGGCCCCATTTCGTGTGTGTGTGTGTGTGTGTGTGTGTGTGTGTGTGTGTGTGTGTGTGTGGCGCCAGTCCGATAAGTAGACATTGCTTAAGTATCTCGCCCTTGTACATAGACTGCATATTCGGTTTTAACTCTGCTCTTTGTGTGGTCCCCTCCCCGATTATATTGTTGTTCATAAACAAATCCTCTTGTTGAATGTACCAACTCGTTGCTGTCATTTCTTTTATTGGTTTAGCATGGTGTGCATTGGGAATTAGGGAGGCCTTGTTGCTGTAATAGTTCATTTGGACCGACGGATCTTGGTAATCCCCGCTCGGTTTACACCCGGATCGGGCTCGGTAAACGGCCCGTTCCGCCCGAGATCCGTCGAGGGTGGTGGTTTTCCCCGGTAGTTAGACGACGTGGGTTCTTAGGTATATTGACATTAGGCAATTAACCCTCCCCCACGCCGTCAAAATATTGGCGTCCACGGTCCACTAAGGGACATGTGACCTTTGGAGTTATCCAAGGGTTATGACCTTCAATTCCGGGTACTCAGTGGAGACGACCCTACTGCTCCATCTCGCTGTCGCTCCTCGCCACCGACCCCCGGCCCACAACAGTATTACATCAATTGGTGTACAAGGGCCAGCCAATAAGTAACTTTAAAATATTGTTCACAAATTCTTTATTGCGTGTACGTGTGTAACAGCCGTGTTATTTTTCAACATCATCTCCATTGCATTCAATGCATTTTCGCCAGAACTTTGCTAAGGCCTAGATTCTTCCATAAAAAAACTCTTTTGGCTGTTTGTGTAGGAATTTGTGCATCGCCTCTTGGACCTCTTCGTCGGATCGGAAAGTGGTTCCACCAAGCGCCTTTTTAAATGGCCCAGAGATGTGATGATCCGAAGGGGCAAGGTCTGGCGAGTTGGGTTGATGGGGAAGACACTCAGAATGCATGTCCTCGATTGTTGCAGCTGTAGCGCGGGCAATATGGGGCCGAGCATCATCATGCTGCAGCAAAACACCAGTAGTGAGTCGTCCATGACGATTTGTTATGTTTGCTGGTTTCAGATGATTTTTAAGGAGGTCGCACTGCTGACTGTGGTCTCTCTGCGCATGTAATGCTCTACAAGTAGGCCTCGGATATCCCACAAGAGCGTCAGCATCACTTTTCCAGCGGTCTGCTTTGTGCGGAATTTTTGGGGCTTCAGTGAAGTTGAATGGCGCCATTCTTTGCTTGCCCTCTTCGTTTTTGGCTGAAAGTAAGTAGTGGACCCAGGTTTCATCCCCAGTCGCTACGTCCTGTAAGAAAGCGTCGCCTTGTGTTTCGTAACGTTGCAGAAGTTCTTCACACGTGTCCACTCACCGTTATTTCAGGTTGTCTCGGCACCGACCTTGCAGACACTTTGCGGAACCCTAGCACATTGTGAATGATATGGTTTGCTGAACCATGGCTAATATATTTGACTGGGATTCACAGCCTTACTTCCCATGAAACGGATGACAGAACGTTGCTGCCTGGTGCATGTTTCTGAGGGAGCCACCATCTTGGAACTGTTCCACTGACATCATACACTCAATGTTGCCAGATCAAAAACAGGCAAAACATGACTCTTACCCATAGATATAACATATTGTGACGTCCACGGGACTTGAACAGTCCCGCCAACGTAGAATGAGCCGAAACGATGGAGGCGGTTTATTTTTTTATAACCCAAAGATGGCGGTTTTAATCGCTCCACAGCAAACGGGACGAGGAAGGTGGGACGAGTCGCTTTTCACTAAGTTAATAGTGTTTATTTCTCTAACCAGAAATAATAATAAGACTCGGCAAGAGGAGGGATCCAGGGCGATTTGAGGGGATCGTGGTGTGGGTTCGGGCGTGGGGAAAATACAAACAATTCCAATGGATATACAAATCTCAAACCCTCTAAGGCGCCAGGTACACACACACACACACACACACACACACACACACACACACACACACACACACACACACACACACACACACACACACACACACACACACAAAACGTATCTGGTCCTGGTGGTCAGGCTGGCCCGTGGTGTAGACGTAATAGTCCCTGGATTGGCGCCGGACGAGCTGGCGTTGCGCTCGTCAGGGGCAGGAGACACCGTGGTGCTGTCGACCTCCTGGTGTCGGCCCGAGTCCGCTCACAGCCGCCAGGGAGCCAGTTCTTGCACCAAGATGCGAGCAGGAGAGGGAGGCAGGTCCGCCCGCCGTTCGGCCCCGTACTCCGAGCCAGCAGAACCCCAGAGCCAACCGAGGTGAGGCACAAGGCACAGCAAGGCCACAAGACACAGGCACGAGGCACAGCAAGGCTACGAGACACGACGAATCGAGGAAAGTACCAGCCCAATAATAGAGCACGCTCCGAGCCCAACAGCCTCGACCAAACGGTTTCTCTTTATCAATCTTCCTCTTCCACCTCTTTTCCCCGAACAGAACCTTTTTATCCTCGAGTCCTCGTCACTTTCAATCGAGCCGTTTTTATTGGCCCTCCGCCATCGCCTTCCGCCAATCGTGATCACGGGGCGGAGCCATCCACAGCACTGTCCTTTTACGTCACGGCAAGCCTCCAGGGAATACTAAAAGGGTTTATGCAGACACACTTATCCTAACCCGTCTCCCTATCTAATTACGTGACAATTATCATTTCCCCCTTGAAGAAATGGACATTTACTAGACAACTTTTCACCACTGAATTGCTACTTATTACATCGAGATCCTGGTACAACTCGAACAGCATGGCATACCTAATTAAACATCCTAATTACCCTTTGAATGCATACCCCCCCCCCCCTCAGACGTAACAATATGTCACTCACCGCTTTCTTGTTACAGCTACATTTCATCAAATTAGCACATGATACACACCAGAGCATAGTGAGGACAAAGCAGCAGTTAAGAGATCTGTATTGGTGGCCAGGAATGGATGCGCACGCTGAGTCTGCAATCAAGGCTTGCATTACTTGCCAGCAGCACAAGACAGCTGTGACACACGCATCACCGCTATAGCCGGTTCATTATTCTGATGCTGCTTGGGAGAAATTGGCAATCGACATAGTGGGGCCCTTCGACTCTGCACCACTGGATTGTTGTTTCGCCATCACTCTCATTGATTACATTAACAAATGGCCAGAAATTGCCTTCATCTCCCAGGTCACTTCCACGACGGTGATCAAGTTCCTGTCAACTGTCTTTAGCAGAGAAGATAACCAAAAGGAGTTGATATCTGACAATGGTTCACAATTCACATCTCAGGAATTTGAAACCTTTCTGAAAGATAGAGACATTATCCACTGGAAGTCAGCAGTGTCCTATTTGCAAGTGAATGGGGAAATTGAGCAATTCAATAGAAGCTTAAAGGAAATCTTGCTCACTGCTAACATTGAGGGGAAAGACTTGAAAACATTTACAACAGACTTTCTTCAAACATACCGGGCAACTTGACATGCCACAACACAGCGATCACCTGCTGAACTACTTCATGGGAGAGAGATGCACACTAAGCTACATGTATCTGGTTTGCAGAAGCCAAAGCCCAACACTCCATCACACAAAGACACGGCGCTCAGAGTACAAGAGAAGCAGAACAAGTAAAAGGCATTCACCAACAAACACCGTAGAGCAAAGGCGGTGAACCTTGAATGCGGTTCCTTCGTCCGAGTGAGGAAACCTGGCATCCTCCGAAAAGAACAATCCAAATTTTCAGTGCCTCTTCAAGTTATGGAGCAAAGAGGACCTCACACGTACAAACCATCCTCCGATGGATGGATCAGGAATGCGTCTCATTTAGCATCTGCCTGTCAAAGGAATGTAAGAGATGATGCCGAACTACCATTTCTTCCTGACATCACCGCACCGCCAGTGCAAGACACATCAGAACATGTGCAGGTTGGCTGGGATGACAGAATTCGCAGACCTCCAGTCTGGACTCAAGATTATGTGATGATGTA
The DNA here is from genome assembly GCF_056783735.1 of Eptatretus burgeri. Lineage (NCBI taxonomy): Eukaryota > Metazoa > Chordata > Myxini > Myxiniformes > Myxinidae > Eptatretus > Eptatretus burgeri. Next base: position 27,932,861 of record NC_140961.1, read on the forward strand.
ATGTAAAGTCATTTGAGAATAAGAAAAGGAAGCAAATTTAAACTGTTGCCATGTTTATTACTAAAGTACTTGTTTTGTGGTTAATCCATGCTGTGCCAATTACTACATTTCAACTTCGAGTTATTTGGTTCACGGGTGCCAGCAGTGACCACTTATTTCGTTGTGTCTGTCTGTCTGTCTGTCTGTCTGTCTGTTTGTGACTCTCTCCAGTGCATAGCTCCGTGAGCGTTTGATGCGAACTTGATGAAACTTGGACACAAGCTAGATATCATGGTCTAGTTGAGTCTTTTTTGCTCATAGAGAGCTGTTGTTCTTGTTGTTACAAAACCTTAATATTAGGACTCGGCTCCTTTATATACACAATCCGGATCTCCTTAAATACTAAGAACTTGTACACATCCTCGCATTAAGGGTGCCTTTTGAGAGCATCTATCATGAACTTTTAGATATATTCAGACATTTGCTTTAAAGTTTCGAATAGTTCACGTTACTATTTAAAGATTATTCCATTTAATATATTGTAATTTCGTAAATACATTATTTATTTCGTAAATACACGATATTTCGTAAATACGTAAATACACTATGACGGGTCTCGCTATTGGCTTAATCAATGCACGTGACGAAATATTGGAAGTTGTTGGTTTTTTTTTTTAGCCGACAAAACCTTTGGGGCACTGCTCTTGGACACATTTGTCCTTGTTGTATGAGGGGCGTCCCACGCCCACTTGAACTTTTTATTTATTATCTTGCCAAAACGAAGTTTTTGCAAGATATGTTAGTCAGCTTGCATGTTTTTTTTTTTGTCTGTAATCACGTATCGATCACTCTGCAGAGCACAGTTATCATTGGAAATTTTTGTAACTTCGCATATCAGAGGCCTATAGAGGTCCCTTTCAGCGCATAAAATTTTCAAGGTCAAGGTCAAAGGTCAAGGTCACTTTGTCGCAAATCAGGGGAGTCGACGAAGCCCTTATTTTTTGAGTAATTTTGATCGGATCGTCTTCAAACTTCATGGGAATATAGTTCATGGTCTGGCGCTCAGCTGATTAATTTTTGGTGGCGATTGGCCTTGACCTTCATGGTTAGCGCTGGAGGTCGAAAGTTTTTGACCCCAAGGTCAAATTTTGAAATCTTAGATACCATATCGAGTAATACCTCATATGAAAGCGCTTGATAAGTGCTTTCCAGATCTGTCAAAAGTTTGACGCTATGACGTCATTCGATGACGTCATGATGAAAAAACGGATTTTTCATGAAAATTTTATTTCCTCAATTCTCAACAAAATCTCTTGATATTTCATGTACAACGGTCCTGGAGAGATACCATTAACCGTACGAAAATATAAAGGTCAAGGTCACAAAAAGGTCAAGGTCACAAAAAGGTCAAGCATCAAGGTCGACGAAACCCTTATTTTTTGAGTAACTTTAATCGAATAAATAAGTCACTCCTGTTCACATTTTGGCAAGATACTGGTCACCCTGGGGGTGACATTGGTTTGTTTTATTTATTTTTTCTCGATTTTTTTTCTCGCAATTTCATTTGCTAGAAGCTGTGCGTAATGTCCATAAGTACAACATGTAAAAAAATCCGATTTGATTTGGTCAATTTTGACGGAAGAGATAGGTTTTTACGGTAGGGCTTCCTCAATAATTCCCGCGAACCATCGTCGCCTCCCGGCTCGTTGATATTATTGTTGTTCACCGAGATACGATATGCATGTGTTGAAAGGAAGGGGGATATGTGGTGTTGTGCACAGACTGGACGCTAGAGGGTGCGATGGGGAAGAAGAAGAAGAAGAAGAAGAAGAAGAAGAAGAAGAAGAAGAAGAAGAAGAAGAAGAAGAAGAAGAAGAAGAAGTTCGGTGTGAGAGGTCACGAGGTGTGCAGCGCAAAGCTTGTTACGTTCCGATGTTCAGTTGAATAAAACCCTTGGAGAATATTGGATTCCTCATTCTTGGAGTACTTTACGACACAACGACACACATTACATTCTCGAATTTATATCGCCAATGTCGCCGGCGGTACGATGTTTTCCAATGTGTGGGCTTTGAGTTGGAAACGACTGCAAAGTCCGTGTCACTGGCGATACTCATTCAACGTTTCAGGCGGTGTATGTTCAACGTCCCGAAGAATTTTTTTTTTTTACTAACTCGTTCACCGAAATCAACGTTTCATGGTTAAACGAATGCGAACGTGTCTCTTGTAATGAAAATTAATCCGTAATAAAAGAGAAATAATTTATTTACAGTTAAAATTGTGGAAATTGAAACATTAAACCGGAAGTGATGATTGGAAAGCGAGGAGACGTGGGTATTCGGCGCGGCGTGGTAGGATGTTGACGAGGCGAATCGATGTTAACTCGGAGAACGCACGATTACCTGTGCTCAGGGTAACTAGGATAAGGTGAGCGATGCTGTAAAAAAAAATCGTCAATCAGATAACGGATACGTGGTCGGACAGGGTAAGTTGAGAAACGAGAGAGCGAGAGAGGGGGTGCATGATGTTAACATTTCCAAGTTACACATTTTATCTGACGAAGTCACGACGTTTCACACGGTGCGATAACCTCAATCATTTGGGAGCTCATCTGCACCGAAGTATTTCTCGATGAGAACCGCGACGTTATAACCGCACGTGTGTAATTACCGTCGAGTTAGTGTGTTTTCTAGGTTAACGTTGTGGGAGTTAACTCGGGCCCAAGGTCACGTGCAATGGCTCCGAGCGAGCCGTCCTTGAGAGCCCTGTCCTGGAGACGCCTCTACCTGAGTCGAGCCAAGCTCAAGGCGTCCAGCCGGACGTCCGCACTGCTGTCCGGATTCGCCATGGTTCGTTTACAACACCTGTCTCTATTTATTTTATCCATCATGGCACTGTTTTATGCCCAAAAAAAAAACCCCACTGACTTTCCAATAGGGCTGCTGTGATTCTGTGAATGCCCTCATCCCATGGTGTGACGAAGGAATGAATATCTCAAAAGGCCAATAACGTTTTGTAAGCACAATGGGAGGGTTGCGGTGACGTGCTGTTGCTGTGCATTGTGTGATAAACCAATGGGTGTCTGACGTGTTGATGCTTTACTCGCCTGCTTGAGCAGCTCACTGTTGCATCCTTGGGATATCGCTTTCGAAGCATTTTGATAATTTGCCGGCAGATAGGGTGCTTCTGGAGCCCCATTATTTTTAGCTCGCCTGTTGGAAGAACAGAGAGCTGCAGCGATACCCCCCCCCCCCCCCCGGCGTGAGCGTGAGCATCAGCGTCAGCATGAAAATGTTAAAGTTTTTGGTGCAAGTTATTTCCTTTCTAATGTTTTTATCTACCATTATGTGACACTGCATCCTTTTTTTTTATTACAATATACAAATACATATATTGCTTTAAAATTATTTGGATCACACTTCACTGCAATGCTTTATAAAAAAAAATATTGTTTGACTCGTCTTTTAAAAACGATAAATGTATAAACAGGTGAGCATTGGGTGGCTTTGACACCAACTCTGGTTAAAAAATTTTTGCATTAAACTTCTACCTACCCTCAGTTTGTTCCACTTCCTAATTAGACCACTCGTACAAAATTTGGTTGAAATATATTATTGTCTGGGCCCCCTAGGGGTTCCACGAGCCAATCATAATTGTATCGCAAGTTTATTATTTCATGCAAAAGGCAGCTATATTTATGCAATGAGTTACTCTGAAAAATAATAGCTCCTGTATAATCATTCTGCATATATTTGCCCTATTTAAGGTTACGTTTAATCAATGCACCGTTCATATCCACAAAATTAAGCATGAGGCATCTATTTGATAGATATTGATATAATTAAAAAATAGCTGCCTTATGCTTTATTAAATACATTGGAGCTTGTATTATAAATTGGTTACCATTTCTATATTTGAGTCATAGAAACCGAACAAAAGGCAGTGCTAGTCAAGAAATGACTTTATTTTTCAAATTTTGAGAAAACGAGTAACATGTATTAAAGCACTTCAATAATGAACGAATTGAAAACCAACAGTTTGAATCTTGGTACCTCGTATTGCAGTAATTCACAGTTCATATTATCAAAGGTGCCAAATTTCACAACACACCGAGTCTCATGCTAATTGTCATTTGTAGATTTCTGCTTGCGCAGGTTTGATGCTTGTTTTCTGTCTTGCTCCACAACTTGTAACACATTTTGATAAAGTTCTTCAGTTTTGGCTGCTGCAAGAAAGTCCGAACTCGGTTTTACTCCACGCTCAGCACAATCATTTACCACATTCATGGCGTCAACATTAACAACAGAAGCTTGGTATGCAGCAGAGTTTGACCAGCTTCCAACATCCTCTGCAAGAAACTCATGGTCTATCTCTAGAATTTGAAGTGAACCAAGAATCTTGGCTGACTAAATCAGCAAGCGTAGTGGACCGATTGATGCCTGTAGGGAACTTGGGCTTCCCAAACCCAGTGCCAAAACGGTCACATGGCGTGTGTATAACCTCTGGAGGTTTAACAGTCAACAGTCTATCAGCTAGTGCCCGTTTCTCCTCTTGTGGTACTTTGTTAATGAAGAGTGCGAGAGGTACCATCTCTGCAGTGAGGTACCAGAGATGGTGTTGAAACGCTCTGACTGCACTTATGGAAACCTCGGGATTCACAGCTTCATACATTAGCAGAGTGTGATACAGCTTCAAGTCATTCCAAGGTGCATCGACAGCAGAATTACATGTAATCCACCAGGAGCTGTAGACAATGGTAGCAAAAGTCACAAAGTCCTTCACTTTTGGCAGCTGGTGTTTCATTGTAATTGTTCCTGGGGGGAGTTGGTTAATTGCAGCTTCCAACAGACAAATCTTGATGGAATGTAACAGCTTTGCCATCCATCAGGCTTTGTGAAGAGCTCCAGGTCGCTTGAAGTTTATTGTGTCATTACCATTACTACCATTATTGTGTGTAAAAAAAAAATATATATATATATATATATATATATATATATATATATATATATATATATGACAGCTATTATTGTGCACATATTTAAACTCCAAAAAAGCTGCCATATGTTGTTTTAAACATATTGTTGCAGATTCGCGCCCGCCGGCGTGCGAACGGCCACGTAACTCGAATCGCGGCACGTCGCCCACCGGACGGACAATCCAGTCGTGACCCTCTCGGACTAACGCCGGGAACCAGTCACGGGTGGACCTTTCGGTCTCACCGCGATCGAGCCAATCAGCCCCCGCGTGGGATAGGGTTGCTCGCCAAATTCGAACTACCTAAGTACCCACGCGGAGGGTAGACCGGGCGATCGCACCTCGCCGCAGGTCGACTTCGGACACGGGCCACTTAAGCGACCCGTTCCGTACTATCAGAATAACCGAGCGGTGTTATCGTCGACCTCGACGGTTCGATTAATTATCGGGCGTATTCAGCCCACTACCAACCCTTTACGTGAAGCAAGATGGGGATTCAATGGGAGAAAAAGACGAAGCGAAGCGGGAAACAGTTCAACAATAAAGCACATTTATTCGCGGCACACGGGAAGCACACAAATACAATTCCACCAAATGCACACAAAAAAAAGAAAACACAATTCCATTTACACAAAAAGCAAACATAAAAGTGAAAACACAGTGCAGAGCTAATACCGCCTACCGAGCACACGGCAACACTTATACAATTCTACTTCACAGACGGCGCCGACAACACATACCCAAAACCAAGGAAAAGAAATACCTCAAGAATGAGGCGGGCCTGAGGCCGAGACCGGGTCGGGCCTACCCGTCTGGTGATGAGACGCGGAGCGGCGATGGCGCTTCTCTCCGCGGGCCTCGCGGACAGTGTCAGGCAGGGGGTGGGAAAAGGGGCCCCCTTGTCGCACTATCTCAGCGCGGGGGAAACAGGAGGGGGTTGCTGATGCTCGGGGTATAGAGGATCTTTATTATCCCTGGTGTGCGTCTCCACCTCGGCCAGGTCGCGCTGCCGGCCTCCCTCGGGCGTGCAGCTCCTGGCACCGACGCGAGCACCCCCTCGTCCGACTCTCTTCAGCTTCTCCAGCCACTGCAGGCTTCGGGCTCCAGTCTTCCACACTCGTCCCCTCCGTTCCGACTCCTTCTCGTTCTCGACTTCTTCTCGTTCTCGTTTGCGACTCTCTTCTGACTGACGAACACCGTCCTTTTATCCCCCCGTAACTTCGCCTTTGACCCCCTCCCTTTGACCTTTCACCTCGCTCCCCATTGGCCCGAGAAAAAGTGGGCGTGAAGGCTTTTTGATCCACAAATTTGCATATATCGATCGTTCTGGAGGCGGGGCCAAATCGCCCCTCGCTCACCGATTGGACGGCAAAAAGTGGGCGTGTGTCGTTTTTGATCCGTTTTGAAGCACAAAATCCGTGATTTTGTACACGCTGTTCGACGCGCGTTCTGCATGAGTCCAACACCGGTACCCACAGCGGGGCAAGAACGGTGGCGATGCTACGGTTGTGAGGTGTGCGTGAAGGTCGTGGCGGTTGTGGTGAAGCGGTGGTTGTGGTCGGTGGTTGATGTTGTGGTTGTGATCAGGGCGGTTGGTCCAAAATAAAGATAGTAAAAGAAAAACGGCTATCCTGAAGAGTCGCAGCTCGCATAAATGACATGTATTCCCACGAGACAACGGGTTTGGGCCTAACTACACATGCACTTACCGAGATACCTCACCTAAGGGACCTGAATGGTGGTTTGCGAATCTGGTAACCACAACACTACCCCCTTCCCTTTTTACAGACTCGTCCCGAGTCGTCAAATTTTCGTGTGCCATCATGTGTAGTTTTCCCCTAGTACATTTTACCTACGGATCCCTGAGTGCGACATTCATGGTATTCGTGTCCCCAAAATAAATAACCTGAGGGCTGCGTAACTACCTAAACAAACTCACTCACACGGACGACTTAAATAAAATTGCCGGCGCTAAGACATACATGCCGGGCGCACTCATATTTACAGTACATCTTAACCTTAACTTACAAATCTTACACTAAACCATGGCCCAGGATCATTGAACTCTGCAAAAGAAAAGCAGTTAGCAGGGAGCCAGGCTGCCCGCATGCAGTCTCTGGCTCAAACAATGCAGGTGACAGGGAACGTGGCTGGCTGCTCACACGCAGTCCAAGGCCTTCCCTTTTGAACTGAACTCAGTGAACCACAACGGTGCTTGGGCTGCACAACGCAGTCTCCGTGCCAGCTCAAGTGGCACACGCAATGAGCACAACGAATGGATGCATGAACGGTTTGAACTGAATGCAGTGAACCACAACGGTGCATGGGCTGCACAAACGCAGTCTCCGTGCCAGCTCAAGTGGCACACGCAATGAGCACAACGAATGGATGCATGGACACAAACACGGTGCACGGGCCGCCACTGCAGGCCCGTGTTGTAGCTGCCAACAGGGCAGTTCTTGCAGCTTGCAAACTGTTGCCTTGATCCTGGCGCACATGGAAATGAACAGGGGGGGGCAAAGCAAAATTGAACGGGGCTGGTGAACATGGGCAGTGGGCATGGCATGGCAAAGGTGAGCAGGCAAACTCAGCCCGCAGAATAAGGCCGCTGCAGGCAAACTCAGCCCGCAGAACCAGGCCGGCACAGGCCTCGAAGAAAAACAGCCAGCAGATGAACTGGCCGGCACAGGCCTTGCAGTAACACAGCCAGCAGATGAAGCTGGCCAGCTTTTGCCGTCAGTGGAAGTTGGTGGAGGGAGTGCGGTGGTGCTGGCCACTTGGAAGGCGGGCTCGGACCTACCTCCCCGTCTCCCTCCCAACCTATCGCCTTTGCCTGTCACTGTACATACCCACTCCCTTAATTTGTCAAACCCCAATTTAGCCCCAACTTATTTTTTTTGTTGTTTTTATTTTTACTCCCCCACTATAAATCGTCCCCTAACCCCCTTTATCGTCCTTGTTCGGCTAACCTATCCTGTCACCTAGCCTACTCCCAACCCCTACGTTCCTTCCCGGAGGGGAATAAGGAGAGCTAACGTCCTGTGTCGAGGCCCAACGAAGCCTCAGAATGGCCTCCCCAGAGTTCGGCGATCTTAACACCAAGTGGGTCCAGCGGCCCACAACGACAGCGAGGGGATGGATGGTGCGGAGGGTACATCTCTAATCTACCCTAACCATTTAACTGTTAAACTACCCCGGGGCTTTCAACAAGCGCCTCTCGCTTAAACTATTGGTTCTAACAACCCAGATCCCCGTCGCCTGTGTTGGTGTCCTTACAATTTCGGGCCTCGCCCCCCAATTTTCTCTCCGTGCCCTCACACGGTCTCCTGGCTGGGACACGTGGCTCCCTTTGGCAGGCACGACCCTCTGCCGAATCTCCCGCTGTGGCACCCCCGGGCACTACACTGCCTCCGAGCCTACCAGCTCCCTACCACCGGGGAGTGCCCCCCATGGCACCTCCCCTGAAACGCACACGTGGCAGGCCGGCCTCCCGGGCCCCTTTCCGAGGGTCACCCGTGCCCACTACACTGCCCACGCGGCTAATGGCGCCCCGGGCCCCCGCACCAAGCAGGCGCACCCGTGCCCACTACTCTATCCCGGCCCCCCATGGGCCCTTGGCCTACCGCGGCCGACTAGCCTGGTGCCCGGGGTACCCACTCAGCGATACTCACCTTTCGCAGCCACGCTCCCAAGCCCGTCAACAGGGCTCCTGCACCCCTCCAAATGGGTCTCGAGCCTACTTTCCCACCAACAACAAAACGATCTCCATTTTTCAATTTGACTAACCCAGCTAACTTACTCTACACTGACCCCGGGGTCCCTTGGGCGGGAGTCACTCCTCCCCCCAATCACTCATCGCACCATGCATTCCCCATTCACTCCACACACACAGACCCGCTGGCCTCACTCACTCATGTACTCACCTCACAACTCACCAACTCTTCAACACACACACCGCTGAACTCTGCCATCCTTCTAACTACATCCCCTAACTAACTCGTGCTCCCACGTCGTCCCTTAAACTAGTAGCACGTTCCTTTTAACACTACGTAGCTAAGCTACGTCCCCTCTACACATCCAAAGTCTGTCTCTGTCTCCAAATCAATCATTTTATTTCCCAACCTAAATCTGGCTACAATCCCTCTAACTAATCCATTCCACGGACTCCATGAGGACTTACCCCTGCCCCATGAAGTCGGTCTAACTAAGCTAACCCTTCCCCCTAACTAGTTTCCATCCTCTGCCCAGGTTAAGGGGGTCTTCCACCCCTTACCCAGGAATCCTGTACACCCGAAAGTGAGGCTTGCTGTTTTCCCTTTTTTTTTTTTTCCTCTTTACATGCGCAGCACCTGCGCGGCAACTCAGAGCTCGCGCACTTTGCACCTGCCCGTGACGTCATGCAGCTGCACGTGTTCCTCGTCCCTCCTTGGACGGGACCATCCGGCAGAGATACCCCTCCTGCCGGATTCCAACCCCACGTGCAGCCATGACGTCACCGCGCATAAAAAACACAAGCCACACGTCTCGAGGGTTCCCCACGCGAACACATGTGCTTTGCCCGTTGGAGCTTAACACACACGATCGCGTGGAGAACCCGTCCGGTCCAAATCCGTTTACCTGCCTAAACTTTGTCCGTCCGCGGGATCGGCAAATCCACCGCGTGCGTTTCCGGACCGGGACTTCACTCTCGCAAGCGAGCACGTGGTGGTCTCGTGCGTTGCACAGCACGGACCGCGTGCTCACTGCTGGGTGAACCCGGCACGGTCCCGAAACAACTACAGCCGCTACTCGGCTTTCGTTCCTCCCATGTCTCCGTCGTCGCCTCCATTCAACCTGCACGCACACCTGCGTGTTACGGCCTTACACAGTCCACACCATCACATTCACACCGGGAGACGCGGCTGCGTGCTCCCGCATGCCAACCGACATCTCCCTCTCATACCGCTCTCTCACACACACGGTCTCCCTGGCACACAGCGACCTTGCACACGGCCGTTCACTCACGCATGCGGGGACACTCACCCGCGGTGCCTCATCCACACACCGTGCCTCACTCACACACGCGGGGGCACTAACCCGCGGTGCCTCACTCACACTCCGTGCCTCATCCACACACGCGGGGGCACTCACCCGCGGTACCTCACTCACACTCCGTGCCTCATCCACACACGGCGTGCTGGGAAGCACGTACTCCGGCACCATCGCCACCACACCACTCACACGTGGTGCCTCACTCATACTGGCCGTTTCACTCACACACACGGCCTCACTCACACACGGTGCCCCATCCACACCCGGCGTGCTGGGAAGCACGCACTCTGGCACCATCGCCACCACACCACTCACACGTGGTGCCTCACTCATACTGGCCGTTTCACTCACACGCACGGCCTCACTCACACACGGTGCCCCATCCACACCCGGCGTGCTGGGAAGCACGCACTCTGGCACCATCGCCACCACACCACTCACACACGGGGTCGCTTCCACACACGGTGCCGCACTCACACCTTGCACCACAAACACAGGGACAACCACACTGGGGATTTGTGTCCCCACAAGGGTCTCCGGGGCCTCTACACCCCCCAAGCTCTCCGTGCACCCGTCCACAGCACTCGTCCCCTCAACCTCGCAAAGCACGACCGAACTCACCTGGTGTGACTCGCCTCAAGGGCATACTCCCTCCCCTCGTTCCTGGAGGAGGCCATCCAGGTGCTCGCACCGGGTCCCAACACGCTCCGCGAGCTCAACCCCATTGTCCTCCACTACCTCCATGTGTGCGTGCGCGTCACTTACCCCGTCTTCATCGTGTAGTCTTCCCTCTATCGTTCCCATCTCCCGTGTCTCTGCCAACTCTTCACCCTTTACCTCCCTTGTCTCAACTATTATTTCTGTTGTCGTCACCTCGTGTCTCGTCTCACACGTTTTGGTCTCCCCATTTAATTTTTCCCTTTCGGTCATCGTCACGACCCTCGCCCAACACGTTCCACGGTTATTTTTCACCCGCCTCCACCGCGGGCCTGTCTTTCGTTGCACCCCACCCAGCTCGTTTGCTCCCACACGTGGAGTCGCCATTTTTATCTCCCCGGTCCACGGCCTTCATGCCCGCCTGCAGGCTTCGGCCCATGTTCTGCGTCTCACCCCGCAGCTTTTTCATTTCCTCCTTCATGTTTGTTTCCATTCCGTTCATTTTTGTATCCATCTTTTCGTTTATTTGTTGTGTATTCGCATCCATCGTCAAGTTTTCACTTCATTCATTTGCTTGTTCATGTCTTTCATTTCGTTTTTCATTTCATTTGTGTTTGCATCCATTTTTTCGATCATTTTCGCATTCATCTTTTCGTTCATTGCCGCCAGCATGGCTAGCATAGCTGGGCCATGTTGGATGCACTCAGCTGAGCCGTTTCGGCAAGGGTTGGGGAAGGGTCTTGGTGGAGAGGGGGGAGGTGTCATACACCGCGGCCGCTGCCGCACCCCACCTCGGGCCCTGGGTTCAGTTGGGCGAGTCCGTGTTCCTGCACAATCAACATTTCCTGCTCGGGGATTCCATCCTGGACCATGGACTCTACATTACTACACATATACATTTCTAATACCCCCCGGCTCCCGCTCGCCTTGAGACGCCATCTTGCTTCTCGTGAAGGGTTAATTTGCTCGCTCGTAATTTGGAGGGAATCGGGGGTCGCTTCTCTCACCCCTGGACCGATTCCCGTAAATTTAGCCGGAGACAGGAGAGCCCGTTTCCTGTTCTCCGATACCAGTGCCGCGAGGAGGGCGATGAATTTGTATCCACTCCTGACACCAGTGTTGCAGATTCGCGCGCCCGCCGGCGTGCGAACGGCCACGTAACTCGAATCGCGGCACGTCGCCCACCGGACGGACAATCCAGTCGTGACCCTCTCGGACTGCGCCGGGGAACCAGTCACGGGTGGACCTTTCGGTCTCACCGCGATCGAGCCAATCAGCCCCCGCGTGGGATAGGGTTGCTCGCCAGAGTCGAACTACCTAAGTACCCACGCGGAGGGTAGACCGGGCGATCGCACCTCGCCGCAAGTCGACTTCGGACACGGGCCACTTAAGCGACCCGTTCCGTACTATCAGAATAACCGAGCGGTGTTATCGTCGACCTCGACGGTTCGATTAATTATCGGGCGTATTCAGCCCACTACCAACCCTTTACGTGAAGCAAGATGGGGATTCCAATGGGAGAAAAGACGCGAAGCGAGCGGGAAACAGTTCAACAATAAAGCACATTTATTCGCGGCACACGGGAAGCACACAAATACAATTCCACCAAATGCACACAAAAAAAAGAAAACACAATTCCATTTACACAAAAAGCAAACATAAAAGTGAAAACACAGTGCAGAGCTAATACCGCCTACCGAGCACACGGCAACACTTATACAATTCTACTTCACAGACGGCGCCGACAACACATACCCAAAACCAAGGAAAAGAAATACCTCAAGAATGAGGCGGGCCTGAGGCCGAGACCGGGTCGGGCCTACCCGTCTGGTGATGAGACGCGGAGCGGCGATGGCGCTTCTCTCCGCGGGCCTCGCGGACAGTGTCAGGCAGGGGGGTGGGAAAAGGGGCCCCCTTGGTCGCACTATCTCAGCGCGGCGGGAAACAGGAGGGGTTGCTGATGCTCGGGGTATAGAGGATCTTTATTATCCCTGGTGTGCGTCTCCACCTCGGCCAGGTCGCGCTGCCGGCCTCCCTCGGGCGTGCAGCTCCTGGCACCGACGCGAGCACCCCTCGTCCGACTCTCTTCAGCTTCTCCAGCCACTGCAGGCCCGGGCTCCAGTCTTCCACACTCGTCCCCTCCGTTCCGACTCCTTCTCGTTCTCGACTTCTTCTCGTTCTCGTTTGCGACTCTCTTCTGACTGACGAACACCGTCCTTTTATCCCCCCGTAACTTCGCCTTTGACCCCCTCCCTTTGACCTTTCACCTCGCTCCCCATTGGCCCGAGAAAAAGTGGGCGTGAAGGCTTTGATCCACAAATTTGCATATATCGATCGTTCTGGAGGCGGGGCCAAATCGCCCCTCGCTCACCGATTGGACGGCAAAAAGTGGGCGTGTGTCGTTTTTGATCCGTTTTTGAAGCACAAAATCCGTGATTTTGTACACGCTGTTCGACGCGCGTTCTGCTTGAGTCCAACACCGGTACCCACAGCGGGGCAAGAACGGTGGCGATGCTACGGTTGTGAGGTGTGCGTGAAGGTCGTGGCGGTTGTGGTGAAGCGGTGGTTGTGGTCGGTGGTTGATGTTGTGGTTGTGATCATGGCGGTTGGTCCAAAATAAAGATAGTAAAAGAAAAACGGCTATCCTGAAGAGTCGCAGCTCGCATAAATGACATGTATTCCCATGAGACAACGGGTTTGGGCCTAACTACACATGCACTTACCGAGATACCTCACCTAAGGGACCTGAATGGTGGTTTGCGAATCTGGTAACCACAACACTATTATCTGAACAAAAAGGGCTCACTAGAACATAGCACTAATATGTACAATAAACACTGAAGCTGTATCACGCTTATATATGTTACATTCATTAATGGATCCTATTTGAATAGCTGCCGTATGCACCTAGTAGAGGACATAGCCCTCCAACTTCGGGCTACCGGTGGACCCCCTAAGCAACTTCTGATTTAATGTAAATTTCACAGAGGTTATTATTTTCACTAATGGAACATTTTAAGGCTAGGTAGAAGTTAATTGCTTACTATGAGGGCTCCAGAAGCACCCTACCAGCAGATGTATGGAGACAGAAGATTACCGTATTTTCCGGTGTATTAACCGCAGCCATGTTTTCATGTTTTCCACTCTCAAAATAAATGAATATATTGATCATTTTGTTTTCTAGATCTAGATCTAGATCTAGATCTAAATACGTTTGTACATTAACTTTGTATGGAACAAAGTGACGTAGGTATCAACATGTTTACTCCTATGTCTGCTTAATTTCCTCAAACAGTCCTATTCTCATTTTCAAGAAGTTCAAGAGAGAGAGAGGAGAGGATGCCAAGAAGTTTGAAAGTTTTCTTTATTTTTCTATATTATAAAGAGGATTTTTTTGTTGTTGCTCGAAAATGCATTCATACTGGTATCATACATATTTCTTGTGGATTTGTGGCCCTGAAAAGAGTCGTTTGGGTTTGATGAAGCTTTTCAGTTAAACCCGAGGAAGTCCTCGTCGAAGACGACACGTAACTCCTTTTCCGGATCAGGGTAGAGGAAGTCCACATCACTGTTACCGTCATTTGCAGCCTCCTCCTCCTAAATGTTGTCGTCCTCTGTGCCGTCCATCTCGTTGGAGATGCAGCATTTCAGAAATGCTTGTTTGATGATGGCCGACGGTATCGCCTCCCACACCTTGACGATCCAGCCACAGATCATTGGAAGGTCGACCTTTCTCATCCTTCCACTCGTGGTGTAGGTCTTCTCCCCACTCATTATCCAGTCGGAGCAGCAGAGACGTAGCCCGTCTTTGAACTGCTTGTTGATGGACACATCGAGGAGCTGCAGGAGCGATGTCATCCCACTTGGGATGACGATGAGGTCATTGTTGGTCCGACGGAGCAGCGCTTTGGTGTCGGCGGTCTTGTGACATCTGAATTCATCCAGGACTAGCATGCTCTACCATCCGGTCTACTACTCCAGACCGTGCACACTCAGTTCTGGACCAGTCCCTCATCTATCCACCCCTTCTGCTGCACACGAACAATGATGCGTTCAGGAAACTTGTCTTTGGGCAGTGTCTTCCTCTTGAATATGACATACGGGCAAAACTTGCCACCATCTGCGGTGCAGGTGAGCATGACGGTGAATTGGTCCTTCTTGTGACCAGTAGTGTTGATCGTCACATTGCGCTACCCCTTCACTGTGATGGTGGTCCCTCTCGGTATGTCGAAGGTTTGGGGGGTCTGGTCGGCATTTCCGATCTTGCTGAGGGGATAGTCATGCTCTCGGCGAAGCTCGATGATGTAGGACTGGAAGCGCGTCGTCTTATCAGCCATATTATCGAGAAGATGCTGCGAGATGTGTGTGCGACATTGAACCGACAGTTGGTGGTGTGCCATGAACCTTTAGGCCCATGACAGGCTGGCTGTGAAGTCCCCAATGTCATCCTCCTGAGCTAAGCTCTTCGCCTTCAGCCTGTGAGCAAATGTTGAAATGGCAGAACCCTCTGCTCTCTTCTCCTGGACCCAAGCGACGAGGCACTTACTGACTTTCCCCTCAGCGCCTTCTTCTTTGGCAACTTCTCTATTGTTGCCTTGCTTGTTCTCCAGCGCCGGATAGCTGACTCGTCTATGCCGAATCGCCTCCCAGATTCCCGGTTCCCAAACTCTCCTACAGACGAGCAGACAGAGCTTGAACTCTGTGGTGAATGAACGCCTTGATATCTTGATAGAGAGAATGGATGATACGCGACGTAATCTGGTGACATAAGCCGAGGCACTCGCGAAGCACAAGGCAGCCCTTCTTGAGGGTCACGTGACCGCTCCCCCAGCCTGTCGTTGGATGCACGCAAGCTTATTTGAGGTGGGAGCTCCGTTATTAGACTAGCTATTGTCAGGGTTTCACATAACTGGTACGCAGGTACTCATGCGTGGTAATAAATAAATAAATCTGTACTTCAAAATGCTATGAGAGCACAATAGAAGATTTAGATGGGTTTTCTCAGCGAGTGGAGGTGAGATTCCTCTGTGATAATTCTGATATACAGTACTGTACAGTTTTTTTTCATAATGTAAGTTTTAAAATGATAACATTATAATTTACAAGTTAATTTAACTTGTAAGATAAAAATAAAGATCCAAGGTGAGCAAAGAGGAAGAAGAGGAAAGAGGAGGTTTTATCAGTTCATGTGGGTAAGATTGTTCCATGAAATTCTGATAATTGATACACTGCGATTTTGAAATGAATTTTATAAATGATAACATTATAATTTACAAGTTATATTGTATTGTAGGTTAATTTACACCTAAACTGCGGGTGTCTCCATTTTTATTTATTTAATTTCTACACGTGGTTAATAAAACGCTGTACAAACACTTAACCTGAACCGATTTTCAAAATTTAAACTGCAGAATTGAGATGAATAGCAGTTCTGACTGCAAACAAAAAAAAACAAAAAAAGTCCATTTGGAATATAATTGAAATTCAGCATTGATCGTTTTTAAGACTGATCCCCCCCTATACCCGTGCTTTACCTGCACCCCCAATTTTTACCTTTTTTGCCGATTAAAAAAAAGTGTGGTTCATACACCAGAAAATACAGTACTTTATGTGAAGGTATTTATCCATACAGCTTGAAGAAAGCGGATTTTTCAGCTGACGACATGTTATGGCATGAAATGGGTGATTGCCGTTATATAGGTGATGTGAGATAGAAAGTTTATACAAATTATCCGGACTGACACACGATCCAAAGGACCATAACAGAGATGGACGATAGGGAAGGCAGACTGAATTGGATAAATGCAAAGGGTACAAACTCTCTTTAATATATTAGATCAGAACCGGATTGGCAAATGATCCACAGAGGCCAGAGCTCGTAAAGATAGAATTATTATTGGATTAGAACAACCTGTTCAGTGCACAATCTTCTTACGATAATGGAGCAAATGTGGATGTCACCTTAACTCCAAAATTGACATGTGGCGGAAATAGCACCACCTTTGGTAGTAGCTGGTATTGCGAATCATCTTCCTTTATCTTGTGGTGGTGTTGCAGTTTTGGAAGATGCCGGGGAGTCGCATACAACACGTAAGGGATCCCTCGCGTAGTTATCACCATAATGGTTTTCGATTGCAATACTGCTCCCCCTCGTATTAGTGGAAGGGGAAGATGCGTTGTGAATGTAGTTCCATTGAACTATCCCCTTTGTGCTCTTCTCCATTCTCAAACACATTCTCAAAGCAATCCATTTCAGCAGCGCTTCGACTGTTTAATCGCCATTCCAGTGCTTCGATCGCCATAGCATTTTCAACGCTACCAGTATTATTGCCGGAATGCCGAGCCATCGGCACCACCGGGGCTGTGCCAGTGCCCCACCCAACCTGCACACGGGACAGATCATGATGATTGGATCGCAGTGCGTCAACCAATCGGTGTGGCAGAATGCCGAAAGGAATACATCAGTTGAGGCAGGAAGAAGGGCAATAAAAGCCTGACGGAACGGTTAGTATGGAGCAGTGTCCTGGAGTGGGTGAGTCGAGTTCAGGTCCAAAAAGAGTTCTGCAAGAGAAACTTAACATTTCAAAAGAGTTTACGTCCTGAGTCATGGGGAGAGAGACCTAGCCGGATTGACTGAGTTCCCAAAGCACCGGACGGAGCGAGCACTGCACCAAGAACTCCTTCGAGCTGACTTCTCTCTTACAAGTGTTTATACACGCACATTGTACCATCACATCTCCCAGCACATACACCTCATTGACTCACACTGTTGTGGAGCATCAACCTGAGTCCACGACAGTTCTTTTCAGAGCTCGCACTGTATGCTATCGCCCAACATCGCACCTCCCACTGGCATCTCTCACTCGCCTGTACCTTACACCTTGTTCATTGCAGGTGAGCCATCCGACTCGTGGACGGGTGAGGCTGGGGTCGACAACACACCCCATCGGCTTCTCTTCCCTCTTATCTCTCCACTGTACCTGTCTAATGTTCCAGAATGTTTGAGGCGCCAATGTCCGTGTTTCGTGTTAGCGTCAAATATGTAAGGGGCTTTGAGTGCTCGGAGTTAAGATCTTTTATGTGATACTGCATCCTTGTAAATACATGCTTTAATTTCAACAAGACATGCTATTTCCAACCTGAACCGGGCGTAGTGGCGTG